>NC_141046.1:28829424-29429424 GCF_041138505.1 Cibotium barometz
TTAATAAGTCTTTTTACATGCATAACCATATAGGTAAAGATATAAATCAAAAAGTCATATGGCCAATACTTATAGGTGAAAATGTATAAAACATATAGGTGTAGAAATAAATAAAAATTCATTTAGCTAATCATTATATTAGGGTTTTCATACCTAATGTCCATGGTTAAGATATAAAACCCTAATGGCCTAATGCTTGCCTATAAATTTGAACACTAAAAAACCCTAATGGCTACTACTGCCTATATGAACATGCACATGCACACTATTTATATATACATGTTTTTTCTTTAAATGCCTTAAAAAAAAGAGAGTCTTTCGTCATAATTAAACTATTTTCGATCCTGTTGAGGCATAATTGTTAAAAGAAAAACAGCGTTTCATTTTCTAGGGAAATTTTTAAATGATCAAATATTTTATTTTTTCTCAAAGCACGCGCATTTTATCTCTAAAAATACTATTTTCCCCCTACAATATTATGTTTTAGATACATAAACCTATATATAGACACATATACTTATACATATATACATGTATTTAAAATATAAATACAAACATCGACATAATTTAATTAATTTTGAATAAATTTTAATGTGCGGAGATGGGTGATAAGTTGTGGTCACTTTTAAATATATAGATAGATATATCATACACACATCTAAACACACACACACACACACACAAACATATATATGTATATATATATACATACATATGTATGTATGTATATATAAATGTAAATAAAAACACACACATACACACATATACATATATGTTTTCTATTTAATTTATATTTTATTGAAAGATACTTTTTATTCTCTTTCTCTCTCTTTTCACCCTCCCTCATTACATCTCTCTCTCTCTCTCTCTCTCTAGGTCTGCCCCATCTCACTCTCTCTCTCAAGCACATTCTACACATAGATGCAGATGTACACACATGCATGCATATACTCTCTCTGTCTCTCTCTCTCTCTCTCTCACACACACACACACACACACACATGTACACACCGCATCTAAAACGCATACTCTTTTTCCCACACAAACTATCTCCTATGTAGAAATTATTTGTCATCTCTCTCTCTCTCTCTCTCTCTCTCACACACACACACACACACACACACACACATGTACACACCGCACATACACTAATGAAAACACACACTATCTCCTCCCATACAAACTATCTCCTACATAGAAATTCTCAGCCTCTCTCTCTCTCTCTCTCTCTCTCACACACACACACACACACACACACTCTCTCTCTCTCTCTCTTCACGCACACTCTCTCACATAGAAACTCTCATGCACACACACACACACACACACACTCTCTCTCTCTTCACGCACTCTCTCTCTCTCATGCACACACACACATACACTCTCTCTCTTCACGCACACTCTCTCACATAGAAACTCTCTCTCTCTCTCTCTCTCTCACACACACACACACACACACACACTTAAATAGATTTACACATATATATAATTTTAATTAATTAAATTTTAGATTAAATTTTAATGGTAGGGATGAGTGGTGAGGTGTACTCACTCTCAAATAAATGCATCTTTCATGTAATCTCTCTCTCTCTCTCTCTCTCTCTCTCTTTTTCTTGAAGCAGAATGTGTTTGGTTCAAAGATGCGTGAAGAAGAGATCTTGGGTGAGCATATGAGCAAACTTTGCTCAATACTGCAATAAGTCTCCATCCTAGGGGAGTAAATGTTGAAGAAGATTATTAAAAGGTTGTTCTTCTATCTTTTATAGAGGGAATCTCCAAGTTTTCAAAGACCTTGACATTTCTAAGAGTGGCGAGGGAGACACCCTTTGAATACATGCTTTCAGTGTTAATAGAAGAAGATCATTGTTTTAAGGAGCAAGGTACAAAGATATTTGATTTAGACAATACTATGGTAGTCAAATGGAAAGGCAAGAAAGGGGGGAAGCCAATCAAGTGCAATTATTGTAAACAAGCTTGGTCACACAGAAGAAAAGTGCTTTAAGAAAATGGCAAAAGAGCAGAAAAAGAAGCATGCAAACCTAACAATTGAAGAAGAAGAAGAAGATCATGAACCTAAAGAAAAGGCATTCACGGTTATCATTGCATCAACAATGGAGAATCTTTCTCTTAAAGAGGAAGATTATAATTGGGCCTTCTAGTTCCCATTATGTTTGAGTCTTGGGTTCTCTGCCTAGGTTGTCCCCCAAAATCCGAGTTATATATTTTGGATCTTTTTGGATTTGTAATGCCTTGTTTCTATAAAAGGCTCATCTCCTTCGTTCCCTTTTTTCCCCTACTTTAGGCACCGCGCCGGGGGGGGGGAGGGGGAGGGGGGGTTGTATTGGTATGCCAATGTAGGCTGTCTTTGTCCCCCGACAGGACTTGTGACCTTTGAGTCTTTCACCAAGACAATGTGCTACTAGCTCAAGCTTACCCTCTCCCCCTCATTCTTCTCATGGATTACAAAGGTAGTGGATCTGCCACTTAGGTTGGTTCTTCATCTCTACATTATTAAAGACTTTATCGTCTACTTGTATCCACTACGTGCTTTGACAGGGGTGTTAGTAGCTTGAAGGGTCATTTGAGGTATAACTGCTTCGGTGGGACCTCAAGTCTATGGATGCCATGAATAGGCTCTCTATGAGGGAGATTCTTTACCAACCTATATATGGTTTCATTATAGTCCTGAATAGCAAGTAGGTGGGAGAGGTCCTTGGGGATTTCTTCTTGTAATCTCTCTTCTGCTTAAAAAAACAAACTCGTTGGGATTAAAAGTGCCAAGCTGGGGGTTGCACACCCACTCGTAGTTCTTTGATCTAGTTCTACAAGACCTCAGCTTCTTCTTTTGGCTTCCTATCTTTTGTGGCTATGGTAACTCCTCAAAAGTTGGTGCACTTAGGTTCAAAAAGTCTACCTCCTAGGGCTTGTCTTCTTGTTCTGTTTTAGCTCTTTGGAAAGATTCAACATCTTTCTGATGCTCGTCTAAGATGGTGCCAAATGGTGGCTCTTTGCCCCCTTCTTTTGCATCTTTTCTAGTGCAACATCCTTTCTAGATCATTTGGGGCCTGGTCCTCCTGACTTACGATGTTTGTCCAAGTAGTTTTGCCTTTCCAGCTCATCAATAAAGCCTAACACCTCATCTGCTTCCATCCTGTCAAATGTTGGCCACTTGTATTGTAGTAAAAAAGAGAGCTTGCTCTCTTATTTGGGCCACAATACGGCAATAAAGAACTACCACGCTGATTGGGTTCTATGTTGTAGCCAATGGAACCACTTGAAGTTCTATGTATGTTGCTCTCATGTTAAAAGTTTTTGCATGGTCTATTATTTCATCTACCAGTGCAATTGGCTTTGAAAATTGATATGAATTCAATATGATGGGCTCTACTTTGGTCTCTGCATATGGGTTTTCCAATGTGGAGCACCATGCATGGTAGTTGCACACTATAGGATGTACTCTTTGATTATATATATATCTATTGGTTGCTCCAAGTGGAGCACCACATGGGTTTTCCAATGTGGAGCACCATGCAT
Source organism: Cibotium barometz (assembly GCF_041138505.1). Classification (NCBI taxonomy): domain Eukaryota; kingdom Viridiplantae; phylum Streptophyta; class Polypodiopsida; order Cyatheales; family Cibotiaceae; genus Cibotium; species Cibotium barometz. The sequence continues at coordinate 28,832,959 of NC_141046.1, forward strand.
GGTAGTTAGACACTATAGGATGTACTCTTTGATTATATCTATCTACTAGTTGCTCCAAGTAGATAGATCCTTTAAAAACAAGCATGTTCACTAGGTACATGTTCTGCTAGCACCTTTCGATATAACTTTGTGAACATGTGAAGATTAAGGGGCTAATCCAAGGTGTACCCTTGATATATAAACATTAGAGATAGAGGTATTGGGTGGGGCTATGGTGCTATAACACACCAAATTTGGCAAGTGTACTGCCACCTCGAGGATCAGCTGATCCTCTACATTTGGCTTGGCCAACTCGACTGAGTTGGTGCTGCAGGCTTTGGGCACTCTCTTCTCTCCAGCAACTTGCAACTCTTGAAAAGGTTTATTGAAGAGTTTATGGTGACCTAGTGGAAGGTCTTCATGTTTCTCCTCCTCGCATTAGTGAGGAGGTGGTAGATGAGTGTATCTTTCTTCTTGTTGTTGCCTATGCTCCATTAGAAACTGCTCTCTTTCTCTTTTCTCAAGTAATGCTTTCTCTTTCTTCTTTGCCAGCTGTGCAATCTTCCCTCTTTGTAGAGCCTCTACATGTGCAATAGTCACACCTCTACGTGTCCTCACTTCAACTCCATCAAGTAATGCCTTCTCTTTCTTCTTCACTAGCTGTGTAATCTTCCCTCTTTGTAAAGCCTCTACGAGTGCAATAGTCACACCTCTAGGCTCAACTTTCGTTGTTATGTCCTTAGTTCTAGCCATCAAAATCTTATAAATGAGGAGGAGACGGATTTTTATAACAATACAAATTACTATTTAAAGACACTACCTAAAATAGTAACTTTTAATACTAAAAAGGGAAAGTATATATAGATTTCAAAATTTGATATTTTAAATGCAAAAACTCTCCACAAAAATAGTACTTTTTAACTACAAATTTATAGCTTGTGCCTTAATCCTTTGGTCTACATACCTATAGAACTAATTAAATAGTTTACGTAATTTATACTTTTTAACTACAAATTTATAGCTTGTGCCTTAATCCTTTGGTCTACATACCTATAGAACTAATTAAATAGTTTGCGTAATGAGTTGCTTCTTGTTTTTCCACCACCATGCCATGTTTTTCGGAAGTATGTAGTCCCTGATAATGAGTGTTACAAGACACCGAGTGAACATAACCGAGCAAGCCCCAAACTCGAGTGACTACAAAAACCATATAGTGCTGTAGGTGATGGATCGCTACCTATATCCATCCAAACCACCAGGTCTTGTAAAATACCGTTTGAATGTATTAACATGTATTGTCATTTAATAGTTCTCAATTCAACATGCAATCATAAAAGGTGAATCATGCAACATACTCAGAGCACTAAAATGATTACAAAAATAGACAAAACAACCAACGCTTTCTCACCCTACAACCATGTGGTTTTCAAGCATTGATCATCTTGACAATCTATCACCACATGTGAGAGACATGAACCAAATAAAACCAAATAGAATTCAAATTGTACATGTCATGACAACAACGATATCAAGGAAACATGGGACTCGACAATTAAAGAGAGAAAGATAATTCATTCGAGAGGATGGTTGTTAGCACACTATCTAACCCTCCTCACACTCATCATCCACATAAAAATATGATGCTTGACGATGTGCTCATGACATCCTTTCGTTCTTCTTGTTAACAACCATTCTTTGAGTTGTAGCCTCCGCATAAGAGGGAAATACACTACAGTGATCGAGTACAAAGCCTGCATCAAGCCAGAGATGATGCCAGCATCTACATCCAATGAAACACATGATCTCCCCGAATGGAGGCATGCCTTAGAGCGGGCGTCGTGCTGTACCCTATCTCCAAGACAATACCCTGTGGATGACAAAGTAGCTCCAAGAAACATGATAGAAATGTATGGCTCACCACCTCGAAGCTCCAATCCTCCACTATTGATAGTGCACTCACTCATCGGTTAGGTAATGCAAAATACATGAGTCCATGGCTCCCATTCACAATGCCTCAAACAATGGTATGCTTGCTGAAGTGAAAGTGGGTGCAAACATCCCTCTTTTGCGAACAAGGTACATCATAAAAGTCCAAAACTATGGTTTCATAAGAAGCACATGTATAAACACAACCACACAATAGAATCCAGTTACATAACACCATAGAAACAATGACACAACTTCCATAGGGCATTAAAAGAGTAAGTCGCATTACCTTTGCCTTGATGCCCCTCCTATTCAAACATACCTGTATGCGGAGTGATGAAGATAACAATACATCACCAAATCTCCATGTCATACTCTAGAATAGCACTTAATCCACCCCATAGAATCCCCTGCACAAACCTCATGATGAAGTTGGAACCTACACACATAGTTGGTGAATAAGAGATTGAGTTCAAGTAAATCTCTAACCTGCCATGTAGGACAACACCACCAACCAACCATTGTCGGAAAGAGAAGAAACTGCCAAAGACAAACCATAATGGACATGGTCCTTTGTGAATATATCCTATGGAGGCCTCTATGCACTCCCTTGGAAATTATCTCCAAACAGGAGGTCTAACATAAAGTTTACCGCCCATGGCTTCTTCTTTCCTTTCCTAGTGTGCACACCACTCATAGGGTCTCTCTGACCTTTACCAAAGGATGTAGTCCCTGTGAACCACCATGCATGTAGAGACACCATCAAAGCATATAGTGTGCTCTCTCAAAAAAATGAAGGTTTGTCAAAGCTTCAAAGTAGATGTAGACGAAGAAAGAGACTTTGTATAAGAGCACAAAATAAGGAAAAACCATCACACAAACACCACGATACAATGTTCACAACAATTTACGAGTGCAAGAAGCCACCAACTCACTAGTACGAGCCAAATCCATCTCATTGTTGCCAGACAAGTTATCATCAATGTGGTCCAGATGCGGCTCAACAACACTGGTTGCTTGGTTTCTTTTTGTTTCACCTAAAAGCCCCCAAACAAACTTAGGAGAACAAATAACGTACTTCAGATTAAGTTTTCACAAAATGAACTGTGTGCTGAAAATGGGGGATCATTCGATGCATCCTTTTTCATCATAGAATGTGTCTTGAAGGCTTCTCTTTCTCATTCCAAGATGTGGTATTTCTCTATGTCCAACCACCATGGACAATTATCCAACTCCAACAGCTGAGCGAATGAAAATTTTGGGGGTACATGGTGGTCTTTCTCCATGTCCAACCACCATGGACAATTATCCAACTCCCAACATCTGAGCAAATGAAAATTTTGGGGGTACATGCTGGTTTCCACATTAGCCATAGAGATCCACTGCCTTGCCCAGACATGCAAACCACCCAAAAGCCAGCTCTCCTTTAGATAGAGTATATATCTTTTGAAAAAATAATGCAAAGTTAGGTTGTATGTAAAAATCAACCAAAACACAACCAATATACAAAGTCATGCAAAGAAGGCTCCAAAGGGAGAGGCGAGGTTGTATGTACCTAAACACTAGATGTTGTGCAACCATCTCCACCATATCCACTTTCTTCAAAGCCTTCATCTCTTGTCTCTCGAACGGACCTCAACCTTTCTCACCAATGGGAACATGTATTCTCCGTGCTTCTATCTTCACTTCCTCATAGTAATCTTGGAGTGTATAATCAGATGGCAACACAATGCCCTTTGGGATGGACACATAGTCTGCCAAAATCTCTAGAGAACATTTCTAAATTTTGTATAGAATTTCTCTCGGGAGCCACCTAAGGATAGCACACTAAAACACATCAATCCCATATGCAATAATAAATCATTAAAATAAACCACCCACAAAGCCAATGAAGTTGGAAGATCACATTCTATACTCATGGTCGCCCTTGAGAAGAGCAAACATAGCTTTTGTAGTCTTGTTTGCTTCAAAAAGTGAAAGCCATCGCAACCTCACATCCGTGCTCACATTACATAAAGCTGCCAAATTAAGCTTCTCCAATGAGCAAAACTATCCTCACTTCATTTCAAAGAGAGTACTATCTTCTTCCACCCAACTTTGGATTCAAAATATTCAAGATCTGTCAAAGCCGAAGTAATCTTCAACTCTAGGGTGACAATGACTTCAAGACATGCATTGCAAGAAGGTAGAAGCCAAAGAATCCACCAAAAATATACCTTGCCTATTTTGTCTAAGTACTTTCTAGTGAGGTTTTCACTTTCTTTCTTCTCCAACTTAGCAAACTCCTCATTGGAAACTTAAACTTTGAAAGGACCAAGCTTCTTTTCCAATGCATTTTGATATTGCACCTACATTGACCAAAAACACGCACTCACAAGAAAGCACAACACAATCCATAGACTAGCAATCCAACATGCACATGGAAACCTACATTATATATAAGCTTTCCAAGTTAACTCCATGTCAAGGGGAACCATGGTTCAACTCCCTTGATGTTTCTCCGATGGATGGCATCTATTATTTTCACATCCGAATCTGGAAGCTCTCTCAAATAATTCTGAGAGTTAGCTGTGCAAATATTTGCAGTGTTGACAATCTCGTCTCTTCAAGGCAGGGCACCAAAAGAGCATGCACCGAATGATTACACATTAAAAACAAATGAGAAGGTAAAATTTTGACAATAAACCCGGGAATAGACCACACTCTAAAAATATTAAGAAATACAAAACACTTACATATTCATTCTTTGAAGTCCTGTCACAACGCAATCTCACTGACCTTCCTAGGATCAATGATTGTGCAAAACACTCTCACATGTAGACTCTTTGTGTTAGATAACATCTCTGTTATGATGATTCATGACCATGCCACCGTCTTGTGATTTCCCTCCTAGACATAAAACATGTGTCTAGCTAATATTTTCAGCTCATCGCTTTGCGCGATGTCATTCTCAAACTCTATATTGACAGCCCTCCAGTGCTCATCCCAACTCTGCTCAATGGCTTCAGTAACCATGCTCTCCTCCACCTGTGATGTACATAAGAACACTATGAAAACCCCCTTCTCCTCCATGTAATTAATGTTTGTGTTTGGAAGTTGTGTCTTAAGAGAAGAAACATCGTCTCGGAGTCCACATACTTTGGCATGTGGAATCACGCGATATAAAAGGATAGGTGGGCAGACTGTAGAGCTCATAATCTTTGTCCTCCTTAGGATTTTCTCACCACGAATCATGGTGATGTCCTATTCCCCACTGGAACATGGCTCATTCATAGAGGTAGATACATATGGCATGATTTGCAAGGAAGCCTCCATTGTAATTTGAGAATCATCAACCTCCTCTTCCTCATCTTCTTTATCCATCCCACTTCCATATTCAGGAGCATCTTCAACGCGGCAATCCGAGGAGTACTAACTTTCTCCACAATATCTTTGTTGTGTTCCTTAAGCAAAACTCGATTGCTCTTTCTTCTTGCCATTTGTTTTTGTTTCCCCACATGCTTTGATGAGTCTACATTTTTGCTCTCTATTATGTGAACAAAAAATAAAAATATAAAATAATCATGTGTGGAGAACATGTATCCCACCAGTTGCATCAAAATAACTAGAACATAACATCAAGATGTTAAGAACTTAAAAGAGACTTGATACATAACAACAAATCATGACAAAACATGGTTGTTATCATCTAATAAAAATTTAATTATCAATATGATCACATATAACATTTTTAGCAATGTTGCTTCATTGAGAGAGAGAGAGAGAGAAGAAATAGTCATATTAATTCATCATGAATATGATCACATATGCATTTTAGAGCAATGTTGCATCATTGAGTGAGTAAAGAAATACGGATGGCATCATTTAAAGGGCATTATTTAGGTCACTCTTTTGCCAGGTAACCATTTAAAGACCAAAAGAAATTGTCCATAATAAGAGTTCCTCCCACCAATGGTCACAAAACAGTAACATAAGCCACCATTGCATCAAGATGCTTGAAAGCAACTCACAATCACTTCCAATCCAATGAAATCCTCTCCGTTTTAGTTTAGATTTTAAAGGTGGATGAGCTTCATGAGAAAAAGAATGAACTTGAAGTCCCCTTCAAACTTGAAGGGAAAAAATGTAAGTACTACCTTGGCCATGGCCAAGTCCAAGGCATGGCCAAGGTTAAGTGCGAAATACTAACACCCTCAGTCACCTCCTTGTCAACTCCATCCCCCAATGAAGCCATGACTACTACACTAGCTTCCTTGTTTGCAATGCCAGGCAAAGCCTGCACCGATGTATTGAGGCAGCACAGGAGGTAAAGTTGGGGAGAGAAACTTCAGTAGAAAATCACCAATACCCCAATATTGCATTCACTCTCAACAACTAAAAGCCATCCTCGCAAGGTACACATCAAACTACTACCTTGGCCATGCTAAAGAAGATGGAAAGCAACCCATGTCGACGCAGGGTGCTTCCCATCTTCTTTAGTCATGGTCGGCATGGGCTGCTTCCCATCTTCTTTGGACATGGCCAAGGTCCACACCCATGCAATGGCCATGGCCATGGCCAAAGAGGATGGGAATTAGCCCGTGCTGACGCGGGTTGCTTCCATCATCTTTGGCCATGGCAATGGCCAAAAGATAATGGCTATGTCCCAAAGCATAAAGACACCAAAGCCAATCTTGAACCACTATGACCTTGAAAGCACAAAGATGTGAAGGAAAACCTTGTCCCAATCCTTGCAGAGCAACCAGCTGGTGCAGGTTCTTCCTTGATCCTTTTGCTAAAAGATTGCAAGAAATCATCCTTAAAGAAAACTTATTTACTTGAGGCTTTGATGGATTTTGAGGAAGGTACGTGTAGTGTTATTAAAGAAGCCTGCGGCCTTTTGGCAAGGTGGAGGTATCGGAAGAGCGGTCGGTGCAAGTGAGGGAGCAAAAGAATATGCTGTACTTGCTCTGACCTTCACCATGGAAAAATAATATGAAAAGTAGCCCACATCGACGCAGGCTTCTTCCCATATTCTTTGGCCATGGCCTTGCCCATGGCATTAATGTAAATGCATGCTATTTAGTTTCACCAGCAATGGATCTATTGGGAACTCTGGCTATCAGAAGAATAAGGGCACATGACCCAAGCTAGGAACACTGAACTTCATTTAATTTGCGACAATGGTGTTTTTACCATGTATAACGACGAGAGGGTGTTCAACATCCCATGCTTGAATCAAGGTCATAGAGAAAATATATGGCTGGAGGGGAAGGCCTGCCTTTGCTGGGGGGAGACTTGGGACTTTTTTAGGTGCTTGAAGGAGAACTAGATGAGTGAGTTTGTAGAGAAAAGGAGGGCTAAGTATGGGTGGGAATAGGTCTTCCGGACCTCCCGAAGGTGGTGGCCCATGGCCGGTGCAGAAGCCATCCACTTCCTCTTCACTAGCGAGGACAAGCTTGTGAAGGACTGGTTTCCCAACCATTAGTGGTGGGCTACAACATGCTGATGGCACAATCGGGAAAGTCTTGTAGTAAAGAAATCGAAGCTTTCGCTTTGATAAATGTGAGAGTATTTTGTAAGAGCCCAATATCAAACTCCTGCTGGAGAAGAACAACAACATAGATCTGAGCTGCTACCTAGTAAGATAGCATGATTGTTGTGGCAAAGATGGTTTATTAAATATAGTTTCCACCCACGGTGAGCATGCATTAGAAGAGTTTATTCTAGTTGTTGTGCTTGCTGAGCCAAGATGGTGTGCGTCTCGGCTCTGTCTCATCCCTTATGGCTATCCCAGAAACCGAGAGGGTTGGCCCTCATCGATGTGTACAAGGAAGGGCCGTTACAGGCAAAGAGGACGTAGTTCTCGCATGACCATTTTGCATCAGTTCTTGCTGGGCATACTCTACACACGGCGCAAAGGATGAGCGGTTAGTTGATGGGGGGAGGCTCTCAGCGGGCCGGAAGCAGCCCACGTCAGGATGCGGGATGCTCCCCATATATTTTGGCCATGGCCAAGTCCAGGGTTACAGCAGGCAATCGAATGTTTTATTAAAGCACAAAAAATTTCAAACATTGCAATGGCGATGACAAGCACCATGGGCTAACCTCGCGATGGACTCACCATTGACGTAGGCTACTTCCGATATATTTTGGCCATGGCCATGGCTAGGGTTGCAGGCAATCAAAAGCACAAATTTTTTTAAACATGGCAATGGCTAGCACCATGGGCTAACCTCGCAATGGTGATGCCAATCATCCTTGAAGGCGATGATGAAAACCTCCTTATTGCAAGCCATTGGGTGTTGAAGACCATAGGGCAAGCACAACTAGTAGTGTTGAAGAAGAATGGGCAATCACAACTAGTAGTATTGTGAAATGTAAGCATAACTAGTAGCATGAATGTTTCTATATAAGGTTAGGCTTGCGCTATAATCAATATCTTTACTATTTTGAAAATCAACAAAGTTTGCTATGGTGATTAAAAATTTAAAAATGACCTCCCAAGTTTTGAATGTTATCTTTTGCAAGTGATTTCTTGTTGCTCTAGCATACTGAAGGATTTTGAATCACCAGGCATATTACTAGGATTTCTTGTTGCTCTAGCATACTGAAGGATTTTGAATCACTAGGCATATTATTGTTTATGGATGTGTGCCTAGAAAAAAGCTTGTTGTTATGAATGAGGTAAGATATTATTATCTTAAGCTTGCTGATATTCTTCAGCACTTTGAGTTGGTGGGATGCTCTGTCACACTTCCGTCCCATTGTCTTTAGGTAGTGAGAAGGTGAAGATATAAATAACTACACTATCAAATGGGGAAGATGGTTTCATTCTTGATGTAGATTCTCATTCCTTCTATAAAGTGTCTATTGATCAGGGCACACGGAAAACTCTAATTTTTTCTGAAGATGTTCTGTAATAAATGCACAAAATACTACTGTTTAGCGTGTGTTGGATTTGATAGTTAGGGGACCTACCGTTGAATAGTATCTTGCATGTTTCCCTATGTAGTGCAAAAGAAATGTTGTAAGTGGAGGAGTTGCCCATTGCATTTGAAGGATACATTGCCTTTGAGCTTCCTCCTTGTGGAGCAGGTTCTACAATGATTGGTATGGATAAAAAGTAGGATGGGCATGTTCGGATAGAATACATTACTTACACATCAAATTGTTTTTGTGGTACGTCAAGCTTAGTAGGTATGGTGGTCATTTGCAATGCTTGAATCTTGATTGACCATACTTGGCAAAAACGATGAGTGCTAACTTGACACAATGAGTGCTAACTTGACACGATGAGTGCTAACTTGACACAATGGAAAGGAATAGGAATTGTTGGTCCTGGATATGGAAGTCTCTTGTAAACATTGTGGTCAAATGCTAAAGTGTATAGGGACTCTCCAACAGTGATATATTACTCTATACCTAGTGACCATTTCTCAACCACAAGATGTGCTATTCATTTAGGTTTTCATGAACACCCTTACAAAGAGGGTTCATCTAGGCAAAAAAAAAGTATGGAGGAGAAGATTTCAATACATGCACAATTCAATCCTTTCGCTCTACTACTCCAAAACAATCAGGGGTTACTGTGGCCCATGACATTATTATGGAAATGCTGTTGGGTGATAGGGTTACAAATACTGCAAAGTTTGGATATATACCTTAAAGAACTTCTGGATATAGTGACTCCACTTTCTAATAAAAAGAGGATTCAAAAGTGTGTAGAGGATGCAAAGAGGGCAAGTTTAGTTAGTGTAAAGGGATTGGATGCAGTGTTGGATCGATGTAGATATCCATTGATACACAACATTCTATTTCCTAATCAACTAGAGACCACAAACCAAACACATGTATTTAAAATGTCCACTATTGGACCAGGGAGTGGCTTGGACCTTATGAATAAAATGCATCCTAGTGGCAATCTACAAGAGATGCGGATTCACTTTGACCATGTGCATCGAGTTTAAGGCTAGTCTATGGGCACCCATGTGTATGACCCTTTTATCCATGAGTTGTTGATAATAGCCACATGTGAGTTCAAGGAGTAGGATAGATATGCGTAGATTGAGTTTTGGAAAATGTTGAATGCTGAGGTTAAGAAGTGTGGCTTTGGAACTCCATAGTTTTGAGGGTTCATGGGGCCAACGAGGCTAGTCCTAATTGGTTAGCTGTGCAGTTCGTGTATAATGGTGGTGCTAAAAAGATCATGTAGGGAAAGGAGAGATATTGTGTTTTGGAACAGAGCATGATCAATCACATAAAGATATTTATATGTACATCCTCTCAAGAGGACCATAAGATTTTGTGCAAAAAATGGAAAGAAGCCCCCACAAATGTAGCCGTCGAACAGTGCAAGCAAGAATTGCAAACATTTTGGTGAAATAATCATGCCGTGAAGGGAGATATTCCTTGCTTGGAAACTTGGCTAGCATGGTGGGATGTTAGGGCCTTCCATTGGGGGGGCCATGGTTTCTTACGCAAAATGAGGATGACTTGTTTGTGCCAACAACAAATTTGTTCAAGGCAAAGCACTCTAGCATGAGAGCAAGTGTGGGATTCAAAAATCACATTTCATTGTATGAAGTTGTCGGTGTAGACTTGTCCTTGGTAGTTTTTCAAAGCTCAAACTACAATGCATTTCTTTTACAGGAAAGCACTTGGGAATTGGTCCACAACTTGAGGGCATATGAGACAAGTTCTGTAGTGGGGAGGTTGTCGCAACCTCCAATAAAAATATTGTTGATTTGGCTAATTTAACAATGGAAGAGGCGGGCATTAACTCTCCTGAGATGCAACATGTTCATATGGAACAATTTAGTGTGTGATGTAAGCACCCAATGTTAAATCCTCTTGGTGTTATTCTTAAGAATGATAGTCATGGGCAGGAGTAGGGCTATTCTAAGAACTGAATCCCATAACATGGTCACATGTTTTGGATTATGTCTGGAGAGCAACATGAGGTGTGGGAAATTGATCAATCCTTCTAGGAAGTCGATAGAAGAGGGTGTTCTTGCACCTGGTTTTTGGGGTCGTCGTCGTCACCCCGGTGGTGTAGTGGAGACTTTTATATGGTTTTGTACACACTCATAGGATGTGGATATGTCCAAGTTCTTGGGGTCCACTCTCAGTGTGTGGCCAGTTGCCACCAGGACAAGTCTCACCATCGTTGAGATTGAAGATCTTCGTGCAAGAGGTTTTGTTTTGGAGAGAGGAAGCTCAACCTCCAATCACCACACCACTCCAAGGTAAGTCAACAGTGGTGTACATCCTAAATATAGAGACGACAAGGTAGTTCGATGGAGGGAGAAGTTGACTAAAGAGTTCAATGGAAAAATTGAAAAGGAAAAAAAAATCTCGACTGAAGTGGTTTGGGAAGCAATTGTCTTGTGTAATGAATCACACATATTTCATGTTAGCATAGAGGGGTCACACACCAAGGGTGTGAAGTATTTGGTCTCAATTTTGGAGCTCCCTCATGGCACTTTCAAAAGCAGGAGAGAAAACACCTTACTTATGTACCTTGTAGACACATGTACTTTGTGTTCTTTTGCAAGTGCTCAATGTAGATGCACAAACTTATTCCTTCATGCATCAAGATGCTCTGTCTAAGATGGAACTATTCCAGGCACTGCCAGGATGCAGATCTCACACTCCGCCTCGATAATATGTCTTGATGCTGGATGGAACATCATAATCCCCTAAGGAAAAGGACAATTAGGACAAACGAGTCCAACTTTGTGGTATTGGACATACGTAAGTTTTGGGTTTGGGCAGTTTGTCCATTATTTGGTCATTTGAAACTATCATAGACTACTTATGCAAAAGAGTGTATTGAAGTCAAATGTACCTTGTTTTGAAGTGTTCCACCAACAGTGAATTTTTAATTTTTGCAATGAATCTCTAGCTAATATGGAGCTATAAAAAAATGCTTCTATAAGGACTCGGGAGGAATATGAAGGCAAATGAGAGTTCTATTTTAGTGTTGGATGTAGTTTTGGATGAGAGTTTTGATGTAGTGTTGGATGTCAGTTTGTTTGTTTGATGGTGTAGTTTTCCATTGTTAACATGCTTCACATCTCTGTCTTGTCGACTGAGATATATTTCTAGCTTGCATCAAGGATGACAGTGAAGCCAAAAAGATAATATTTGGATACTTGTGTGATGAGAAAGTTGAGCTCCACTGGCTTCTTGTATTTAACATGAAAAATATATGTTTTGATATCATCATTAGCAAATTCATTTGCTAGATATTTTGCACAAGCAAGGGGATGCTTCCTCCTTGGTACGATCGCTCGGAGTGTCTTAATCCTCCCTGGTAATATGACTTCTCCATGAGTATTCCAAACAGGGCCTTATTTCCTTCACAAAATATGATCCATGCATAAATAGAATGTTCTTCATAGGCATAAATAATTCACATAAGAATATATCTTAGATTTCTATCAAATTTGATATTTGATCATAGAAACTTACCAAATAGTATGTTCTTATGCATAGTGCATGAGGTACGCATAGTATAGTATGCATGAGGCTATGCATGAGGCTATGCATGAGGCTATACATAGGTGTAATAAAGTGCTAGAGGACTATGGGCCTTGGGCATGGCCCAATGTGGAGGTCAAGGCATTAATAAGTGTGAAAAGGGTGGCCCCAACTATGAGTCCAAGTTGTAGATATCACTTTTATGACTTTTACAACTTTTACTCAATATCAATCAAGCCTTGCTCATGCAAGCTTTCATGTTCACCCATATCTAGACTTCCATGTAAACGTCCCATGCACTCGACTCCACATTAAGAGTCTTCTCTTTTCTCCCATCTTTCATTGGTATTCAGAGTGCCTTGTCTTTGATCCATTTCTAGCACTTTCTTGATTTCTCACTATTTCAAAGCTAGAAATTTTTTATTGGCATGGGAGAGTGATGGAGACCTTGGATTGATTCCGTTTTGGTACAATTTGGTCAAATTTGGCCAAAAATTGGGATCTGCCCCAAATTTGAGTAAGTTTGGGGTACTTGAGACCAAAATCGGGAGAAGAAATGGGAAAATTTTCTGATGCTCACTTTTTTTCTCTTCTCCCTCTTCTTTCTTGGTCTTGTGAGGGATATGGAGCTTCACTCTTCAACTAGAAGCTTGCCTAAGCTTAAGGTTTTGATTAAGGGAAGCAAGAGCTTCATTTTGAGCTTCAACTTGTGACGATTTCATTCATGATTCTTGCCCATCAGGCTGCCACTGATTTGTGATGTTTTGAAGGTGTTGATTCTCAGTTTTGGAAACTCTAATACTTGGCAAATACTCTCTAATCTGTAAGCATGACATACTTTCATTTGATGCTTCAATTTCTCAAGTTTTTGGGAACATAAAGTTATGATCATTGAAGCCAATTTCTATTGGTTTTGGGGCATCTTTATGCATAAGTGCATGGACATCTTATCTCAAATGTGTATTAAGAGACCAAAAAAGCAATGGAGTTGGAGCCATGGAAGAAGTATGTGGAAGCCTATTGAACCTGACCAACAACATTAAATTCTTGTATTGGATCTCTCGATTGGGCATGTAATTATAAATGCCATATATAAGCAAGCTTTATAATATTTCATTTGAAGCTTACACATCTCAGATATATTGTTCTTACACATCTCTAATGCCATATAGATGTGTGTGAGAGTACCCTTGGCATTAGAGGAGAGGCCAAGGGGGAGTGCATCATGAACTTTCCATGCCATAAGTGCCGTGGGAAAGCGATAGAGAAAGGGATCTAGGTACAAGGTGGTAAATACATGGCCTCAACCTTTGCCTTCTTGGATTGAAACTTGGTAAGGGGGGTGAGAACTGCTTAACTGGGAGATTGGCAAGCATCGACATGCTACATTGAATCAATCATCACCAAAAGGCAAGCATTCTCTTTGGCAAATGCAAATGCAAGGGTTGGCAATGGGTACATGCATGGTTTTGTAGTGATAAAGTGTAAAGATAGGTTAAGTGTAAAGATAGGGCAAAATTGTGGCAATCATTGGATGCATTGACTATGGGCATTGGATAGTCTATGATGCTATGCTTTTGGCTATGTGATTTGATGCCTTGATTCATTGAGATTTGGCACCAAATACAAAGGAGGTTACGACAAAACTTTGACAATTTTGGCAATTTCTACAGTAGCATAAAACACCAATTTATTTCGGAACCATTGGGGCTGATTTTAAGTGGTTTTCATAGCTCGAAAGTACTATCCAAGAGCTACATTTGGAGCCCTCAAAACAAGTGCCTAGTTTTGACATCGATTGCATTCCTAGCCTCGGCAAAGAGTCATCACTAGGTCAAAACTTGGCCCAGTCAAAAAATAGCAAGTCAATTTTGACATTTGAGCATATCGGTGGTTAGTACCTGTCATAAGCTTCTCAACAAGCCAAAGACCTTTTGATTTGGAAGTCATTTGCTAGATCAATTGACATAGTTGACTTTGACTAAAAAGTTAAAATAGAGAATACTTAAACTTTGATTGAAGTATCGAGATATCGAGCTCAACTAGTGCTATGGCAGACATTGATGACCCGCCTGGGTGATAGCTTCCGTATTTACATAGTTGACTTTGACTAAAAAGTTAAAATAGAGAATACTTAAACTTTGACTGAAGTATGTTGAGATATCAAGCTCAACTAGTGCTATGGCAGACATTGATGACCCGCCTGGGTGATAGCTTCCGTATTTACACCACTGGCATGGTTGGTGAGATTATGGGTGATATGTAGCCAGTGGGATGACAGGATGTGTGTGACAGCAGTTTTGGATTACTAGAGACTGGCATAGTTATAGTGCCAGCTCATTTAGTTGGGTTCACATTATGGACCGACCCTTGTATGTTGTAGTAGTAGCGTACTAACCCATATAGTGTGTACTCTTATCTTTATGTTATGTTGGTTGAGTAGAGAAGAAGAAGATAGAAGAAAATTTAGCCATCCATCTCTCTCTTGTGTCTTGCTCTCTCTTATGTGTGTGTTTGTGCTTGCTAGGGTTTGAGGCTCTCCCTCTCCCCCACATTCTCTTTATGGTATCAGAGCCTCGTTCGTGTGAGAGCTAAGGAGGCAAGCAAGAGGGAAGAACAATCAAGGAAGAAAGTGGTACTACACAGGTAAGAGCACCATCATCTCTTTCCCCTTTTGGTTTAGGTACAACACCCCCTTAGTAGCTTTGGGAGGAGCTATCTTCACAGGAGTGGAGCTATAGGGCAGGTATACTATCTCTTAGTCCTATTGGACAAAATTTTTCGGCCAGGTTCGCGTTTCGGGCGTGTTCCAGGCCCTGTTTTGTCACTGCAGGGTATTTTCGATAGTTTTCTAGAAGTTATGGTAGAGATCTGTTTTTGCTCGAAACCTGATTATTGCAGTGCAGTAGTGTATTTTGGAAGTGCAGAAAGGGTTTGCACATGTATTGTTGATACTGGGTGTATGTATATGTACTCTGGTCACATTTGATTACACACAGGCTTTGCTGAAGTACCGCTACTACTGGCAGGCAGGAGATACTGCTGTATTACAGGTTGCATACAGAAGTTGTCTGTTTGCAGGTTATTTGATTGATATAGGAAAATATGTCTGATGGAATTAATCAGATTGTTAGTGAGAAGTTGGATAAGAATAACTTCCATGCCTGGAAGTTCAGAATGACCAATTTCCTAATGGGTAAAGGATTTTGGGTCTATGTAGAAGGAGACAATGAGGAGTCTCTAGAGTTATCTGAGGAGAATGTCACTCCTACGGATATAAAGGCATTCAAGGATTGGAATCAGGGTGCAAGAAAAGTCATGTACTGGCTTTCAGTTAGTGTCACAGACACTATGATAGGACACATACAAGATGCAAACACTCCAGTACTTGCATGGCAGAATCTGGTTTAGATGTTCCAGACTAACACAAAGGCAAGGAAGTTGCAGTTAAAGCAAGAGTTGCATACTGTGGAAAAGAAAATCATGTCCATCAATGAATATGCCTTAAAGATCAAGAGAATTGTTGAATCCCTTGGGTCTATCAATGTATCAATGGAGGATGATGATTTGGTGAGTGTCTGTCTGAATGGGCTTAGCAAAGAGTACAAGCCATTCAAGACCTCCATTGCAGTTAGGGAGAATATTCCCAACTTTTGGGACTTGATATCTATGCTGATCATAGAAGAAAAGGTTTTAGGTGAGGATTCTTCTTTACAAAGCAAGAACACATCAGAACAGGCCTTCTACTCTAATTTAGGTAGAGGCAAAGGTAGAGGCCATTGTCGAGGCCAAGGTGGTGACCGATAAGGAAATCAGAATTCTGGACAATAATAGTCCAATGATTCACAGCAGTAATCATACACAGGTGGAAGAGGCTAGTCTAGAGGTAGGGGGAGCCAAAGAGGCCGAGGTGGTTGGTAAGAAATCAAAATACAAATAGCATAGAGTGCTATTATTGTGGCAAACCAGGACACATGGCAAAGGACTACTACAAAAAGAAGAATGACATTAAAAGTGGGAAGTTGCAACAAGTTGCAACAAGGGGTGATGACATAAGTGAGCAGCTATTTGTGATGCAACACATGCTTAGTTCCATATTAGGGGATGTGTCAGGATCTCAAGATATATAGTATGTGGATTCTAGCGCCTCTAACCACATGACCAGTCATGCTGAGTGGTTTAGAGATATGCAAAAAATAAAAAAATTGGGTTATATGGAAACAGGTGATGATATTGCACATCGCATTGCGCATGTTGCTAAAGTGCCAGTGTTTATGCAGGATGGCAAAATGAAGTACTTGGCTGATGTACTTTATGTTCTGAATATTACAAAGAACCTGATTTCTATCGGACAGATGATTGAGCGGGGTCTACAAATGAGGTTTAATCCTCAAGGATATTTTGTGGAAGACTTCAAAAATAAGTGTCGCTTGGTTGCAAAGGGTAATAGAAATGGCAGGATATTTACTTTGGATGTGAACATGCCTGAGATAAAGGCAGCCATGTTTGCGCATGGAACATATGTCATTGCAAATATTGACATATGGCACAGGCGCATTGGCCATGTAAATGTACAGCGAGACTGAAGTCTCTACATGCCTAAAATATTGTTGCAGGTTTGCCAAAGTTTAAGGTTGACGGTATGCATAAGGTATGTGAAGCAGGCCAAACATGCTTTCCCACATGAAAAGCATGTTAGTGCAAGGCCATTGGATGTCGTACGTTCAGATGTATGGGGACCGACCAAGACTGCAACAATTGCAGCTTGCAGGTACTATGTTACATTCATTACTAGGAAAGTGTGGGTTTATTTCATGAAGAGAAAAGAGGTGTTTACTCACTTTGAGAGATTTAAAGCCTTGGTCGAGAAGGAAAAAGTGAGGTGTTTACTCACTTTGAGAGATTTAATGTTATATGTACATTATGTGTGCTATGTTATATACACATTATGTGTGCATATACTAGGAGGCTAACCCACATTAGGCTTGTGAGCATGGGAGCATGGGAACAAGCTCTAGTGGAGCATGGGTTAGGACTAACCTTAAGGGTTAAGGTTAGGGTCAGGCATCCAAGGGTCACACATGAGAAATGGAAAGTCAAGAGTCACTTGAGGGCCCTCCTATATAATAGGGGCATGGGGCACACTCAAGGGAGCTTGGAGCTTGGAGGCTTATGCTATGGTCTCTTGTGTAGAGGTCCATATCTACTCACCTACCGTTTCATACTATAGCTACATGCTATTAGATTGTGTTATACCTCTTGATGGTATGGGACATCAAGGTAGAGGTATGATGTATTTCATTTATTATTCATGTGTGCATCCCTTGGGCTCGGGGGTGGGTGGTTGAATTTATGCCTGATTTATGCATGTTTATGCATAACAATTATCTAGAGAGATCTTAGGGTTTTAACAGTGGTATCAGAGCAATCTCTATTTAATTGTTGATTTTTTTTAGTAAATTTTAATATTTACTAATAAAATATTATTTTATTGATTTGTGTTGATGAATTGTATGTGGATCATCGATATGGTGATTGGAACGTGTGTAACTACAATTCAATGGACGAATCGACGTTGCGGGGGAATTTCGTGAGTTAATGCTATTTTTTTCTATTTTTTATGGTTAAAATCAAGCATTAATGGAATTTTTTACAAAAATACCATAAATATTATGGTGGATATTTTTGATAGAATGGATTCCCTGAATTTTTACAATTTTTTTCTAAATTTTTAGGAATTTTTTTGAGCATTTTTATAATTAAAAAGTATTTTTATACATTTTTGCGGGTTTTTTTCGCGGGAATGCGATCAAATTTCTGTCAATTTTCTACTAAAATTCAGTAGGGGACAGCGTGTTGATGCATAAATTGCTCTCCCGTGTGCGTGGCCTCTCAAATCTGATTTTTCCTTCTTTTTTCTATGAAATTTCTCTTAAAAATGAAATTTTTTAAATTAAACATTAATCATAATTAATGTTAATTATGATTAGGAGTTTAATTAAAAATCTTAATTAAAGATTAAGTTAATCTCTCTGATTAACAGAGGGGAGGAAAGAGATTGGAAGGAAGAAGAGGGACAGAAAAGTAGGGAGAAGAAGGAGAGGAGGGAGTTTCTCTCCCTCCCTCTCACGATTCTGCGCACAGGCAGGGGGGCTGCGCTGCAGCCGGGCAAAAAAAACGCCCCCCCTTAGAAAAAATCAAAAGCTACAAAAGCTAATTAAAGATTTTTTTTATTTTTTTAATTTTTTAAAATAAAATTTTTATTAAAAAAAAACTTTTTGATAATATTTCAGAAAAAAGCTTGAAAAAAGCCTGGAAAATATTGAAAAATATGGGATTTGAGAAAAAAAATCTCTGAAATTTTTTTGAAAATTTCTTCTTGAAATTTTTTGGCTTTTCATCTTCTGGAAAACCTTTGGCTTTCCGTTTTCCCGCAACCTTTTGGCTTTCTGAATTTCGGAAAAACTTTTGACCTTCTGTATTCCAGAAACTTTTGGCCTTTCACATTCTGATTTTTTTTATCTTTTTATTTTCCCAAAACTTTTGGCTTTCCGTATTCCGAGAAAACCGTTGGAATTTTGACCATTCGTATTCTAAATGCGTTCGGGGTTGATTAAAAATTTCAAAAAATTCATAAAAATTAGTGGAAAATTAGACAAAGGTTATTTTAAAATTTGGAAAAATGTGGGGTTGGTGTTTGGCATGTGGTGTGTCCATTCGAGCGCCCGTGACCATTCAAATTCCTTTAAAAATATATTTTTTGACCTAAAAAATTAGAAAAATCCATTAAAATTGTAAATTTTCATTGGATTTGAGAATTGTCGGGCGGAATTGGAAATTTCGTGAACGATGGGATTCTCAGGAAAAATTAGGAATATTCTAGATATTATTTTTAGAAATCTTAAAAATTGATATTTTTTAAAATATCAATGATATTTTGGCAAAATTAATTGCTAAAATTTTTTGGAAAAATATAGGTTTGGAATGCCATAAGATAGGTTTGGTGGAATTCAAAATTATTATATTTTGAGGCCCTATAAAATTAGGGAAAATTTGAAAAAAATCATGATAATTCTTTTTCTCGAGAATTTAATATTTTCGAGGGTTATTTAATGTTAAAGTACGTTTTCTCGTGCTGACATTAGATAGATGCGAGTTATTCGCATATTATTAATACGATTATACCTCGTATTAATAATGGATATTTATGTTTGGATTAATTCTAAACGATGTATTCATGATTTTTTTACCATTGTTTAGTCATTCTTTTTGGACATGTTCCTTAATTTCTTTCGATGGCTATAATTTACGTTCAAAGTGTGTTCATCTTTGACACTCTTCCATGATAACTTATTTTGTACTTGTTTAAGTGTGGTTTGTGCTTAATTTATTAAGCCTAAGACAAACTCTATCATGGGTTAGTTGATCGGTTTGTTTTGGTGGATTTTATTGGATGTTTTCCAAGTTTTATATGGACTCATCAGGTGCTGCCTAGATCACTTATGTCTAGGGTTTTCTTATTGAGTGCTACACACATGTGTTTCACTTTCTTATTTTGGAGTTTTGCTTGAACGACAAAATGTTCATATACTCCGGATTGATGAGTTGGCCACCAATTTTAATGCTTCTTTTGGCATGATTTATGTCCATTAGATGGTATGCATTGATTTTTATGATCAACTCTGGTCTTTATGGATTGGAGGAGCTTCTATGCTTTTATCCATGGTTTTATAAGGATCTTTTGATCTTTTGGATAATTTTATGTGCTTTGAAGGTAGCATTTGCCTTCATTTTTTGAAGGTAGCATTTGCCTTCATTTTTTGCACGTAATTTTAGACTATGTTCCTTATACTCTTGTACATATTCCAACTCGGATACTTAGTTGCTTATGAATCTAGGTGAGTTATTTTTCTACCCTAACTTTATTGTATTTTGGGTAGTTATCATTAGAAAGGCGTCAATAATTCAATTTCTTTTCTAAATGATGTACTCAGAAGGATTTATTCCTTGATGTAGTCTCAAGTATATAGAGACAAGGTTAGTATGTGAAAGTCTGGATAAGGCCATCTTATTCCTTTTATACGGGATTTTATTCATATTTTCCTAGACGGCATACTAGGGAGTTTCAAATTGTTAAGGTATGTATGGGTGGTATCATGGTGGAATGGGACGCTAGTGATCCCTCACATATATTATCTTATGGGATAATTTGGGCTCAAGATTGTTGCTTTGCTTACATCACTTAGCATGTTGACCTCAACATTCAAAGACAATGTTATTTTCTAAATTCACTAGAAGGCATTCTTTAGATAAACTTCTTTTATCTATAGCCTGCATGTTTTGATGAGGGAAATCTCGTCGGCTTTTTCACTTGTTGAAATCTCTTTCTTTAGAGTTCAAACAAGTTTATCTTGTTGTGTTCGGATAAGGAAATTTGGATTCTTCCTTTGTTGGCATTTCTTTCTCTAGTTTCGTACTTTAGGTGATTTACACAATCAACCTGATAGGTTTACGGATGGACATATGTGACACATCGAGACATTGATGACTCTCTATGTTGATATGGGTAACTCGAGACGTCGATTATTCCATATGCAGATGTGGTTATATCGGGGTACCGATGATTCCCTAGTTTCTGCTGTTATAATGCCATGTTTTCTTACTTTATTCCAAATGGTTTACAACGAGGAAGTTACTTTGAATATGAATTGCTCTGATCATCCGCAGTAGTATGATGGGCAAACAGAGTGTATGAATCAGATTATAGTGTATATGCTTCGTGCATATGTCTCTAGAAAATCATCATATTGGAAAAAATATCTTCCAATGATTTGCCTATAACAGTTCTAAATTTACGGCTATTATTTTTTTGTCCGTGCATACTTATGTATGGGTATCAACCCAGGGCACCTATTGATGTCGGTCTTAAGGACATCGAGCTTGATGCATCGAGGGATTTCTTGCGAGATATGCAGGAAATGCTGACCGAAGCTCGGGATTCTACCAGGAGTGCTCATGATAGGGCACGGTTTTATGCTGATGATAGGGGACGCTCATCTTGGTCTTTTGAACCAGGAGCGTTGGTTTATTTTAATGTTCCTAAAGATTTTCAAACTTTGTAAACAAGGAAAAATGCTCGAATTTATCTCCTAGATATTGTGGTCCATTTCGAGTTATGCATCGGATTGGCACGGTTGCGTAAGAACTAAAACTACCTCCAATCGTTAGAGTTCATCCAATCTTTCATATCAATAGATTGAAAGGGAAACTGGGAGTTGAGGATAACAGAGTTACTCCTCAAGAACTCGTTTAAGTCGAAGATTTATTCTATGTTCCACATGAACTTGATATGGTACATGAATTCAGGGAAAGGAAACTTTGTAGTTGACTTATCCTTGAGGTTAAAATTAGGTGGAAAGATAGGGAAATTGAGGATTCGACTTGGGAGTTAGTTGAGATTGTTCAGCGCAGTTCTCCTTCTTTTCATTGCAAGAGTGCAATGTTTTGAGAGAGGGGAAGTATGTTATATGTACATTATGTGTGCTATGTTATATACACATTATGTGTGCATATACTAGGAGGCTAACCCACATTAGGCTTGTGAGCATGGGAGCATGGGAACAAGCTCTAGTGGAGCATGGGTTAGGACTAACCTTAAGGGTTAAGGTTAGGGTCAGGCATCCAAGGGTCACACATGAGAAATGGAAAGTCAAGAGTCACTTGAGGGCCCTCCTATATAATAGGGGCATGGGGCACACTCAAAGGAGCTTGGAGCTTAGAGGCTTGGAGGCTTATGCTATGGTCTCTTGTGTAGAGGTCCATATCTACTCACCTACCATTTCATACTATAGCTACATGCTATTGGATTGTGTTATACCTCTTGATGGTATGGGACATCAAGGTAGAGGTATGATTGAAAAGATGCAGGGGGGAAGAGAGCTTGAGCTCTTGCAAGCACACACACACACTCACAAAACCCTAATAGAGAACACACAAGGTGAGAGGCTGAAAATCTTCTTCTTCTCTACTCAACACTCAACACTCCATATACAAGATAAGAGTACTCATAATATGAAAGGTACTCAACCAATACATACACGAGTTCTCTATAGTGTGAACCCGACTAAATGAGCTGGCGCTATAACTATGCCAGTCTCTAGAATGGTTGTCACACAGCCTGTCATCCCACTGGCCGCATATCTCCCATGATCTCACCAACCATGCCAGTCATGTAAGTGTGGGGCCTATCCCCCAGGCGGGTCATCAGTGTCCACCGCCTCACTAGATGAGCTTGATATCTCAACACTCCCCCTCGAGCTCAACTCCATCTCATGTACACCAAGCAAAGCCCTGAATCTGCGGAGCTTCTCTGTACCCAATGCTTTGGTGAAGATGTCAGCTACCTGATCCTCTGTGCTGACATAAACAAGGTCAAGATCTCCTGCCAAGACCCTCTCTCTGACGAAGTGGTAGTGGACCTCTATGTGCTTCGTACGAGCATGAAAGACTGGGTTCCTGGCCAACTGTATACTGCTAATGTTGTCATAGAAAATGACAACTTGTCTATCCACTGATAGACCCAAATTTGCAAGTAGCTTTCTCAACCAGGCTACCTCACATGCTGCCATAGCAGCTCCTCTGTACTCGGCCTCTGTACTCGATAGAGCAACCGTAGGCTGCTTCTTGCTGCTCCAAGTCACAGCAGCACTCCCCAAAGAAAACATGAATCCACTGGTAGATCTTCTATCTGAGATACTACAAGCCCAATCAGCATCTGTGTACCCATGTACACATATCTCTGTTCCAGTCTCATAGAATAGTCCACAATGCAAAGTAGACTTCACATACCTCAGTATGCGTCTCACTGCATCCAAATGCGGTTTCCGTGGAACCTGCATAAACTGACTCACCAACCCAATAGCATAGCTCAAATCTGGTCTGGTGATCGGTCATGTAGATCAAACTTCCTACTATGCGTCTGTACATAGAATGATCCTCCAAGATCTCTCCTGAATCTGCACTCAACTTGCCATTCTGATCCAATGGCACAGAAATAGGCTTACAGCCTGTCATACCATACTTGGACAACATGTCTAAGCCATACTGTCTCTGCAGTAATCCAATACCATGTGGTGACCTAATCACCTCAATGCCCAAGAAATATCTGAGCTCCCCCAGATCCTTCATCTCAAACTTCTATCTAAGCAAGATATTTACATCAAAGATCTCTGCATCATGGTCCCCCGTAATGATCAAGTCATCTACATAGATGACAACAAGCACAACTCCTCTATCACCATGTCTCACATACAATGAGAAATCTGCATTGGCTACATGAAAGCCAATAGTGACAAGATATTCAGAAATCTTGTCAGACCATGCTCTTGGTGCTTGCTTTAAGCCATACAAGGCTTTCTTCAACCTGCAAACATGCTCGGGGTGACCCTCATCCTCATAACCAGGTGGCTGCAACATATACACCTCTTCTTGCAAATCCCCATGCAAGAATGCATTCTTTACATCCATCTGATGTAAAGACCATTGCTTTGACGCAGCCACTGCTATCACAACTCTCACCGTTGCCATCTTGGCAACTGGGCTGAAAGTTTCCTCATAATCAATCCCATATGTCTGCGCATATCCTTTGGCTACCAATCTAGCCTTGTACCTGTTTATGCTTCCATCACTGTTATGTTTAACTTTGTACACCCACTTGCATCCAATGGCTTTCTTGCCTTCAGGCAATTGCACTAAGTCCCAAGTTTCATTTCCATATAGTGCATCCATCTCCTCATCCATAGCTTTCTCCCAACACACATTTCCAACAGCCTCATCAATGCATGTGGGCTCTACAACCTGCACAACCTTTGCCATATATGCATAGTGATGTGCCACATAACCATCATATGTAAATTTCTGCACAGGGTTCTTCACTCTCCCTGATCTTCATAGCTTTTCATTCATGTCTTCCATAGCCTTCTTTACACCAGGTGTTCTCGTAGCTGGGATCCCAAGCTCCTCATCAAGGCTCATATCTGAGCCACTAGACTCTCCATCAACATGAGAATGCCCTGCAGAAATGTCAGGCATACCAAGGGACTCAACCACTTTCTCTTTTCCTTTACGTGATGTACTAATCACATTTGCAGGGCTGGTATTATGACGCAGCCTGCCACTCCATGGTCTATCAATAGACCCACTAGATGAGGACTCTCCTGGTCCACTCAAAGACTGTGATTGCTGACCTGCATTCTGTGCAACCACACTTCCACTCACATCAGCCCCGACAGCTTCTTTTTCAGCAGCATACCAGCTGCTCATCTCATCAAAGACAACATCCCTGCTTACCCTCAACTCACGTGTAGCAGGGTTATAACACCTGTATCCCTTTTGCTCAAGGGAGTATCCAATAAACACACATTTTTCAGCTTTTGGATCCAGCTTAGTTCTTAGCTCATCTGGCACATGCACATATGCAATGCATCTAAAGACTTTCAGATGAGATAAATCTGGTTTTCTGCCAGTAAACCTCTCCTCTGGAGTTACATCATGTATGGCTGCAGTTGGAGTCCTGTTCATGATGTATACTGCTGTAGAAACAGCCTCAGCCCAATAGCAATGCGGCATATTCTTCTCTTTCATCAATGCTCATGCAATCTCAGCAATGTGCCTGTTTTTCTGCTCAGCAACTCCATTTTGCTGCGGAGTGTATCTGCGTGTATACTGTCTCCGAATACCATTCTTCTTCAAATATTCAGAGAACTCATTGGAGAAGTACTCTCCCCCTCCATCTGACCTTAGGCACTTTACATATTTCCCTGTTTGCTTTTCAACCAAAACTCTGAAATTCTGAAAGTGAGTGAACACCTCACTCTTCTCCTTCATGAAATATACCCACACTTTCCTTGTGTGGTCATCAATGAAAGTCACATAATACCTGCAGCCTCCCATAGATATGGTCTTCGTAGGACCCCATACATCTGAATGCACAACATCTAGTGCATTTCTGCTCACATATCTGTTACGTGGAAACACATGCTTTGTTTGCTTCCCAAATTGGCATGCTTCACAGATTTTATGCATACCTTCCACTTTAAATTTTGGCAGCCTTGTCACAATTCCTTTTGTCTGCATAGACTTCAATCTCTGCACATTCACATGTCCAATTCTTTTATGCCATATGTCTGTGTCTGCAACAATTCCTGAACCATTTGCAAACATCGCAGCACTCATTTCAGGCATGTCTACATTCAACGTAAACATTCTGCCCACTCTGTTGCCTTTTGCAACCAACCTGCACTTGTCTTTGAAATCTTCAACATAACACCCATTAGGGTTAAACCGAACCTGCAAACCCTGCTCAATCATCTGGCCAACTGAAACCAGATTCTTTGTTATGTTTGGTACATGAAGTACATCTGCAAGGTACTTCACTTTGCCATCCTGCATAGACAATGGCACATCTCCAACATGGGCAATTGGATGAGCAGTGTCATCCCCTGTTTCCACAAAACCTGGTCTTTCCGGGTTTTTCATCTCCTTGAACCACTCCCCATGACGCGTCATGTGGTTCGAAGCGCCTGAACATTTTCAGACATGGCATTCACGACATGCTGCATAACAAACAACCTTTCATTATCCTCATTATTTCTGCTTGAGGATGCATAGTTGTTTTGCTGCACTTTCCCATTTTGCATGTCAGCCTGCTTCTTATAACATTCTGCCTGCACATGTCCAGGCTTACCACAATAATAGCATTCACGTGCATCATTATATTGCCTTTGCCAATTTCCACGGCCTCTTTGACTCCCCCTGTCTCTGAATTTACCTCTTCCACCTGCGTGTTGTTGTTGTTGTTGATTCTGGGACTGTTGTTGTTACTGCTGCTGCTAGCCATAATTCTGATTACCTGTTCGGCCACCTCCTTGACCACGTCCACGGCCTCCTCTACCTCGTCCTCTTCCTGAACTCGTGTAGAAGGCCTGTTGCTCTGAACTGTTTTTGCTTTGTGAAGATTGTTGGTCTTTACCCAAGTTCTTCTCTTCGATAATCAGCATAGACACCAAATGTGTAAAGTTGGGAATGTTTTCCCGAGTCTGAATAGACGTCTTGAACGCCTTGTATTGTGGCCCGAGACCACGTAGATAGACTTCCACCTTGTCATCATCATCTACTGACACACCAATAGATGCAAGGGATTCCACAATACCCTTTATCTTCAGCGCATAGTCATTCACAGACATGCTCTTTTTTTCCACAGTATGAAGTTCATTCTTCAACTGTATCTTTCGTGCCTTGGTATTTGTTTCATAGAGCTTTACCAAGGTGTCCTTGGGGGACTTGGCATCCTGAATATGCCCAATCATGGTGTCCTGTATACTAATGGAGAGCCAATACATAACCTTCCTGGCTCCTTGGTTCCAATCTTTAAACTCTTTCACATCTGCAGCAGTCGGATTTATATCCGGTATCTCCGGTGCCTCTTCATGCTCACCTTCTATGTAGTCCCAATAGCCTTTTCCCATCAGGAAATTCGTTAACCTGAACCTCCAAGCATGGAAGTTATTCTTATCCAACTTCTCAGCCACAATCTGTGTTATTAATCTTGGTTTCCAAAAAGCCGGGAGGACATAATCTCTTCCTTAGGTAAATCTTGAGATCATTCCATGTATGGCTTCTTCCGCAGTCCACATATTTCTTGCACCAGTGGTATGTGGACCAAAATCAATTTCCATGCCAAAAACCATCCTACAAGTATGCATGCGGCAAACGAGCAGGAAAGCCACCAGGAAACGCAAGGGTAGCCGCAGCACAGACCCCATCATGGCCTCCCGAAGTAAAGATTTTGTTGTTTGTTAGGTCTTTTTTTAATTGTAATGTGAAAAGACCCTACTTTAGTGTTTGTGGAAGTGGCACGTGGGAATGGCCCCTTGACTGGAGGGAGGGAAATTCAAATTTGAAATTTGAATGAAGGAGCCTAGCTATGGTGGTGAAAGATGGAGCAGAGAGAGAGAGATTGCCATGTGTACGCACAGGGGCAGAATCGCGAGGGAGAGAGAGGTGAGTGGTGGGCATGGCTGGCCCAAACAGCCCGCACAGCAGCAGCCCGGATGGGAGAGAGAGGCGAGCGATGGGCCGTGAAGTGATTATTTAAATAGGATTAAAGCTATATTTAAACAGCCCGCAGAGCAGCCCGGATGGGAGAGAGAGGCGAGCGATGGGCCGTGAAGTGATTATTTAAATAGGATTAAAGCTATATTTAAATATTCTTATAGGTTTAATAGGTTAACTATAGTAACTTAAAGCATGTTTATAGTTTACAATTATACTTTACTTATTTATAGACTTTATATAGCTATATAAATCAAACCTATTTATATATAACCCATATAATTTAAGTTTTAAATTATAAATAATCTATAGTTTATAAATAAACCTTTATAAATAGGTAATATAAAGTTATAATCGATAGGCTTAAAGATTTGATTATAAAAATATAGCTTTTATAGTTATATATATATAGGCTTAAAGTTTATAATTAATAGGCTTATAGGTTTGTTTATATAAACAGGCTTAAAGATATATATAAATAGGTTTATAGGTTTAATAGGTTAACTATAGTAACTTAAAGATATATAAATAGGCTTATAGGTTTAATAGATTAACTATAGTAATTATAGGTTTGATTATATAAATAGACTTAAAGATATATATAAATAGGCTTATAGGTTTAATAGGTTCACTATAGTAACTCAAAGTCTATTTATAGTTTATAATTATACTTTGTATATCTTATTTATAAACTTTCTATAGCTATATAAATCAAACCTATTTATATATAAACCTATATAATTTAAAGTTTATAAATAACCTATAGTGACTTAAATTATATACATTAACCTATATATGAACCTACAACTATAACTATATGACTTATAGTAACTTAAATTATATATTTATAACTATATAGCTTATAGTAACTTATAGTTAATAAAAGCTTATTTTAATGCTACTATATTATAGCTTGTTTAATAAATATAACTGTAAGCTTATAAGTTTGATTATAGCTTTTATTATAGGTTAAAGTATATGTATAAATTCAAGGGGATTTTGGTACAAAGATAGGGCAAGGAAATGTATCCATACTAGTGGAGGAATGTTTGAAAGATGTGGTCCTACCTTTTCTTAGAATGGATACTTCATCTCTCCAAGACTCATTATGGAGTGCCGTTTGATGGCCAAAGATTATTTTGCAATCTACTATCATGAATGGCAACTTAATTTGATCAAACGAAAGCTATAGCGATGATGAAGAAGGGGATCATTCTGATCCTCCAATTATAGATGCAATTCCTATAACAAGCCCAGAATTTGAAACATTGATTCCTACCATGGATTGTTAGGTATCGAGGACTAGGGAAGATCAATTCACACACAAACCATGATTACATAAACACTTCTATTGCATTGAATGAGAGACTACAAGTTTATATAGATTTTTAGGACTTATAGAGTCTGACCTTTTTTCTAGATCCTTGGTTCTCATCATGTGAAGTAGGTCTCTTCTTGGAGTAATTGGTTTTATTGATCTGCATTATCTCCACCCCATGGTAGAGCTAGACCTCAAATAATTCTAGCTCTACAATGTGGTCTAGGTAGAATACAGCTCTACCACGTGGTAGAGCAAGATCAAATGCAATTCTAGCTCCTTGGTTCTTGTCATGTGAAGTAGGTCTCTTCTTGGAGTAATTGGTTTTGTTGATCTACATGGTACACAGTTAGATCGATGCATTCTAGCTCCACCACATGGTAGAGCTAGACCTTAAATGCAATTCCAGCTCCACCACATGGTAGAGCTAGACCTCAAAGTATTTGATCTAGCTCTACCATGTGGTAGAGCTAGTCCTCAAAGTATTTGATCTAGCTCTACCACGTGGTAGAGCTGTATTCTACCTAGACCACATCGTAGAACTTTAAGGTCTAGCTCTACCATGTGGTGGAGTTAGAATGCATCAATCTAGCTGTACCATAAACCACGTTGTAGATTTAGAATGCCTAGAGGTCTAGCTCTACCATGTGGTGGAGCTAGAATATATTGAACTAGCTCTACTATCTGGTAACTCTATCATGTGGTGGAGCTAGAATGCATCAATGTAACTATATCATGTAACGGAGCTAGAATTCATTGATCTAGCTCTACCATGTGGTAAAGCTATATCAAAATAATCTATCTAGACATTATGGTATCGCTAGAATTCATTGATCTAGCTCTACCATGTGGTAAAGCTATATCAAAATAATCTATCTAGACACCATGGTATCGCTAGAATGCTTTAAAGTCTAACTCCACCACATAGTAGACATAGTCTTCAATGGGTTCTATCTCTACCATATGATAGAGCTAGTTCTAGCTCGGCCACATGGTAGAGCTATACTTCATGGTAGAGTCTAATGTAGGTTCCAATATAAAAAAAATTACTTGCTAGATTTGATTACTAGTTTAACAAGTCCAACATGATTATGTGTAGGATGGATTTCCAATCTGGAGGGAGGGTCTACATGATGTTGAACAATGATTCTGTTGGTATTGGCTGCGTGTGTAGAATTGATCCAAATTCCACTTGTAGTGGAACAAAGATTGGTCAAGGAAATGTGTCATTACTTGTGGAGGAATGCTTGAAGGATGTGGAACTACCATTCCCTACAATGGATGCCATTTATCTAAAAAATGCATTATGGAGTAATGTTCGTTGGCCAAAAATGCTTTTAAGGCCTTTCACAAGGGAGCTGGAATTTGGAGAGTGGAGTGAAAGATGCAGTGATGCAGATCAAGAAGAGCCTGTGGAACCTCCAATTGTAGATGCAATACCGATAACATCTCCAGAACTTGACATGCAAATCCGACAATCTTGGAAGAATGAGATGGTTCTTCTAAAGGATGAGAGCATGATGCAGACTATCAATCAAGGGACTATATTATATGTGTTTCCATTTGAATGTGTCAACTTTCAACAACTTGGTGATGATTGCGTGGGTGTGGCTATTGAAAGTGCAAATGAATTTCAAACTATGCCGCAAGTGGATAGTATCACCCTAGTTAAATGGCCTATTAAACAGTTGACAATGCTGGATGGGAGCCCATTGCAATGCTATGTTCCGCTTAATGGCATGCATGCTGAACAACATGCTGATGTATGTAATGAGGATAATGATGGAAATGTAACTAATGAGGTTACTGTTGCCTAAACCTCTGCAAAAAGACGCTACACTTTCATAAACAGGATTCCAAAGCAGAGACCACAACCAGCTTCTACCTTTTATATGTCACGTGAATCAGTTTAAAGGATTTCATCCATTGATTGTTGTGCAAAAAAATGTTGTCAGCTAATCGATCGTGATGATGTACTAATGAGGATACGACAAGACTTTTGGGGACAATCTCAGGAGTCTCGTACAAATTATGTATATGATGTGCTTTCTACAGCTTGGCATCATGATTCAGCTCAAAAAATTAAATATGAATTTAGGTTAAATGGGGTGATTGTTTGTTGCAGAGCATGGTATGAGATGCATGGTATACCAAAGACATCCTTTTACTATTATAGGGAAAAGTTTGAGTCCGGTGGTGTGTGTCAATATCTGCATGGAAACATAGGGGTATTGAGGAGAGGCCTACAACATACTAGTGAGGCAAGAGCACTACTTGTTGATGAATTTGTGAACATGAACTCCGAGCCTACGCCACACAAAAGTAGAACAATGCTAGATGGCTCAAGGGAAACCAGGTTGTCGATTCCATCAATATTCAAGCAAGTTAACATTTTAAATGAAATCAACGCAACACTTGAGCAGTTGGGACATGAGAAGAGGCTATCAAAGTCATCGTTTAGTAGAATTTGAAATAAAGAGTACCCACAAGTGTCCCTAACAAAGGCAAGTGAGTTCTCCAAGTGCACCTTGTGTAGTGGTCTCAAGGCAAAACTAGAAGCTAAACCTAGTCTAGAAGAAAGAGCAAGGCTCCTCAGTGAAAGAGATATTCACATGCAATAACAACAAAGTTGCAGGAGCTTATACTATGCATGGCGCATATTTTTAGAAACCCAACCACAAAAGTATGTATGCATCATCCCATGACAAGACGGATCAAAAGAAAACAGCCATTCCCAGACTACGGGTCCTTCCCAAGGGTGTGGATTCGGGATATAATTTACCAATTGCATTGATTGGTATGATCACTCATGGCCATGCAGAAGGTCATTATGGACATTTTATTTTGAATGGTTTATGGCCATCTGATCCCAATCTAACAATTGGCTTAATCGCAAGTTGTTTACATAACTTAGAGAGGATGGATAAGCATCCTCTTGGTGATCTAGTTAACAAATGGGCTTCCAAGGAGCAATGTTTCACTTCTACATGCTTTAAATTCAAGGACAGCTTTAGACAACCACAATATGAGTAATGGTAAAGATCCCATTGTTGAACCATGTATAAATCAGGGAGACACAATGAATTGGGTTTCCTCGTTTCGCAAGTTACCAGAAAACTTGTTGCTACAACTAGATAATTGTGCTGGAGAAAATAAAAATCGGTACTTATTTGCCTATTTGTCATTGCTTGTTGCACGGGGTGCTTTCAAAACTATATAGTTGGGATTTCTAATGGTTGGACATACATATGAGGATATAGATGCCATGTTTAGCAGGTTTTCAGAGAAATTAAGAGTGGGGCAAACGCAAGGACACTTTGTCATGCTGCACCCAGATGACACAAACATCTATCCAGTTTGGCTTGCTATGGCTGAATCGGATATTGATGATGAGCCTACATCACCAAATTTAAAGAAACTCTTGGGGACCTTGTGCAAGGAAGAAAGGTTTGGCAGATGCTTAAGCTTATGCTGATTGTTGGAAGGGATATTGGCAAATTAATGAGGCAGAACAACAAGTATGGGAAAATGCTGATGCAATTCTTTGGTCGTGGAAACCAAGGAATCCACCACCATACAAAAGAATCAAGATACCAGAAAAGGAAGCCCGTAAAGCAAAAGCATGCTTAGGCTTGGCTTGTGAGGATGAAGCTCATATTGATGGTTCCTTCAATGAGGAGTAGCATTTGTAGATTCAATATTGACAATGTGGATTTTTAGGTTAATATAACTCTAATATCCAAAAGAGATGTACTTTGGTATCTTCTTTATTTTTTATTTTCACTTATTGAATGAAATTTTTCTTTGTGCCTCCTACATTTTTTTGATATAATAATGTTTCTATCTTATTTGTTCAATTGTTTCATAAATTTTGTGCAGTGTACAACTCAATTGGTGTAGGTCCTTGCAAAGAAACAAATACCACTTTCTTATTAATGGTGTTTATCAACACCACCTTCCTACATGATTATCAAACTCCTTTCAAATATGTTTATGCACAAATACTAATACCACTTTTTTGGTTTGAACGGTGATTATCAACACTACCTTCCTCCGTTCTATATTAAGAAATTCCACAATAACTTTTCCCACATTAAGTGGGAAATTACCATAATACATGAGACCTCTCAATTTCAAAATTCCCATAATGCGGGATTTTTCCCATAATACCTAATACGGTCTTCGCTCATTATTTATTCCTCCTCTTGCTTCAGGTCATATATTTGTGTAGTGGGGCTCCTATTGTGGAAAAGCATTTGCTCAACGCTCCACTCTCATGATGTTTTTGCGGTGGGTGATGGATGTGCGCTATTTTGTAAGGCCCCCTTTATGAGGAGTAACAGTTGTGGTGAGCACTCGGGCACCCCCGACAGTGGCCAGATGTTTAAGAGATGGCTTATGTAGACTTGGCACTCTACCAAGTAGGACGCATGCTTATGCAGGCTAAGTGACTGCATTATGTGGGGTGGTCAAGATGGTTAGGAGAGACGGCTTATATAGACACCTTATGTAGACTTGGCACTCTACCAAGTAGTAGGATGCATGCTTATATAGACTAAGTGATTGCATTATGTGGGTGTTGGATAACAAACCAAGGACACACTCCTCTTGAGTTATCTTGCATGTTTATGTGGACCTAAGTGACTGCATTATGTGGGGTGGTTAAGATGGTTAGGAGATGGCATATATAGACAGCTTATGTAGACTTGGCACTCTACCAAGTAGGATGCATGCTTATACAAACTAATTGATTGTATTATGTGGGTGTTGGATAGCAAACCAAGGATACACTATTCTCGAGATATGGGGAATTCATAGTTCATAGTTTATAGTTTAGAGTACATGTGGTCATGGGTAGGATCCGATGACCGACTTACCATATGAGGTACTATATATGGGAGGAGTTGTGGAACTTTATAATTATCAAGTTCATTATGTTTGAACACTCTCGTAAGTAAGAAATCCTCCATCTAGAGTCTATCTAGATTACCATCAAGCTCCTTATTAATGGGTGGGCGGATGTCATCAGTTTATAATTACGTTTTTGCAAGTAGTAATATTGTTTACTCTCCACTTCTTTTTGTAATTTAGTTATTTGTATTATATTATTCTAGCTTTTGCTGCTGTTGTGTATTCCTACATGGTATCAAAATATAAGATCTAGCAAAGCTTATTTTTGGTTGTTTGCTATATTTCAAGGAAAATTTAGAGAGATGGCCCAACCTGCAAATAACATAGACGCTCATGCCTTCCCTTCACCTTTTGGTAATGGGAAGTTTGATGGGACAAATTACGCTCTTTGTAAGTTCAAGATTATGTCCATGCTTGATTCATATGAGTTGTGGGAAACCATAATAATAGGTGTTGATACAAAGCTTGGTTGATACAAAGCTGTTGGGACAAATTACACTCTTTGGAAGTTCAAGATTATGTCCATGCTTGATTCATATGAGTTGTGGGAAACCATAATAATAGGTGTTGATACAAAGCTGGGTTCTACTCTGGATCCAATAGATCCACTATAGACCATACAACCAGATCCTAATCTCTGTTTGGCATGGAGGAGGGGAAGGAATAAAGGTATACTATGTGCCATCGGCAACCCACCATCGTCATTGATTCGGTGATGACCCTGCTTCAACATGCTACCATAGCTTCTGAAGCATGGCAAGTTCTTAAAAACCAATATGAGGATGAAGAATTAGACAAGGATTCAAAACTTTGATAAAGGCATTCTGATGGAGAAGAAACATAGTAGTTCATATCGTAGATAAAGAATCTACAAGATTAGATGGCGAGACGGTGGGGATTATTAAGGCCAATGAAGAATTGGCACGAAGATGCATCAAAGTGTTGCTCCCCAAAGTATGATAGTTTGGTGACCTCGTTGAACATGTAGGTGCAAGGCAAGTGCACAACTTGCCTCTTATTTTTGAGGAGTTTAGCATAATGCTAGTGGAGGAGGAGATGCGTTTCAAAGAAAGAGATGATAGCAATGCAACATTCTTTGTGCAAATACAAAGAAAGGCAAGGGGAAGGGCTACAATAACCCCAATGCTTCTAAAAAGAAGAAAAAATCTAAGGTAAAGTGTTTCTACTATGATAAGCCTGGTGACTTGGTCAAAGCATGTAGACTAAAGGACATATATGAGAAGAATGGCACTTTGAAGCCTTGGAAGAAGGAGTCTAGGAACAAGCTGAAGAGGAATTGGAACTATTTGTGTTAATAGAAGAAATATGTACAAAAGAAGAAGATTCCTTAGTATTTGATAGTTCATGGATCATCCCATCCCAGCATATGACTAGTCATAAGGGTTGATATACCTCCCTCAAGCCTATGGTGGGGGAGTCCATCTTAGTAGCAATTCTAACCACTATATTGGTGGTTCTTCCTACTTCTTATTACTAGCCTATGGTGGGGGAGTCCATCTTAGTAGCAATTCTAACCACTATATTGGTGGTTCTTCCTACTTTTTATTAATCAATGGCTTTTGTAGGAAGATGTGGGTGTATTTTCTTTGAAATAAGACTAAAGCTTTTGGAAAGTTCAAAATATGGCACAACTTGGTAGAGAATGAGACATGAAAGAGGTTGAAGAAGTTCAATGCCTACTACAAGGAGCACGTGATCAAGAGAGATTTGATATTTGCTTATACTCCACAACAAAACGACATTGTTGTAGAGCACAATAATTACATAGTGGTGGAGATAGCATAGAGTATGCCCAAAGGTAAAGGATTGTAGAATTCTTTTTGGGATGAGGTAGTAATACTATAGTGTATATATTTAACAAGAGTTACACAAAGGGAGTGAAGGGCACGACACCTCAATAAGCTTATTCAGGTAAGAAACCCTCAGTAGCATATTTCAAGACATTTGGGTGTGACTATTTTGTGCATGTTCTAGACTCATCCAGAACTAAGTGGAATTCTAAGAGAAAAAAGTGTATCTTCTTGGGATACAGTATGGGGTCAAAGGGTTATCAACTATATGACCCTTAGGTAAAGAAGATAATAGTCCACCATGATGTGGTATTTGAGGAACAGCCTCATTAAGTGGAGGAGAGGGCTCCATCAACACTATCCTTCAACAAAGAAGTAGCCCAACAGTAAACACAACAACCAATGATAGTACCAACTCCATAAGAGGTGGATTCATCAGATGATGAAGAAGAGAAGCCTGCAACATCTTATAAAGGGCCATATCCCAAATAGGTGAAGTGACTCTTAGATGAGAAAGCTCTACGAACAATCATAGAAGAGTCGGCAGCAGTAGCTATTCATAGATCCAAGAGAATAGAGGAGAAGACATTTGCTCCCACAACTAGATTGAAGCTAAATACATATTATCATTTAGTGTGATAGTTGAATGTGTATGGTTGATAAGATTGATGGAGGATTTAGGTTTCTCCTTGCTCGAGATTCTTCTTTACCACCTCTTGTGAGAGAGAACCATTGTGAAGGCTATCTCCTCTTTACCACTATCTAGGCAAAGAAAGCTCTTCCTTTAGCCCCATAGTCAAAGAAAGCATTCTAGCATGACAATGGAGTGAGGACATGATGGATGGGGACTAGCATGCCCATATCAACCCACAGGCAAAGAAAGCTCTTTCCTTCAACCCCATAGTCAAAGGAAGCATTCCAGTGTGACAACGGAGTGAGGACATGATGGATAGGCTAGCACACCCACATCAAGAAGTTGCATTTGCATCTCTAAGGCAAGACCAAATGGCATGTGTTTCAAAATAAGCTAAATATCATTTAATTTTTATGATAGTTTCATTTATAATGTTAGATTTTTATGAAATTTGCACGCCCTTTAGGAAAGTTTGCTAAGTGGTTGATGGAGCTTCAAGAATTTGTTTTTCTTTTTACAATTAAAGTATATACTCATTCTACACTTACCGATATCTTAGAGCTTATAAGGAGTATGATAGTGAGAGAGAGATCATTTTGTTCGAAAGAAGGCTCTCAAAAGGAGGACTTTAAAGAGCTTATTCTCCATATAGAAGCTTTTGACGTGTTCTTTGATGGGGCATGTGGTAGGGTATTGCTATTCTATTTGATGATTGTTTGATGGATCAAGGTCAAGATGTGGCTGCTCTCCCTACTTGCCTTAAGAGTCTATTGGAGGATCGTTTGATGATCAAGGTCAATAGGCAGCTACTCTCCCTATTTGCTTTAAGATTCTATTTGATGATAGTTGTTGATGATCAAGGTCAAGAGGTAGCTACTCTCTCTACTTGCTTTAAAGATTCTATTTGATGATTTTTTGATGATCAAGGTCAAGAGGTAGCTACTCTCTTTGCTTAAAGATTTGCATATTAACAATGAGGCTGAATATGGATCTCTGCTATTTACTTTAAATAAGTGTAATGACTCAACATCAAAGGAGATTCTCTTTTGGTGGTTTGGGATTTTTAAGGGTTTTGGAAAGTGAAAAGAACTATGATTAACTTCAACTTTTGTATGATAAGTTAATGGCCCTTCTCAAGGATTTTGAAGCTTATAGATTCATACATATTCCTCGGATGGAGAATCATAAGGTAGGATATCTTACAAGAACCTTAATTTTTATGGAGATATTTGTGCTAGCTTTGGAAGTTGATCTTGAGCCTCTTGAGAAATTCTTTGATTTTGCTTGTTCCCTTCTAAGCTCTCACTTTCTAGAAGGAGGAACAACCTTTTCAAGGTTCACTTTACTCAACAATTTGCTTTACCATGTGGGACAGACAATATACTTTGGTAGATGCTTACTTTAGAAGAATCTAAACAAGTCTTGGAGGCTTTCCAAAGGGATATATTTGGAGGATACTTTTCCCATGGTGTGCTAGAATTAACAGTATATCACTTCTTAGCCTGGGTGGTCACTATGCAAAAAGTTCATGTTGCACAAGCATTGGAGGAGTAATTAAAATGCTCCCTACCTACAATTTTTATAACCTACCTACAATTTTTATAACCTAGATGCATCCCTTATGTAAATTTTAATATGATAAAATTACTCCTTTTTTTTGATTTTTTATTTTTTAAAATCAACCCTAACCCTACCTTTTTTGAATAAATGATCCTCAAAGGATGGAATAAACACTATGAGGTTTTTCTTCACTTGTCATTTTCATTTTATGCAAACTCTTATTAGCTCCTTATATTACTAATGTGCTAATCTTTCATTTAGAGAGGTTTAATTATTTTATCTATAGCTATGTAGAGATTTTGGTGCGGTGAGCTGTTGGGGGGGAGTTTCATCTTCCCCCCCTCCACACCCTTGATCTCTTCTTGCTTTGGTTTTACACTCTTCTTCCACCACTTGACAGTGTATTTTTTAACACATTTCTTCTCTGCTGCCCTTCAACCTTGATCTCTTGTTACCTAGCCTACCTAGAGTGCCCTGCTCCCTCCTCCTTATTGTTGCCATTGCAGAGCCTAACAATGACCTATTCTCCCCCTTCCAAATCTCTATCACTATCTTTGGCTCTCCTTTGCCTTCCTATGCTTTTTCACTAGTCCACCTCCAACTCTCTAGAGCTACTACTTGTTTTGGTTCAAGTGCCACCTTGCTTGTAGCTAGAAAATGATGCCCTTACCCTACTATAACGATAGACGTACACAAGTGTCGTGGCCTCTAACAGAGCGCCCTTACTCTGTTAGTCTCTCTTCCACAGAGCGCCCTAACCTTGGGCCGACGGCATGACCACCACTCGTTAGCGTTGATGACACTGCCGTGTAGTCGGGTAGATGGCTTGATTGGTCATGAAGCATGTTCTTCCATCGGGTCTGCCTGTGTTCATTCTTCTTCTGCTGAGATGGATCTCACCAGCAATCGAAAAAATAAAACAAAAAATCCCCAAAAACCTAACCCTAAAACCTCTCTCCTCTCCCCCCCTAAACATATAAATAAATAAATAAACTTTCCCCTCATCCCCCGCTCTTTTGGTGCAAAATCATCTCTGTCCTATCTGTGCATGTCGCTATCTTTTGTTGACTCCCTATCCCCTTCTCTCATAAGGGATAGCTATCATTTGGTGCAAAATAATCTTTCCTATCTCATTTTTATGTGCATGTCGCTATCTTTTGTTGTCTCCCTATCCCCTTCTCTCATAAGGGATAGCTATCATTTTGGTGTGTGTGTGTGTTTGTGTGTTTTTGTATGAGTCTCTCCTTTAAAGTTATGGGTATGGATTATGGATTTACTTAGTGTGCTATGTCACATTCTCTCTCTCTCCCCCTAGCATGATGACTCTCTTTCCCTCTCTCTATTATGAAGGATGTGTACCTCCCTCTTTCTTCTTCTGTGGTGTAAAGTTTCTTTCTCTTCTTAAGGTGTGTGTTATGCATTTGTGTTCTTAGAAATGTTGCAAGAGTGTGTATGATCTTGGCAACATCAGTGTGTGCATGCTTCCCTGCCCCACATGTATGATGTGTTTCATCTCTCTTTTGTGTGTGTAAACCCGCTCTCTTTA
The DNA here is from genome assembly GCF_041138505.1 of Cibotium barometz. NCBI lineage: Eukaryota > Viridiplantae > Streptophyta > Polypodiopsida > Cyatheales > Cibotiaceae > Cibotium > Cibotium barometz. The sequence goes on from NC_141046.1 coordinate 28,872,219, forward strand.
TGTGCAAGTGGTGTGTTTTTCTATCCCCCTCTCCTCTCCTTTTTATAGCCTCTTCATGCAATTTAGTTCCATTTTGGCAACATCAACCTCAACATTGTTCTCATGGTGGTGTCTTCATAGTATTGTAATGATGGTTTGATTGTATATATTGGCACACTCGGTTCATTCTATAAGCCCAGTATTGGTGTTTATATGAAGAGGGGTGAGTCTTCATAGTATTGTAATGATGGTTTGATTGTATATATTGGCACACCCACTTCATTCTATAAACCCAGTCTTGGTGTTTGAATGAAGAGGGGTGTGTTTAGTCATAAGAGTTAGTTGCACATTAAAAAGAGAATGAGAACTAGTGCATAGGGGTATGCCACAAGGAAGACATTAGGGAGAGAATGGAGCTCATTTTGGGGCCTTTTGCCCAAAACAAAAAATTTCTCTCCAACAACTAACCCTAGAAGAGAGCACACAAGGTGAAAGGCTGAAAATTCTTCTTCTTCTTCACACAACAAAAAAGGTCCACAAAGAAGATAAAGTGATTAACACACATAATAGAGTATATACAAGCAATCCATAATGTGAACACACTAAGTGGGTACATGTGGACTAGTTAGTGTAGTCTAGCTGTAGAATCTTTGGCGAAGATATGTCAGTGCCACCTACCAAACCCGCCAGTGATATAAATGTCGAACGGTCATGCAGGCGCCTTGTGAGTGTTAGCTCATGTTGAGCTTGACATCTTAACACTCCCCCCCTCAAGCTCAACTCCAACTCATGAACTCTAAGTATATCTCAAAATCTGCGAAGCTTCTCAGCTCCGAAGGCCTTCGTGTGAAAGATGTCAGCAACATGATCCTATGTGCTGACATAGATGAAGTCGATGTCGCCTGCCAAGACTCTCTCTCGGATGAAGTGGTAATGCACCGCAATGTGTTTCGTTCGCGTATAAAAAATTGGGTTCCTGGCCAACTGTATATTGCTAAGATTGTCACAATATATGACAATCTTTCTCTCCACATACAACCCCAAATTAGCAAGTAGCTTGCGTAACTAAGCTACCTCACATGCTACCACCATAGCTCCTATGTACTCCGCCTTTGTACTCGACAAGGCAACTATGGGTTGCTTCTTACTACTCCATGTCACAGTAGAACTCCCCAATGAAAACATAAATCCACTAGTAGATCTCATGTCTGAGATGCTACCTGCCCAATCTACATCTGTGTACCCATATAGTTCCATTGGTACTGTTGCATGCATCATAAACTGGCTCTCTAAGCCAACAGTGTAGCTCAAATCTGGCCTGCTGATTATTGTTGAAATATACAAGTGAATAGGGTGTGTGCAGGAACAAGCCCTTGGCTAGAGGCTGTAAAAGAGAATCTCTAAATGTGAGAGAACCTGTGAAAAGGTGAGAAGAATCTAATGGGAGAGAATAAAGGGTAACATGAGAAGATTTAGGAAGTGTGGAGATATTCTGGGAGAGGTGGAGAGAATCAAGCAAAAGAGGTGGAGTGAATCAAGGTAGATGCTTGGATATAAACTCTATAAATTGAGGCATTGGCCTAATGAGAATTTGTTGGTTTTGATTATCCATGCCTACATTAAGTTATTAGTTAATTGCTCACTAATTACATCTTAATTATCATCTAATCTCTTTGTTAATGATGTTGATTCTAGCATTTGATCCACCATAGCTCATCACATTGCTGTAATTTTAACATGGTATCAGAGCCTAGCCTAGAATCCATCAATTTGTGAGCCCATTATCTTGCTAATTACTTGGCTAATTAGGATTAGTAGAAAATTAATATTTTCACCTCTTTTTCAACTAACCTCTGCCCCCAGCTAGGAGGAGCTCCCTCTCCTTGTAGGCTCAACATTAGGTCCATTGCTTCTAGCCACATACAGCCATGATCCCCACGCACCAGCCCATCTACTCAAATCATCAAACCACCGCTGGCTGCTGCTAAAAATCGCGATTTCTGAAGCGCTTGTTTCTGGGAGCAAAACTAAGATCTTCTCTTCCATAGATCAAATGGGTCTAATTCCTCTTAGCCCCAGGGGTTTTCAAGCATGCTCTAAGCTGGTGAAGTCAAAATTTGATTTGATCAAGTCTACAGTGAGATCCAAGCTCTTCATCAAATCTACAGGTGACTTTGGTAAAATAGAGATTAAGCATTCAATGTTTGGTCAAATCTTGTGTTTCTTGGCTTAATCCTCTACTAGACTAATTGCTATTGATGGCCTTGAAAGGATTTGAGCTCATTTGAACTCTAAGGCCTCATATCTGGGCTCCCTACTGCATACTCTATTTTTTTGCATACAAAATAGAGGATTAATTTGCTAATCAATGATTAATCAGTGCTAATCATTATATTTTGATGCAATTGAGGGTTCAAATTAACCCCATTAGGTATCTGATACAGATCCCTATAACTTCATATTGCAATTCAGAGATGGTTTGATACTCCAACCATTCTGTACAAATTGGTTACCTTGATTTAATGTAATTTCTGATTATGCTGATAAATTTGTGGTAATCATCATTTTGCATTTAACCCTTGGTTAATGCATGCAAATCACACTCAAATTCAAGATTATTCACAGTCAGAGTTGCATTTGGGAATGTGCATAAGAATGAATGCTATATGCATTATGTATTGGGCACATTACATCAGTGTAAAAATGGGATCAGACACTGCCCTTGTCCAGAATAAGGCAAGAGGTAAGACCTCCCGCATAGATTTGGGTTTGCATTGCATAATGACATAAGATAAACATCAAAAGCCCAAAAGAACTATCAACAAAGCATTTACACATGTTGCTCACATGGAGCAAGAACTGACGGACAAGCTCATGGCCCCAGCCATGAAAGAAGAAGATCTCTAGGAAGCATTGAAGGAAGACATGGACACGAGAAGAGAAGCTGTTGCAACAAGAAGACTGAAAGAAGAGGAAGACATGGACGCTTGAAGAGAAGCTGCCCCACGACAAGAAGACTGAAGACAAGACAAGATGTGAGGCTCCAAAGAGTGAGGAGCCATGTGAAAATCTCTAAGAGAGAGAGAGAGAGAGACCCCACAAAACAATGTAACCTGCCCCAACAGAGTAAACCACCTTTGTATGATATAGTCCACGTGGTAGATGTATGTGTGAGCACTTTAGTCAAGGTCGCGGGCACTTGCAGTATCTTTGGACACATAGAGAGATAGTGTGTCAAGGACTATGAGTTTAGGGACTTGAGGCACTGGTCGCATACTATCAAGTAAGAGAGAAACTTGGTATAGGGTCCAGGTGTGCTAAGATTGTTCACTTGAGGGAAGGTGTGCTAGGCACCGTGGTTGCAGACTATCAAGTAAGAGGAAAACTTGGTATAGGGTCCAGGTGTGCTAGGAGTATTCACTTGAGGGGAGGTGTTGAAATATACAAGTGAATAGGGTGTGTGCGGGAACAAGCCCTTGGCTAGAGGCTGTAAAAGAGAATCTGTAAATGTGAGAGAACCTATGAAAAGGTGAGAAGAATCTATTGGGAGAGAATAAAGGGTAGCATGAGAAGATTTAGGAAGTGTGGAGATATTCTGGGAGAGGTGGAGAGAATCAAGCAAAAGAGGTGGAGAGAATCAAGCAAAAGAGGTGGAGTGAATCAAGGAGAAATCAGTGGGATTAGATGCTTGGATGTAAACTCTATAAATTGAGGCATTGGCCTAATGAGAATTTGTTGGTTTTTGATTATCCATACCTACATTAAGCTATTAGTTAATTGAATGCTGAAAAGATGTAGGGGGGAAGAGAGCTTGAGCTCTTGCAAGCACACATACACTCACAAAACCCTAATAGAGAACACACAAGGTGAGAGGCTGAAAATCTTCTTCTACTTCACTCAACACTCAACACTCACAACACACCATATACAAGATAAGAGTACACACAATATGAAAGATATGAAAGGTACTCAACCAAATACATACAAGAGTTCTCTATAGTGTGAACCTGACTAAATGAGCTGGCGCTATAACTATGCCAGTCTCTAGAATGGCTGTCACACAGCCTGTCATCCCACTGGCTGCATATCACCCAAGATCTCACCAACCATGCCACTGTGGTGTAAGTGTGGGGCCTATCCCCCAGGCGGGTCATCAGTATCCAACGCCTCACTAGACGAGCTCGATATCTCAACACTCCCCCTCGAGCTTAACTCCATCTCATGTACACCAAGCGAAGCCCTGAATCTGCGCAGCTTCTCTGTACCCAAATGCTTTGGTGAAGATGTCAGCTACCTGATCCTGTGTGTTGACATAAACAAGGTCAAGGTCTCCTGCCAAGACCTTCTCTCTGACAAAATGGTAATGGATCTCTATATGCTTCGTGCGAGCATGAAAAACTGGGTTTCTAGCCAACTGTATAGTGCTAATGTTGTCACAGAAAATGACAACTTGTCTATCCACTGATAGACCCAAATCTGTACAAGTAGATTTCTCAACCAAGCTACCTCACATGCTGCCATAGCAGCTCCTCTGTACTTGACCTCTGTACTGGATAGAGCAATCATAGGTTGCTTCTTGCTGCTCCAAGTCACAACAGCACTCCCCAAAGAAAACATGAAGCCACTAGTAGATCTTTTATCTGAGATACTACCAGCCCAATCAGCATCTGTGTACCCATTTACACATATCTCTGTCCTAGTCTCATAAAATAGTCCACAATGCAAAGTAGACCTCACATACCTCAGTATGCGTCTCAATGCATCCAAACGTGGCTTCCGTGGAACCTAAATAAACTGACTCACCAACCCAACAGCATAGCTCAAATCTGGTCTAGTGATCGTCATGTAGATCAAGCTTCCTACTATGCGCCTATACATAGTAGGATCCTCCAGTATCTCTCCTGAATCTGCACTCAGCTTGCCATTCTGATCCAATGGCACAAAAATAGGCTTATAGCCTGTCATACCATACTTGGACAACATGTCCAAGCCATACTGTCTCTGCAGTAATCCAATACCATGTGGTGACCCAATCACCTCAATGCCCAAGAAATATCTGAGCTCCCCCAGATCCTTCATCTCAAACTTCTGTCTAAGCAAGATCTTTACATCAAAGATCTCTGCATCATGGTCCCCCGTAATGATCAAGTCATCTACATAGATGACAACAAGCATAACCCCTCGATCACCATGTCTCACATAAAGTAAGAAATCTGCATTAGCTACATGAAAGCCAATAGTGACAAGATATTCAGAAATCTTGTCAGACCATGCTCTTGGTGCTTGTTTTAAGCCATACAAGGCTTTCTTCAACCTGCAAACATGCTCGGGGTGACTCACATCCTCATAACCAGGTGTGGCTGCAACATATACACCTCTTCTTGCAAATCCCCATGCAAGAATGCATTCTTTACATCCATCTGACAAATCAGGTTTTCTACTAGTAAACCTCTCCTCTAGAGTTACATCATGTATGGATGCAGTTGGAGTCCTATTCATTGATGTATACTGCTGTAGAAATAGCCTCAGCCCAGTAGCTATGCAGCATATTCTTCTCTTCCATCAATGCTCGCGCAATCTCAGCAATGTGCATGTTTTTCCACTCAGCAACTCCATTTTGCTGCAGAGTGTATTTGCATCATGTAAACTGTCTTCGAATATCATTCTTCTTCAAAAATTCAGAGAACTCATTGGAGAAGTACTCTCCCCCTCCATCTAACCTTAGGCACTTTACATATTTCCCTGTTTGCTTTTCAACCAAAACTCTGAAATTCTGAAAGTGAGTGAACACCTCACTCTTCTCCTTCATAAAATATACCCACACTTTCCTTGTGTGGTCATCAATGAATGTCACATAATACCTGTAGCCTCCCATAGACATGGTCTTCGTAGGACCCCATACATCTGAATGCACAACATCTAGTGCATTTCTGCTCATATATCTGTTATGTGGAAATACATGCTTTGTTTGCTTTCCAAATTGGCATGCTTCACATATTCTCTGCATACGTGTTCCACTTTAAATTTTGGCAGCCCTGTCACAATTCCTTTAGTCTGCATAGACTTCATTCTCTGTACATTCACATATCCAATTCTTTTATGCAAAATGTCTGTGTCTGCAACAATTCTTGAACCATTTGCAAACATCACAGCACTCATTTCAGGCATGTCTACATTCAACGTAAACATTCTGCCCACTCTGTTGCCTTTTGCAACCAATCTGCACTTGTCTTCTTTAAAGTCTTCAACATAACAACCATCAGGGTTAAACCGAACCTGCAAACCCTGCTCAATCATCTGGCCAACTGAAACCAGATTCTTTGTTATGTTCGGAACGTGAAGTACATCTGCAAGGTACTTCACTTTGCCATCTTGCATAGACAATCTCCAACATGGGCAATTGGATGAGCAGTGTCATCCCCTGTTTCCACAAAACCTGGTCTTTCAAGGTTTTTCATTTCCTTGAACCACTCCCCATGACTTGTCATATGGTTCGAAGCGCCTGAATCCACATACCATACATCGTCTTTTTGTGCTGCTTCAACATTTTCAGACATGGAATTCATGACATGCTGCATAACAAACAACCTTTCATTATCATCATTGTTTCTGCTTGAGGATGCATAGTTGTTCTGCTGCACTTTCCCATTTTGCATGTCAGCCTGCTTCTTATAGCATTCTGCCTGCACATGTCCAGGCTTACCACAATAAAAGCATTCACGTGCATCATTATATTGCCTTTGCCAATTTCCATGTCCTCTTTGACTCCCCCTTGCCTCTTCCACCTGTGTGTTGTTGATGTTGTTGTTGTGTATTCTGGGACTGTTGTTGTTGCTACTGCTGGCCATAATTCTGATTACGTGTTCGACCACCTCCTTGACCGCGTCCACAGCCTCCTCTACCTCCTCCTCTACCTGAACTTGTGTAGAAGGCCTGTTGCTCTAAACTGCTTTTGTTTTGTGAAGACTATTGGTCTTCACCCAAGCTCTTCTCTTCTATAATCAGCATAGACACCAAATCTATAAAGTTGGGAATGTTTTCCCAAGTCTGAATAGACGTCTTGAATGCGTTGTATTGTGGCCCGAGACCACGTAGATAGACTTCCACCTTATCATCATCATCTACTGACACACCAATAGATGCAAGGGATTCCATAATACCCTTTATCTTCAATGCATAGTCATTCACAGACATGCTCTTTTTCTCCACAGTATGAAGTTCATTCTTCAACTGTATCTTACGTGCCTTGGTATTTGTTTCATAGAGTTTTACCAAGGTGTCCGATGCCTTGGCATCCTGAATGTGCCCAATCATGGTGTCGTGTATACTAATGGAGAGCCAATACATAACTTTCCTAGCTCCTTGGTTCTAGTCTTTAAACTCTTTCACATCTGTCGAATTTATGTCCGCCGGTATCTCGGGTGCCTCTTCATGCTCACCTTCTGTGTAGTCCCAATAGCCCTTTCCCATCAGGAAATTCATCAACCTGAACCTCCAAGCATGGAAGTTGTTCTTATCAAGCTTCTCAGCCACAGTCTGGGTTATGCCATCATTTGACATCTTGCCAGACACACAATTTTACCAGAAACAGCACTCTGGTGTGTCCTGCACAAACTGCTGTATTTTCTGTAGCAGTACTGTAGTACTCTCAAATGTCACAACCAGAGACTTCAATATGCATACATACACCCAATGGCAACTGTTGACCTCTTTGCAGCACACACTGTGTCTGCACAGCCAATCTGTCTTCTTGCAGTTCTTAAAACAGAGTTCTGCAGAGAATCGATGACTTACCCGTAGTGCTCAAAAATCGCCTGCTTTCTGAAAAATGGAGGTCCAGACGCTCCCAAAACGCATTTTCGGCCCAGAAAGCTCCTCAATCATTCAGAGATCGTTTTGCCGGTGCATCCCGTAGAGCTCCCGACAAGGGTGTAGTCACACCAACACAAATAGAGAAGAGTAGTTGAAGCTCTTACTCTCGTACCGCTTCTTGTGGTTCTCTTGCTTGCAGCTCAGCCCTTAGCACGAACCAGGCTCTGATACCATGAAAAGATGTAAGGGGGAAGAGAGCTTGAGCTCTTGCAAGCACACACACACTCACAAAACCCTAATAGAGAACACACAAGGTGAGAGGCTAAAAATCTTCTTCTACTTCACTCAACACTCAACACACCATATACAAGATAAGAGTACACACAATATGAAAGGTACTCAACCAAATACATACAAGGGTTCTCTATAGTCTGAACCCGACTAAATCAGCTGGCGCTATAACTATGCCAATCTCTAGAATGGCTGTCTCATAGCTTGTCATCCCACTGGCCGCATATAACCCAAGATCTCACCAACCATGCCAGTGGTGTAAGTGTGGGGCCTATCCCCCAAGCGGGTCATCAGTGTCCACCGCCTCACTAGACGAGCTCGATATCTCAACAAATGCAAATATGAATGTGAATGGATATGAAGTCGATATGAGCGAATGGATGAGATGAGATGTCATGTGAATCAGAATGTGAATGAATAATATAAGATCTGAACGAATGAGATATAATGAGAAATGGATGTGATGAGATGTAATGTAAATTAAGAAAGATAGGAATGGATAATATGTTAAGTGAATGAATCTGATGTGATGGGATGGAAAATGACGTATCTGGTCAAGAATGGATACACATATGATTTGGAATTGGATTAAGTAATATGAATTGATGTGGGACAATCTGGAAAGATGTGAGCTCATTATAGAAACTGTATTTGTGAACTGTTTTTAAAAGACTGTTTTATGTCAAGAATGCTGGGGAAGCATTTTGACTATCTTGAGAACGTGGTCGTGAAGACCTACCTGATAAAATTGCAACTACTGATGGAGAGTCAATGGAGGACGTCTCACGTAGCAAGGTCGGCCGAGGTCTTGACCAGCCTCGGTTCGATTTAAATGGTGAGCTTCCGGTACGGTGGATGAGGGACCAAGGAAGCGGCCTATGAGTGAAGCGCTAGGTGACCTGTGAAGGATCCTAGAGGGTGCTGACCATACGGTGCTCGAGCTCTGGGTCACCGAAGATACCCACACGTGCATCGTGGAAGATATTGGAACAAGGAGTAAGAGTTGTTTTCTGGAACCGGGCATGGATCTGGTTGACTGACCTTGCTGGTCCTCAACAGATGAGTCCATCACTCTTTTATATGGATCTGTTGGTTGATCTTGCTAATCTTCAACGGAGATTCCATCTTGCTTTTTATAAGTGATTATATTGCCGGGTACTATGAGCTAGGAACTATCGCTCTAGAATTTTTCTTCTCTCTAGGCAAGAACAAGGAAAAATAATATTTTCTTGCATTTTGAAATAAGGAATAATTACATGGGATTGAGGTAAAAGCTTATTAATTATTTAGGCTGAGGAGGAATCTATCCTCTCCCACTTGAAAAACACGAGACGTCCTCATCTCGCAAAGTGGGGGTAATCTTTTACCATCTTTTCTTGTTTCTCCCAAGTGGCGTCTTCTAGAGGAAAGAACTTCCACTTAACTAAAAACCCTGAGAACCTTCTTCCGAACGTCAAGGATTTCTTCAGGTTGGAGTACCATGTGGCCTTGAGTCGGAGAAATCAGTTGCTCATCATCAAGCCTGTGACTCGAGATGGGTACATATTTCTTAAGCAAACTGACATGGAATACATTATGTACCTTGAGATGGGGAGACAAAAGAAGTTTATAAGCTAGATCGCCTACTTTCTTTATAACAACATACGGTCCCCAGTATCTGGGAGAGAGCTTCTTGTACTTCCCTAAAGATAAAGAACTACCATATCTGATTCTTCAAACTCTCTCTCTGATCTCTTTTTATCTGCACACTGCTTTTGCCTATCTTGGGCTGCCTTAATATCTTTACGGATTAATTGAATTTGCTGGTCCATGTCATTTATCTAGACATTTCGACTCTGATTAATGGGTTGGACCAAGTCAATGGTGTAAGGCAATCTTGTCCATACTATAGAGCTTTGAAAGGGCTAATCCCAACGCTTCGATGAGATAAGAAGCATTGTAAGCAAATTTAACCAGATGCAAATGTCTTAACCACTTCTTGGGTTCCCTGCCGCCCCGCCGCCCGCAGCATGACCAAAGGATATCTTCTATTACCTGATTCACTCTTTCAATCTGGCCATCTGTTTGAGGGTGATAGGCTATACTGAGATCCAAGAAAGTTCCTACTGCTTCAAAGAATGCAGTCTAGAATTTTGATGTGAACTTGGGATCTCTGTCACTTACTATCCTCCTGGGTAAGCCATGCAATCTGAAGATTTCTTTAAGGAAAACTCTGGCAACATCCACTGCAGTGTATGTTTCTTTCACTGGAATCAGATGGGCAACTTTGGTTAGTCTGTCAACTACCACAAAAATGGAGTTGTAACCTAATTGCACTGAAGGTAATCCAGTGACAAAGTCCATACTTATACATTCCCACTTCATCTGTGGAATGTCTAGAGGCTGCAATTTTCTTGGCATCTTGACTCTCTTTGCCTTAACTCTCTGACAAATAAAGTATTGCCGCACATGATCAAGTACATCCTTTTTGAGTCCTGGCCAGAAGAAGCTTTTCTTCACAGACATATAGGTTTTTATAAACCTTGGATGTCCAGCTATCAGGCTATCATGGGCTTCTCTCAGAATCCTTCCCTTTATTCCCTCATCGTTGGGAATGCATAGGCGATTATTATAATGCATGCATCCTTCAACCAATTTGTACCCAAGAACTCGACTCATTTCCTGAGGAGTCTTGCTTTCCTGCATCAAAAGGGTAGCAATAAGGGCAAAGAATTTGTCCTACATGATTCTCTCCCTTGCTTCACTAATTAATGGATTTGAAACCACTATAATTGTAAGTAAGGAGGCTTTTTTATTGAGCACATCTGCCTCCACATTTTCTTTCCCTGGCTGATACTTGATTTCAAAATCGAATTCCTACAAGGTTTGCTTCCATCTCCTTTGACGCATGTTGAGATCCCTTCGGGTGAAGATCCACTTCAGACTTTGATGATCTGTCATCAAGGTGAACCTGTGTCCCAAAAAGATAATGTCTCCACAACTTCACAGCATAAACTACTGAGAGTAACTCCAAGTCATGGAAGACATAATTTCTCTCATGTGTTCTAAGCTTTCTGGATTCATAGGCCACTGCATGACCTTCCTATATAAGAGCATCGCCTAAGGCAAACCCACTGGCATCAGTAACTACTTCAAAAGGTTTGGTAAAATTTGGCAATTTAAGGAGGACAGGGTTGGTTACTAAGGCTGTCAGGAATCCTCTGACTTCCTTTACCGTCTTGGGTTCCGGCCAATCTACGACTGCTTAGATCTTTGCAGGGTCAGGAGAAATCCCATCTTTAGACACTATGAATCCCAAGTATTCCACCTAGTCAACAGAAAAAGAACACTTGCTCTTTTTTGCAAAGAGTTGGTGCTTCCTTAGGATTTCGAGGACCTTGCGCACATGATCTTCATGATCTACAACATTCTTTGAGTATACCAAGATATCATCAAAGAAGACAAGAACAAAATCATCCTAGTATTCTTTGAGAATATCCTGCATAAGACGATTAAACGTCGCCGAGGCATTAGTCAATCCAAATGGCATGACTGTGAACTCATAATGCCCATAGCCAGTATTGAATGTTGTCTTTGGGATGTCTTGTTCCTTGATTCTGATCTGATAGTACCTAAATTTGAGATCTATCTTTGTGAACATTTGGGTCCCACTTAACAGATCTAGAAGTTCACAATCCTCGAGATAGGATACTTATTTTTAATCGTTAATTGATTCAATTCTTTGTAGTCAATACAGAGTCTTAACGTTCCATCTTTCTTCTTTTGAAAGAGAACGGGCACACCCCAAGGTGAGACACTGGGTCTGACAAATTGCAGTATGAAAAGAAGTGGGTGGATGGCCAGATGTGGCACTTACAGGAGTTCCATGAGAAGCTGAATGTTGAGTTGGAGCACTTATTGTATGCTCCTTGCACCGAGTATTTGGTGGAGGGGGAAGAAGTGAAGCTTTTCGTTCCATTCTTTGTGCATTAGCTGGAGCAATCTTCTCGCATTTACCTATGCCAAACCCTAGCAAGGCAAGGCTAATCCAGACACTTGCTGACTACTAGTCTGAGTGTTTTGTATGCTAGCCGACTGTCTTGTCAGAATATGCAATGGAGATGATGACAAAATCTGAGAACACAAGAACCTGTGAACTACACTCCCTGCAAACTGAGCAATGAGAAACTCTATTCCCTTTCAAATGAGTGAAACTACTTTGATTTCGATCAATTATTACTACTCTCTCTATAGAATTGTGTAGTGTCACATTCTAGGCTTGATTGATACACTCAAGTTGATCCCTACATTCACTTGCTCTTCTAGTAACTACCACCCTTTGTTCAGTAAATCTAGATGCTTGATTTCTAATCACTATTCTTTGTGCAGCAATGTTGTGAACGTGCTCTATATGTGACATCCAAATGAGTAAATATATATTGATTTGGATCAACTACTTCGACTCTCTCTGTAGAAGTTTGTACTAGCACATTCTGGGTTTGATTATTACACTCATGTTGCTCCCTACATTCACACACTCCTCTCCTAATAGTTTCCACCCTTCTTTCTGTAAACCTAGATGCTTGATTTTTAAGCATCGTTCTTTCTCTAGCAATGTTGCAACGGGATTTGCATGTGATATCCAAGAAATGACATCGTTCAAGTCATTCCAAACGTGAAGTATTGCACACTTCCAATAATACATTTTTCCTTCATGCTACCATCTTGCACTAGAGAACAAAACTAAGTCAATAACCCCCTCATGATTCCCATACACTCATAGCCACACAAATATATTATCCAAGTGTATGTATATATATTTTGTGTCAGTGTGTGTATTAAAGCTATAATCTCTTGTATATGCACATGACATTGCACTTTACATATTTAAACTTACATACACATTCATTTACATGGACATGGCTAAGGAGCAAGGTAGCAAGAAAGTCTCATATGCAAATTCATTTTTACAGCTAAGGAGAAAAGCAACAACAAAGACAGGCAAATAGAGAAAGAGATGGAATCACTTTGACCATCATTGTCACCTCATAGAAATTGAGGTAAGTACATCTATATCACCAAGAGAGTTTGAATGTCATTACAAAAAGTAGCATAAACCCCCCAAAAAATTTGGTCCATATAGCAAGTTAATAAGAGGAGGCACAAAGCACTCCAATGTATATCACTAAGAGAGTTTTCATGTTAATACAAAAGCAACCTGAAAACTCCCATAAAAGTGGTCCATAAAGCAAGTCAAGAGCAAGGAGGCATAAAGCGCTCCAATGTATTAGTCATTCTATTCATAATCGCTTTCATCCTACTCAAGTTACCTTTGAGACTTGTCACTTCATCACGTAAAATAGAGACCTACTCTTTCAATGCATCGACCTGTTCTTTGCAATCTCTATTGCACATGCTCGATCTCTCCGCATTTGTCTACAAGAATTGCTCTAGGGCACCATGCATATCTTTTACATCGTGCAAAATTTAAGCATTGCTGGAAATAATAGCCTTGGGCCCAGAAGTTTCCATATGCTCTCTTAAAGTTTTTCTAGCAGTCACTCTCGATCCATAGACTTCTGTCCATATTCCCATTAAGTATTCCTTAGTTGTAGCATCATCACATGGTAGGTGCCCAGATGGCTCACTTGAACGTAGATGTTTTTCTCTATTATTAGAGGCACCCCTCAAAGGCGATAGTTCCCATGGTGGCACAAAAATTAACTCATTCTAACGGAGTAGAACAAACAACATCCACATCAGCGGCGGCATCTTTATTGGATAGAACACTTTGGTCGATATCTAAAGAGGCTGCCATCACTGAAATCAAAGGGCAATAAAGATATCTTGATCTTTTGCTTTTGATGATAACTTCTAAATATTTATTAAATTTTAATCTACCACTGTCAACAAATACTTCTAAATATTTATTAAAATTCAATCTATCGTTGTCAAATTTACACCATTTATGTATTTTTAAGAAGTCATTATCTACAAAAACTAAATAAAGAAATAAAGAATCAAGAATATAGTTTTTCATAAATCACAAAGAAGAAGAAGAAGAGAGAGAGAGAGAGAGAGAGAGAGAGAGAGAGAGAGAGAGAGAGAGAGATTTTAGGGTTAAGGGGGTCACCCTTCAAAAGAAGACATGTGTGTGTGTGTGTGGGTGTGTGGGTGTGTGGTCTCTATTTTCCTTCTTCCAAAAGATTCTGAAAGGATAGAGGGTAAATTTTTTTTAAAAATAAAATGGTTTCTTACTCTATGTGTGTATATGCGTGCACACATGTGCGTGTGTATCCTTCTGTGTATTGCAAGATTATTCAGAGTTCCAACACTTAAAATGGTTATCCTTTACATCCCTAGCTTTAACTTTAATTCCCAATTTCTTACTCTAGTTTTTGGTTTTCTATTTAGACATAATGGAGCCACAATAAAGTGATTCTATCAACTGGCCTCTCCCACACTAAGAAGAAGACTTTGTGTTTTATGTCTATATTTATATATTGCATTATATATCTTTTAGGACACACACACACACACACACACAAACATATATACCCTAATATATATATATGTCTATATTTATATATTATGTTATGGTTTATATCTATTATGCTATATATATATATATATATATATGTATTTGTGTGAATGTGTGTGTGTATCTTCAGGCTATCTATGTTTTAGGCCACATACACATATATGGCTGAAAATGTATTACATTATATGTATTTTATTACACACACACACACACACACACACACACACACACATGTGAATACATACAACTTAATACATTTTCAGCCATACTGCATTCTATATATTTAAGGAGACACACACACACACACACACACACACACACACACACACACACAAATATATATACCCTAATATATATATATGTCTATATTTATATATTATGTTATGGTTTATATCTATTATGCTATATACATATATGTATTTGTGTGAATGTGTGTGTGTGATTACTCTAGAAGGAAGGACCTGGAGTCTGGAATCTTGATCCCTGATTTCCCTACCCGAAAACCTTGATCCAAAAGGAGTTGGGCAATCCATAAGTTGTGATGTCCAAATCCTTGACAGTTATAGCATTTCACTCCCTTGTTCAAGGGTGGAACTTCTGAAGTTGAATTCCAGGCGATTGAGTTTTGGGAAAAGGACATTTCTTCCATTCAGGAACTTCCCATATCCTGGGCTTGACCCTGATATCTTTTAGGCGGTGGAAGGTTGGAATCACCTTCTGGAATTAAAAACCTTTTGAAAGGTGATGGTGCTGGACTTTGACATCAAAGGCCTTGGTGAAATCCTTCGCCATCCGTACTGCTTTGGCCATGGAAACTGGCCATGGAAACTGGCTTGGCATTCTTCACTAGGATATTCAAAGGTTCGTTCAGTCCCCGACGAATGAACTTGGCCACCATCAGCTATCCTTCATCTAGTGGTGGCGAGAATTTGAGCAGGAGAGCGAACGCTTGGTGATATATTTCAATAGTTCTGCTCCCCTGGGTTAACTCTAAGACTTCGTTCATCTTTGTTTCCAAAAAGCCAGGAGGACAGAACCTCATCATTCCATGTCTGGGTATTTCGATCCAGATGGTTTGTCTGGCAGTGGTTTCTCCATGCCACTCTGGCTGTTTGTACTATCTTTAGCCTTGCAAGAGCCATTTTGCTCTTCTCATTGTACTCGGTGACATCCAAGTACTCTTCCATTGCTTCGATCCACTTCTCCACAGCCTCGCCCAAGTTTTTCCCTTCACCCTTGAAAGGTCCAGGCTGCGATCTATGAAGAGTTTTACGAACATCCAAGTCAAGCTCTTCCTCATCAAGTTGGGGGTTATCATTTCTACCACGATGACCTCGATCCATGTTCCTATCAATACAAAAATTCTTGTTAAGTCCCTTTATTTATGATTCAAATCCGATTTTAGATTCAACTAATTCTGAGGTTCTTTATATTGGTCAACTCCTCATAGAATCATGGGATAAAGATATTCATATAGAACTCATTATCAGATAACAATTCATTCAAAACATATCATTCATATCTTTAACACAATAATGGTCCATTAGAAATTTCCATCTGAACAGTCCTCCATCGGAATTTCAATTATATAGATTTTTAATTTGTCATCCCTTAACTTGATCCACTGGGTCAAGTGTTAACAGTAGCAATTTGTCAGCATAATCCACTAATCTCATAGTGATTTGTTGAAGTCATTATCCTCATTCCAGTTACGAACATCATCGCAACAAGGACTCATCCCATTCATCCTCATTGTAGTTTTGCTTAGCTTATTGCTTTTCAACCAAAATTCAGGAATCGTTATTTTTCAATCAGAATCCAAATCAACTCATCAGTTCTCAACCAGAATTTGAAAATCATATCAACCACATTTGAATTCATCATCTAGATAGCATTTTTGCTTATAATTTCAAGATCTTAGATTTACGCTTATATACTACCAGTAAAGAGCTGCAGTTATACCCTCGGTATATACGGGTAGTCACGGTCCTTGGAATTATAAGGTAAATACCATCATGTCTAGGCCTCAAGCAAGTCAGGGATTCCATATAATTACGGTACTTTCATCTGAAGACCCAATTACCAAGATATGAATTTCAGTCTGAATAACAATTTGTATGAATTTTATCACACAATTCCAACCTTTTACTGTTACTTCATAAATTTATGACGTTTTTGGCTTCACGGTTGATCCACTTTAGCCAATTTGCTCTGATACCAGCAGCTGAAAGATCCCTGTCCCCACTGCGCAACGAATTCAGGGGTGCTAGTAGTGGAAGTAGCACTCATTGCGTGGGGCAAGGTCCCTCACTCGGGGCCCCGTCCACATGGATATCCGGACAAGAGACTAATCCCTCGGTTCTTCCAAAACCAAACCCAGAAAAACTTCCCTCGCCCCGGAAAGCACGGGGGATTTCTCCAAGATATTTTTACTCTAACGTAGTCAAGAGCCTTAACTAACTGAACTGATCTGACCAAACCCGTAAGTATCATAGTCAGATCAAGGAAAAGACATGCACTTGGATCATAGAGACCAACGATTTTTTTCTCATTGAGAGACACAGCCGTTGATTCTTTTTAATAGAACAATTTTTATCCGGGATTTACTTCATCTATCGTACCATAACATAATTGAGTCTCATTTTAGGGATCCATCAATCTAGCCTAACCCCATCCAATCCCGTGGGTTAGCCAACCGCTATAGTAATGGGATCCAATTAGGAATTTGGTTAGGTTTTGTCTTGGGTACCAGGGAAAAGAGTTCCCAGGCCCCCTAGTCGGATATTCATGCAAACTTAAAACTAGTCACACCACTTACACACCCACCAATATGAAATTGCCTTTTTCACAGATTCAGCTATCTTTAAAACAATCATTTAATAAAATCATAATGTCACTGATCATAATCCTCAAAATCTCCGATTGAATCCTAATTTTTAATCATTCCTTCATTGGTGTACCTATGGCATCATTGGCAACCAGAACACTCACCACCTGTCCAGTCAGGGGCCTTTTCGACGGTTCCTAGCTCATAGTACTCGACAATATATTCACATATCAAAATAGAATCTCCATTGAAGATCAGCAAGATCAACCAACGGATCTATATAAAAGAGCCATAGACTCATGCGTTGAGGACCAGCAAGGTCAATCAATCAGATCCATGCCTGAATTCAGAAAACAACCTAATATCTTCCACAACGCACGTGTGGGTATCTTCAGCGACCTAGAGCCCAAGCACTGTATTGTCAGCACCCTCTAGGATCCTTCGCAGGTCACCTAGCGCTTCACTCATAGGCCACTTCCTCGGTTCCTCATCCACCGTACCGGAAGCTCACCATTTAAATCGAACCGAGGCTTATCAAGACCTCGGCTGACTTTGCTACGCGTGACGTCCTCCGTTGACTCTCCGTCAGCTCTTGAAACTTTATCAGTTAGGTCTCACAACCTCATTCACAAGACAGTCAAAATGCTTCCCCAACATTCTTGACATAAAACAATCATTTAAAAATAGGTCATAAATATAATTTCTAACGAACTCTCGTCTTTCCACATTGTTCCATATCAATCCACATTATTTAATTTCACATCCATTTCATATGTATTCCTATTCTCATCTAATCACATCATTTTCATATCATCACATCTTTCCTCAATTTATCCTCATCAGATCTCATCCACTCTCATCTACCCATATCCACATCACATCACATTCATTCACATCTCATCCATTCAGACCACATCACATTCACTCACATCACATCTCATCACATTCACTCACATCACATCTCATTCATTTTACCTCACATCTCATTCATTCACATCTATCTTGATTCACATCCCATCACATCACATCACATCACATTCATTCACATCCCATCACATCACATTCATTCATATCCATCACATTCATTTTACCTCACATCTCATTCATTCACATCTATCTCGATTCACATCCCATCACATCACATTCATTCATATCCATGACATTCACATTAATTCATATCCATCACATTCATTCTCATCACCATCTCATCACATACATTCTATCCACATAACATCACATAATATCACATCACATCTATCCACATCAAATCTCATTCATACACATCTTATCTCATTCATCCACATCCATCCAATCATTCATATGTATGATTACCCACATCTATCCATACATTTATATCTATCACTTCACATCCACATATATTAATGTCACATCACATCACATTCTTTCACATACACATACACATCTATTCTTCACACATACACATTCTCATCCATTCTTCACATACACATTCACATCCATTCTTCACATACACATCCACATCCATTCTTTCACACACACATTCACATCCATTTTCATCACATATCATCCACTCACATCCCATATCATTCATTTACATCCTGATTCACATGACATCACATCTCATCCACATCCATTCTTTCACATACACATCCACATCCATTCTTTCACATACACGTTCACATCCATTTTCATCACATATCATCCACTCACATCCCATATCATTCATTTACATCCTGATTCACATGACATCACATCTCATCCATTCATTCACATCTATCTGATTCATTCACATCTATCTGATTCATTTACATCCTGATTCACATGACATCATATCTCATCCATTCATTCACATCTATCTGATTCACATCACATCTCATCACATCTATTCACCTCACATCTCATCACATCTATTCACCTCACATCTCATCACCTCTATTCACATCACATCCATCCATCCATTCATTCACATCTATTTGATTCACATCACATCTATTCACATCACATCCCATCCATCCATTCATTCCCATCTATCTGATTCACGTCACATCTCATCACATCACATCTATTCACGTCACATCTATTCACATCACATCTATTCACGTCACATCTCATCACATCTATTCACATCACATCCCATCCATCCATTCATTCACATCTATCTGATTCACCTCACATCCATCCATCCATTCATTCCCATATATGTGATTCACATCACATCTACATCACATCTATTCATAGAATTTAAACATAGCTTTTAAGAGAATTCTAATTTTGATATAAAAATTCTTTATGTATCTTTTTATGCATAAAAATTAACTTTAATGAGAATAACACTTTTGAAATAAAAATAATTCCTTTATGCATCTTTCTATGCGTAAAAATAAAATTTAATGATAATAACACTTTTGAATTAAAATACTTTTGAAATAAAAATAATTCCTTTATGCATCTTTCTATGCACAAAAATCAAATTTAATGAGAATAACACTTTTGAAATACCTTGGAAGTGGACGGCCGATTTGGGAACATCTCTCTTTGACTTCCCCTATTCTAAGGCAGAGGTCTTGCGTTACTTTAGATTGAAACTGCGGGTTGGTTAGAGGGTCTACCTCTCCTTGATTTTGGTAGAAAGAAACCTGATTACTCTGGAAGAAAGGAGCTGGAGTCTGGAATCTTGATCCCTGATTTCCCTGCCGTGAAAACCTTGATCCAAAAGGAGTTGGGCAATGTATACTGCGATGTTCAAATCCTTGACAGTTATAGCATTTCACTTCCTTGTTCAAGGGTGGAACTTCTGAAGTTGAATTCGAGGGGATTGAGTTTCGGGAGGAAAAGGACATTTCTTCCATTCTGGAACTTCCCATATCCTGGGCTTGACCCTGATATCTTTTAGGCGGTGGAAGGTTGGAATCACCTTCTGGAATTAAAAACCTTTTGAAAGGTGATGGTGCTAGCTTCGACGGGACTTTGACATCAGAGGCCTTGGCGAAATCCTTCGCCATCCGCATTGCTTCGACCATGGATATTGGCTTGGCATTCTTCACTAGGATATTCAAAGGTTTGTTCAGTCCCCGAATGAACATGGCCACTGTTCTTCATCCAGCGGTGGCAAGAATTTGAGGAGGAGAGCGAACGCTTGGTGATATATTTCAATAGTTCTGCTCCCCTGGGTTAACTCTAAGAATTCGTTCATCTTTGTTTCTAAAAAGTCGGGAGGATAGAACCTCGTCCTTAGGTAAATTTTGAGATCATTCCATGTCTGGGTATTCCGATCCAGACGGTTTGTCTTGCAATGGTTTCTCCATGCCACTCTGGCTATTTCTACTATCTTCAGCCTTGCAAGAGTCATTGTTCTCTTCTCATTGTACTCGGTGGTGACATCGAAGTACTCTTCCATTGCTTCGATCCACTTCTCCTTCACGGCCTCACCCAAGTTTTCCCCTTCACCCTTGAAAGGTCCAGGCTGGGATCTATGAAGAGTTTTACGAACATCCAAGTCGAGCTCTTCCTCATCGAGTTGGGGGTTATCATTTCTACCACGATGACCTCGATCCATGTTCCTATCAATACAAAAATTCTTGTTAGGTCCCTTTATTTATGATTCAAATCCGATTTTAGATTCAACTGATTCTCGGGTTCTTTAGATTGGTCAGCTCCTCACAGAATCATGGGATAAAGATATTCATATAGAACTCATAACAATTCATTCAAAACCTATCATTCATATCTTTAACACAATAATGGTCCATTAGACCGAAATTTCCATCTGAACAGTCCTCCATGGGAATTTCACCTATACAGATTTTTAATTTGTCATCCCTTAACTTGATCCACTGGGTCAAGTGTTAACAGTAGCAATTTGTTAGCACAATCCACTAATCTCATAGTGATTTGTTGAAGTCATTATCGTCATTCCAGTTACGAACATCATCTCGTAGAGACTCATCCCATTCATCTCGTAGGGACTCATCCCATTCATCCTCATTGTGGTTTTGCTCAGCTTATTGCTTTTCAACCAAAATTCAAGAATTATCATTTTTTAATCAGAATCCAAATCAACTCATAAGTTCCTCAAAACGAGAATTTTAAAACCATATCAACCACATTCGAATTCATCATCTGGATAGCATTTTTGCTTATAATTTCAAGATCTTAGATTTACTCTTATATACTGCCAGTAAAGAGCTGCAGTTATACCCTCGGTATATACGGGTAGTCATGATCCTTGGAATTATAAGGTAAATACTAACATGTCTAGGCCTCAAGCAAGTCAGGGATTCCATATAATTGCGGTACTTCCATCTGAAGACCCAATTATCAATTTATGAATTTCAGTCTGAATAACAATTTGTATGAATTTTATCACACAATTCCAACCTTTTAGTGTTACTTCATAAATTTATGATGTTTTTGTCTTCACGGTTGATCAACTTTAGCCAATTTACTTTGATATACCAGCTGAAAGATCCTTGTCTCCACTGCGTAACGAATTCAGGGGTGCTAGTAGCGGAAGTAGCACATCTTGCACGGGATAGGGTCCCTCACTCGGGGCCCTGTCCCCACCACGGATATCTAGACAAGAGACTAATCTCTCAGTTCTTCCAAAACCGAACCCGGAAAGACTTCCCTCACCCAGAAAGCACGGGTGATTCCTCCAGGATATTTTTACTCTAACGTAGTCAAGAGCCTTAACTAACTGAGCTGATCTAACCGACCCCGTAAGTATCATAGTCAGATCAAGAAAACGACTTGCACTTGGATCATAGAGACCAACGCTTTTTTCCTCATTGAGAGGCACAGCCGTTGATTCTTTTCCATGGAACAATTTTTTATCCGGGATTTACTTCATCTATCGTACCATAACAGAATTGATTCTCATTTTAGGGATCCATCAGTCCAGCCTAACCCCATCTAGTCCCATGGGTTAGCCAACCGCCCAGCCACTGTAGTGATGGGATCCAATTAGGAATTTGGTTAGGTTTTGTTCCGGCGGGTACTAGGGAAAAGAGTTCCCAGGCTCCCTAGCCAGATATTCATGTAAACTTAAAACTAGTCACACCACTTACACACCCAATATGAAATTACCTTTTTCACAGATTCAGCTGTCCTTAAAACAATCATTTAATGAAATCATAGTGTCAGATGATCATAATCCTCAAAATCTTTGGTTGAATCCTAATTTCCAATCATTCCTTCATCGGTGTACTTATGGCATCATTGAAAACCAGAACGCTCACCACCTGTCCATTTAGGGGCCTTTTCGATGGTTCCTAGCTCATAGTACTCGGCAATATATTTACATATCAAAATGGAATCCCGTTGAAGATCAGCAAGATCAACCAACGGATCCATATAAAAGAGCCATGGACTCATCCGTTGAGGACCAATAAGGTGAATCAACCAAATCCATGCCCAAATTTAGAAAACAACTCTTACTCCTTGTTCCAATATCTTCCACGACGCACGTGTGGGTATCTTCGATGACCCAAAGCCCGAGCACCGTATCCACCCTCTAGGATCCTTCGCAGGTCCCCTAGCGCTTCACTCATAGGCCTCTTCCTTGGTCCCTCATCCACCGTACCACCGGAAGCTCACCATTTAAATCGAACCGAGACTGGTCAAGACCTCAGTCGACTTTGCTACGCGAGACGTCCTCCGTTGACTCTCCGTCAGTTGTTGCAACTTTATCAGTTAGGTCTCCACGACCTCATTCACAAGACGGTCAAAATGCTTCCCTAACATTCTTGACATAAAACAGTCATTTAAAAACAGGTCATAAATACAGTTTCTATAACGAACTCTCCTCTTTCAACATTGTTCCACATCAATCCACATTATTTAATTCCACATCCATTCCATATGTATTCCTATTCTCATCTAATCCAATAATTTTCATCTCATCACATCTTTCCTCAATTTATCCTCATCTGATCTCATCCACTCGCATCTACCCATATCCACATCTCATCACATCACATTCATTCACATCTCATCCATTCAGACCACATCACATTCACTCACATCACATCTCATTCATTTTATCTCACATCTCATTCATTCTTATTTATTTCGATTCACATCCCATCACATCACATTCATTCATATCCATCACATTCATATCCATCACATTCATTTTACCTCACATCTCATTCATTCACATTTATCTCGATTCACATCCCATCACATCACATTCATTCATATCCATCACATTCACATTCATTCATATCCATCACATTCATTCTCATCACCATCCCATCACATACATTCTATCCTATAACATCACTCACATCTATCCACATCAAATCTCATTTATACACATCTCATTTTATTCATCCACATCCATCCAATCGTTCACATGTACGACTACCCACATCTATCCATACATTTATATCTATCACTTCACATCCACATATATTCATGTCACATCACATCACATTCTTTCACATACACATACACATCTATTCTTCACATACACATTCTCATCCATTCTCCACTCACATCCATTCTTCACATACACATCCACATCCATTCTTTCACATATACATTCACATCCATTTTCATCACATATCATCCACTCACATCCCATATCATTCATTTACATCTTGATTCACATGACATCACATCTCATCCATTCATTCACATCTATCTGATTCACATCACATCTATTCACCTCACATCTCATCACATCTATTCACCTCACATCTCATCACCTCTATTCACATCACATCCATCCATCCATCCATTTTCACATCTATCTGATTCACATCACATCTATTCACATCACATCCCATCCATCCATTCATTCCCATCTATCTGATTCACATCACATCTCATCACATCTATTCACATCACATCTCATCACATCTATTCACATCACATCCCATCCATCCATTCATTCACATCTATCTGATCACATCTATTCACATCACATCCCATCCATCATCTCATCACATCTATTCACATCCCATCCATCCATCCATTCATTCACATCTATCTGATTACATCTATTCACATCACATTCATCCATTCATCCATTCCCATCTATGTGATTCACATCACATCTATTCACATCACATCTATTCACATCACATCTATTTATAGAATTTAAACATAGATTTTAAGAGAATTCTAATTTTGATATAAAAATTCTTTATGCATCTATTTATGCATAAAAATCAACTTTAATAAGAATAACACTTTTAAAATAAAAATAATTCCTTTATGCATCTTTCTATGCATAAAAATCAAATTTAATGAGAATAACACTTCTGAATTAAAAATAATTCCTTTATGCATCTTTCTATGCATAAAAATCAAATTTAATGAGAATAACACTTTTGAAATAAAAATAATTCCTTTATGCATCTTTCTATGCATAAAAATTAAATTTAATAATTAATATCAGTGATATCCATGCATATTCATAGGTGAATATATACATGGAGTAATTAGAATATTTCTTTTAGATGCAAAAATGGTGGGAATTACTCTTTTGGAATAACATAAAAACAAACTTTCTTTTCCACAAAATTCTGGAAAATTTTGCCATAACCTCCTTTGTATGGCAGACCATTTCTCATTTTTAACATTCTATTTTTTATTTAAATTAACCCAAATTAGATTCCAAGAACTCTAATCTACACCATTTTCTAAAATCAAGAGAGTAAACAATAAAAAGAGTTTAATTAGTCTATTAATTGATCTCTTTAGGATTAAGAAAGGCTGGAATGTAAAGAAGAGAAGGGGTGGCCTTTTCATCAAAGGCATAGCATTAGAATTTAATTCAAACAAAGCATAAAAATTAAGAAAACCATAGACTTAAAATTTAAAAATGAGTAAGAAATTAGCTTGCATGGAACTTGTAAGCTCTCCTTTGGCTTTGAGGGATTGAGGGTTCTACTCTTGTTTGAAGCAAGAGTGGCTACCAATTCACTTTGGAGAGGATTAGGCCAAAAACAATTGAATTATTAAGAAATTCAATGTTAAATGGCTCAGGACAGGAGCAGAGTAACAGTGCATAAACACTATTGACCTTTTACAAAGAGGGAGGCTTCTATTTATAGAAAAATGTGAGCCTCGAACCAAGCAAACTGATTCTAGATTTTCCAGATTAGTTTGGTCAATTTTTGACCATTTTTGGGTCAATTTAGCTTACTTTTTGGATCTAGTTTTGAAATAGGAGAGAGGAGAGATGAAATATCTCATTTTATTGATTTAAAATTGAGGATAATGATGAGAAAAAAGGCACCTCCTTGATGAGGGGAGATCCCCACTCTCAGGTGTCAAAAATCAGTTTTTTAACTATTTTCTTTGGTCCTTAGTCCACTCTTCATCTTATGTGAGCATTTACTCATTTTTTTGGGGGGGGTTTTCTTTTATTCTTTAATGTATCTCCTCCCTACATTTGGATTAATCCTATTGGTCTATAGAAACCTTAATCCAAAATTTTCAAAAAATTTGGACCCTTAGGCTAAGGTCTTTTGTGCACATTATAATTTATTTCTAATGCACCTCAGGAATTTCTTTTTGAACTTCTGATTCAGGGGAATTTATTTTAATGAGAAGGAATATTTTTCTATCCAAAGATATCTAAAAATTGAATTATCTCTCTCTAGAATATTTTCTCTCTCTAGGCCAAAACAGATAGAAACAAGATCTGTTATTATTCTGAAAAGGGGATTGATTACAGGAGGGGGAGAAACTGGACATCTTGAGGGGCTGGGGAGGAATCTTACATCCTTCCCCACTTAAAAAACGCGACATGTCCTCATCTCGCAGGTGGAGTATGATCTCTTTCATCTTCTTCTTCTCTTCAATCACTTCCAGCATTACTTCCTTGGAAGTGGATGACCGATTTGGGAACATCTTTCTTTGACTTCCCCTATTCTGAGGCAGAGGTCTTGCATTTTTTTGGATTGAAACTGCGGGTTGGTTAGAGGGTCTACCTCTGGGATTTCTTGATTTTGGCGGAAAGAAACCTGATTACTCTAGAAGGAAGGAGCTGGAGTCTGGAATCTTGATCCCTGATTTTCCTTCCCCGAAAACCTTGATCCAAAAGAAGTCGAGCATTCCATACTGTGATGTCCAAATGTTTGACAGTTATAGCATTTCACTCCCTTGTTCAAGGGTGGAACTTCTGAAGTTGAATTCGAGGGGATTGAGTTTTGGGAAAAGGATATTTCTTCCATTCTTGAACTTTCCATATCCTGGGCTTGACCCTAATATCTTTTAGGTGGTGGAAGGTTGGAATCACCTTCTTGAATTAAAAACCTTTTGAAAGGTGATGGTGCTGGCTTTGGTGAGACTTTGACATCAAGGGCCTTGGTGAAAACCTTCACCATCCGCACTGCTTCGGCCATGGAAACTGGCTTGGCATTCTTCACCGGATATTCAAAGGTTCGTTCAGTCCTCGAATGAACCTGGCCCCAGTTGTTCTTCATCCAGCGGTGGCGAGAATTTGAGGAGGAGAGCGAATGTTGGTGATAGATTTCAATAGTTCTGCTCCCCTGGGTTAACTCCAAGAATTCGTTCATTTATGTTTACAAAAAGTTAGGAGGACAGACTCTCGTCCTTAGGTAAATTTTGAGATCAGTCCATGTCTGGGTATTCTGATCCAAACGGTTTGTCTTGCGGTGGTTTCTCCATGCCACTCTGGCTGTTTCTACTATCTTCTGCCTTACAAGAGCCATTTTTCTCTTCTCACTATACCCGGTGACATCGAAGTACTCTTCCATTGCTTCGATCCACTTCTCCATAGCCTCACCCAAGTTTTCTCCTTCACCCTTGAAAGGTCTAGGCTGCGATCTATAAAGGGTTTTACGAACATCCAAGTCGAGCTCTTCCTCATTGAATTGGGAGTTATCATTTCTACCATGATGACCTCGATCCATATTCCTATCAATACAAAAATTCTTGTTAAGTCCCTTTATTTATGATTCAAATCCGATTTTAGATTCAACTGATTCTGGGGTTCTTTAGATTGGTTAGCTCCTCACAGAATCATGGGATAAAGATATTCATATAGAACTCATTATCAGATAACAATTCATTCACTGATGACCCCTGGATCGAAGTCATTTTTAGCAATTTTTAGGGTTTAAATAGGGTCAATTATGGTTATTTTAGGTGCATTTTCATGGTATTTGAAAGCATATGTGTGTGGAATGTCATGGTATTTGCATGTATCATGATTGTCGATGTTGTCCATTAGTGTAAGCAATTGCATGGGAATGGTGACGATTAATATTATTTTGTACATAAAGAGGAGGTTGTATGTAAGTGGGTAGAGAGAAGAGAGATCGAGGGGAAGAGAACGAAGGTTAGTATAGTTAGGTGGGAACACAAATTTGTAGACCTTAATGTGGGTAGAAATGAAAAATTCCAAATTAAAAAATTGGAGGGGTAGGTAGTTTTAGCACCCGTTGGTGCCTACCAACTTCTTGAGAGAATAGAAGAGAGAGAGAAAAAACGTTTTCTCTCTGGCTGGCGTGGAGAACACAGGCACCAACTTCTTGAGAGAATAGAAGAGAGAGAGAAAAAACGTTTTCTCTCTGGCTGGCTGAATTTTGCTGGTTTGCTCACACGATGCAAAGCGTTGAAAAGCATGCGCACTATTTGTGAGAGAGCGATGAGTTGGCTCTCGAGCGTGAAGGCAAGGCTGGAGAGTGGAGGCGTGGCTGGTGTGAGGTAGCATGGGGGAGGCAGATTGTTGGCCATTTCAGGCTGATCATCGGCGCACATACCAGGTGGGCTGGCCGAAGGGAAAGAGATGCACATAGGAGAGCAATGGCTGCAGTTGTGTAGGCAGGAGAGAGAAAAATGATGGTGTTGGTCGGTGGCTGCAGCCGATTAGAGTAGAAACGATGTGAAACCCCATGGGTCGGCGCTGGTGGGCCATTTGTGAAGGTAGTAGTGTATTGGGTGTTAAGAGGCGTGGTGGTTAGCTTCAAGGCTGCTGCTATCAGGTGTGGAAGAGAGAGAGAGAAGGAGGTTGATATATATATATATATATTTAATATCAAAGGCTTGAAAGCCTTTAAAAGCCTTTAATAAACTTAATAAAGAAAGGCTTTCAAATCACTCTATGCAAACCGCGACGTCTACTTGCCACCGTCAACGAGGAGAGAGAAGGTGAGGAACCATAGCAAGTAGAGGAGACATTGTGTGGGGTAGAAGAAGAAGGAAAGAAGAGAGAGGGCAATATGGCTACGCTATGTGTGTACATGCAAAATAGGAAAGAGAGAGAAAGAGATTTGATCACTTTGACATGGTGCATACTTAAAAGTAAAAGCATGAGAGTGTGAGAGAATGTATTAGATTGTATGCATTATTCTTGTGTTTGTGTTTCAGGAGGAGGAAAAGAAAGAAGAGAAAGAAAGAAGAGAAAGAAAGAAGAAAAAGAAAGAAGAGAAAGAAAGAAAAATAAGAAGAGAGTTCACGAGAATAATGAGTAGAGAGAGAGAAGAAAGAAAGAAAGAGTTTTGAAGTGTAAGAGAGAGAGTGAAGAGTAGAGTGAAGTGAAGATTAGCCAAACGTTGAATGCAGTGATGCTGTGTTGCAGATTGACTGAAACGTAGAAGTGTTGGAAATATCGGTTCTTTTTCATTAAACTATTGGAAACAATTTACACAAAACCATTTTGACATTAAATTTCTTTATTCAGTTTAGAGTGGTGAAGTTGTGTCTTGAAGATCTGTTGGGTCGTAGTAGTTTGTTCTTTTCCATTTATGTGTCTGTGTGGGTGTGTGTGAATAAAATATTGTAAATTATTTCATACAAAAAGATGTCTTTTCGGTGTGTGTTTCTAGGATTTAGGCTGTGTGTGGTTGTTATTTAGGACGCATTCATTGTTTTAGTGGGTATTTAGTGCGTTGGACTAGAGAGTAGGAAGGCAAGTCATTTTTGGTGCGTTCGCCGAGAGTCACTAGCTAGTTAGTAGCTACAGGATATCTCGGCGCATATATTTTGCGTGTGAGAACCAGGGTTTAGGAGTTTAAAAAAAAAAACAAAACAAACAAAAAAAAAAACGGCACGACTCCTAGGATCAAAAGGACTTAGGAGTGGCCGCGAGGAGTCAAATGAGAGAGGGGCATTGGTAAACACATGTGATTTTTTGGAGAGTTTTGCTAACTGGGTTTCGTATGAAGAAGAACGACAAGAGTGGGAGGACATATTCATTCAAGAATATTACCCACGGTTTCCCAGTGATGTGATACGTAAGATCAAGGCCACATACTGCAAGGATTATCTTAGATCCATAGAGCCCTTTGGTTTGTTCCATGCACCAATCTGGTGGAAGTGGTTTATCAAGGCAATCTTAAGGTCCATCAAGCTAGATAATCCAGAGAATCACAAAGAACCTCAGGAAGTAAGAAGTGTATGAGTGAGTCTACTCAGGGTCGAACAACTGACCCAAGACAAGCAAGGGAAGAAAGGAGGAAAAGGAGGGCTGAACGAGCTGAAATCCGTCTCGCTGCGCAATTAGAGTTAGTGAACCTATTGTTGAGAGAGCAAGAACCGAACGTGACACAAGGAAGATCCTTAGATAGCGGTCAATTTTAGGTTAGCGTTCCTTCTAGTCTAAGCGGGGAAGATCTTTCGTGTGATGACCAAACAATAAGGGATTTAGGAGTCAGCAATCGACCTGTACAAGTTGATAGCCCAACAAGAGAAGAAAGAGAGACTATTGCAGGCACTAGCGGTAGTGTGCCTAGAGGACTTAGAAGCTACCCGCGATTACCTAGGGTAAGACCTAGAGCTTTAAATTTCTGGGACGATCCAACTTTTGAGGTATTACCATTTTTCCAAATGGCTGTTCCAGCACAAAGAGCAACAATCCGGTTAGCCGACTTTGTGCAATTTGCGGGACTTTGGGACGAGGATCCTGATGCGCATTTACAAAAGTTTGAGGTGACATGTGTTGCTAACGAGATAATTGATCAAGATCAAAAGCTGCATATCTTTCCGGCAACTTTTAAAGACGAAGCAGCAAGTTGGTATGGCAACTTCGATGCAGCCTCCAAGGCCACGTACCAAAATCTATCAACATCTTTTTTGACCAAATTTAGAAGGCAATGTTTTCAAGATAGATTGGCCCAGCAATTAGACTACTTGTTGCAAGGAGTGAACGAGAGCATTGACCATTACATACAACGCATGGAGACCATTGTGAGGAAGATGGGAGTAGCAGCCCCTAATGATGACACACAAAAGCGTCGTTTGATTGATTGTCTAAGGGATCCAGAGGCTCATAAGTATGTTAGGCTTCGTCGGCTTGTTGATTTGAACGCGGCCAAACAAGAAGCTAGAAACTGGGAAGAGGTACAGCTGGGACAGCAAAAACGACAGAGGGAATTACTTTATGGCCCTATGGGGACATCACCTATGGTTAGCTCTATGAGACCCTAGGAGGTCTCAACAATTGCCAGTCCCTCACAACCACAAGTGGTTGTTAATACAAATCCAGCATCATACATGTCTCCAAACCCATATATGACTGCACACCGGCATACATGCTTCAGACCGGAACACCACCACCACCTTTAGTGAGCGAGGCAAGGGTGGGGGACATTGTGACAAGTGTGTTGGGAAAATTTAAAGAGGAGATCTTAAGTGCTGTGCGAGCTCCAGTAAGGGACATTATGGCTATAGAGCCACAGCTGCCTACTATGCAAGCCAGTGTGCAAAGTCCACTCCGATCGAATATATGGTGTGGACAATGTCATGGCTATGGCCACTTGGCTACAGAGTGTCCTACTGTATCTCGAGTCGTACCTGATCAACCACGAATCTTGTTTTGTACTTATTGTTTGAAAAACAATCATACAAAGGAAAATTGCTTCAAGCGCAGGGGATGAACACTAATTTTAATTGCATGGATAAGAATAATATTACTTATGAAATTGGACCTCCACCTCGACCTTTCATGCAAAGAGGGATCCCAGAGCCCTATAAGCAACAATTGCAGCAAGGATTACCCGCACAAGCCCGACCTCCATTTCCACGAGGGCGAGGGCAAGGTAGAATGAGGGGACAAAGTCCAGGGTCACCATATCGGCCATATTTTGGCCGGGGTTATCAAGGATATGGAAGTCCTAATACAATTACCCAAGGAACAATGATTTGTTGGAACTGCCACCAAGAAGGCCACATTGCTGCATATTGCCCGAATGCAAGGGCACACCAAGATTATGTTCCTTTATGCAAGCAATGCAGTGAGGTGGGTCATGAGGAGAAAGATTGCCCTAAAAGTAATGCAAAATTAATAGGGGACAAAGTGAAGCAAATTGTAGATGAGGGTCCAAGTACTTCAGCAAATTTAGTGGAAGTAGTCCCTATAGTAGGTGCTAGGAAAGAATCGGCAGACAGAAAATCTAGAAAGGTGACATTTGCTCATAATCATCCAATGGCGGGAGTTGTCACTAGATCCCAAGGGAAAGTGCAAAGGACTGCAGAAAGCTTGCCGAAATCAACTCAATTAGAAGGAGGAAAAGTAAGCATGCTTAAGGAGGCATCTTTAGAGGAAGTTGCAGAGAGTCAAGAGCCAATGACGGATGAGGATCAACCTCCCATAGCACGCGTAGGAAAAGGCCCTCATTTGGTGTAACACCTTTCCCTGATAGATTAAAAGTACCACGTGCTAAGAAGGTCGGGATAGGTGCTAAAGTTGATCCCAAACCTCAATTTGAATTATGGGATATATTGGAACGGTGTGAGGTGTCTATTAGTCTACCTACATTAGCGGAGATCTCTCCAATATGTCGAAAGCAGATGTATCAACGACTTGCATGTCGACGTTCGTGGGTGAGAAAAGAAGTGACCCCTAAAGAACCTTTGGAAACATGAGTGCAAGTAATTGATATGTTTATGGATTCTGAGGCTCCAACTATTACGGTAGAAATTGGGCATCATCAGGTCATGGGGGTACAGCTAGATGGAGGAGCTGCGGTGAATCTCATGACTGAACACACAATGGAGAAGTTGGGCCTAAAGGGTTTAGAGCCCACAAATATCATGTTGCGAGTAGCAGATCAACGTCGAGTGAAACCATTAGGTTTGATTCAAGGAGTAAAGACTAAAATAGCTGGATTGGGATTTTGCGTTACCTATCTAGTAGTGCGACCGCATTCCTATAGTGCAGCGTTTCTAATCTTGGTAGGACGACCTTGGTTAGTACAAGCTCGATGTGTTCAAAAGTGGCATAAAGGGATAATAACCATAGGTCCACGCACGGATAGAGTTCAATTGAGGGTTGTGTCTAAAGACTTCTTGAGGGAGTTCACTAAACCACCTTCTACAACTGAAGAAATGACGGGATATGGAAGTGATACATCCGTTGGTGAGGAAGTAGTCCAAGAACGCTTTGCATTAAATAAAGATAAGTATGCTCGTTTTCTTCAAAATGGGTATCAAATGCAAATGGTTGATACGGATGAGCCTATAATGCAAAAGAGAGAGTGCTCTAACTTTGCCTTGGATGCCGGTATGGGAGAATATCGAGTGCATTTTTCTTCGGAGAATGACTCTGACAATGACATTACCGATTGGTTGTCATCACCAGAGGAGTGTGTAGTGGATTGCTTTTTCATGGATACAATCAAGCAGAGGAGAGCAGACGATGGGGATAAAGCAAGGCACCAAGAGCTATATGCCCTTATTGAGAAATTGCAAGAGCAGTTAGAGCTAGAACGAGTTTTCTCTAGTGAGTCGATGGACGCATTATTAAGGAAGGTGAAGCTGCTAGAGGAGGATAAGGGACGAGCTGAGATAAAAATTAAACATTTGCAAGATTTGACCTTGCAACTTGAAGAGTGCCGTTATGAAGAAGAAACTTCTTGGGAAGCCTTACTTTGAGAAAAAGATCGTGAGATTGGTCGTTGTCGACAGGAACTCAAATATAATGCGAGGTATACTCGAAAGTTGCTCAGGGAATGTGAGAGATATAAGCAAAAAGATAACAAGAGTGAGGATGGCTCGTCGTTGCAAAAGAAGAGTAGAAGGAAAAATAAGTCATTTTCCAGAGAGTTCTTGAAAGCACAATACAATGAAACAATAGGAGGTGATAGAGGAGAGTTCAATGATTGGACTGATTTTTCATTTCTACCCACATTAAGGTCTACAAATTTGTGTTCCCACCTAACTATACTAACCCTCGTTCTCTTCCCCTCGATCTCTCTTCTCTCTACCCACTTACATACAACCTCCTCTTTATGTACAAAATAATATTAATCGTCACCATTCCCATGCAATTGCTTACACCAATGGACAACATCGACAATCATGATGCATGCAAATACCATGACATTACACACACATATGCTTTCAAATACCATGAAAATGCACCTAAAATAACCACAATTGACCCTATTTAAACCCTAAAAATTGCTAAAAATGACTTCGATCCAGGGGTCATCATTCCTCCCACACTGAAATGTGAGCGTCCTCGCGAACACAGCAGCAACTTCACTTTACAGCTTCCCCCACACTTAACTTCTTCACCATCACTGCCTAGCATCACATCTCCACTTCATCACTCTGCAACAATCACCAACCATACACTAGAATTATACCGTTCCAAACAAACAAACAAAAACAAAAAACAAACCTTCAACACCTTCACATCAGCACACATAAATGAGTGAATGAAAATCCAAGTTGCAAACACCACTACAAGACTTATATAACACTAAATAGATAAACCAAAAGGTTTATTAAGCAAACATCAAATCCCAAAAAACAGTAAAAATTAGCAACTACCACAATATCCTCACTATGTCTATAATATTTCCACTTTAACAAATAGGAAACAACCCATCCATAACTACCAAACTCTAGGAAAACTACCTTCCACTCACTTCCATATTTCATAAAGACAATAGTAGCGCAACTAACCATGGAAGTCATTGCGTGATTGTAATTCCCTTACATCAGAACCATGCCTTTCTCGTTTCAAATTTTTCTCTTTTTTTTTTCCTTTTTTTTTCCACCAAATGTACACCACAATGGCAACCACCCCATATGAAACTAGGCTGCGATTCTCAGACCTTGCCACCCGGCTAGGTTGACTCCAAGAACCTACCAAGCTCACATGACGATGGCTATCCCAAAACAGCCCAAGACATCGGTTTAGAGTACTGACAACCTTGCCAGCATGACTCTCCTCACCTACCAAGAACCATTAAGGCGATAGACCACATATACCACATACATACATTTGAATTTTTTTATTTTTCTTCCTTCCTCTTTTTCTTCTTTTTTTTTTCTTTTTTTTCTTTTTTTTCCATCATCTTTCAACGGCAATGATTTGAAAACCCTCCCCAGGCTCATCATGAAAATCGAGACTATTATGGTCATTATAACCCAGGAATAAGGGAGAAAAGTTCCTTCCACGAGTTCTTAAGCACTTCCAAGCTATTACCTACCATTAAAGAGAAAAAATATAGTCAATGCAGCACATGCCTAGTTAAGATAAATGTGGTAATGACTAATTTATACTACAGAGCTCAGCAAGAAACTCATAGAATTAGTATCCTTGACTAATAAACCCCAAATCTTTCCAAAAGAAAGAATCATATAAGTCAAGTACCAAGCAATTGCAACTGGATTAACACAACTCACAATCCCCATTATTACTCACACCATGCAAGTGATACCAAAAAAATAACCAAATATATTGGAGAAAATACACCTGTGGAACACTGCATATCCTCTGAGTAGCAAAAATTGCATGTCCAGAAACAATCTTCAATACTATAATATCATTGTTCCCAAGTTACTCCCCCATCTCCTTGCACCTAGCAATGCAAAAATACAAAGAAAATACCATATCTGCACATACTAACCATTCAAACAATTAGATTACAACTTCCAAGAAACATAATGTACCTAAAATTGAAAACAAACAAACACAAAAAAAAAAACCAATCCACATGCAAACCAAAACAAACAACAAAAACACATAACAAATCACATAAACAAAACAA
This sequence comes from Cibotium barometz, assembly GCF_041138505.1. NCBI lineage: Eukaryota > Viridiplantae > Streptophyta > Polypodiopsida > Cyatheales > Cibotiaceae > Cibotium > Cibotium barometz. Next base: position 28,907,608 of record NC_141046.1, read on the forward strand.
TTGTTTCTTTTTAAAGTTTTTTTTGTTTTTGTTTTTGAAATAAATAACAAGAAAAACAAAACTATTTGACATCATGGGACTCAGAAAAAAACGGTGTGAAAACTCACAGGCATATTCACTACACCAAAAGGCAAAAGTTGAGGTGTCACCCCATGGCCCTCTGTCTCGTTCAAAAGTACAGCTCTCGAAACAAAACTACTCTCTCTAGGTAGAAGTATCCGATACAAGCCATGATGGAGGCCAAAGCCCAAACCCTCATCCTTATCCTCCTCATCAAGATAGTCTACCACAACATCTTCAGGATGAAAAGAATCATCCGAAGAATCATCGGACGCATCGGTTAAGGTGTCCACACCTGAACAAAAAATCTCTGGCACAATAACGGCCAAAGATTGGGCCATGCAACCAAAGTCTCTCTTGGTAATTGGAAGAGATTCCCCGGCAGCCAACCACCGAAACAACCACTCCAACTCATCAACCCAATCAGGGTCTACAACTAAGGCTAAAATACCATCCCACCCAAACCAAACCACATAAAGATGAAGAAAATAAAACAAAGCATTGAGAGAAAACTCCATACCACCTGTATACCACCTGTATGAAAGAAAATCGAATCGATCGCACCAAAACCTGATAAACCCACCAATCCCATCAAAACAACGCAAAATAATAAAGAGAAAAACTCATGTGAAAAATAAACAATGAACCAACTTGACCCACGTAATTACCAACTTAAACAAAATAATGTTTCACCCTAAGACCATTAACACGAAAAGGAGCTATTATAGCATCAAGATCTTGGACAATCAAAGAACCATTATTAAAGGCCTCTAACACCTTGAAAGGGCCTAACCACCTCATTTGTAATTTTCCAGGAAACTTATAATATCGATTGTCGAAAATCCACTCCGTATTATCCTCGAGCTAATGGTCAAGTGGAGGTGGTCAAGTGGAGGTGACCAATCGAATACTGGGAACGATTTTAACCAAGATAGTATCGGAAAATCGACGCGATTGGGATGAGCGATTGTTTGAGGCTTTGTGGGCATACCGTACCACATTTAAAGTTACGACTCAAAATACACCTTTCACTCTAGTGTATGGTACAGAAGCAATTTTCCCAATAGAGAAGGAAATACCCACATTACGCGTTGCCTTGGAATCTCGACTAGGTAGGATAATACGGAGTGGATTTCCGATGCTTGATTTTGTAAAGTTCCGTTAATTCCGTAATGGTCTCATTTAAAAATGAGAACCACGATCACTCACCAACTCCAACGGACAACCAAAACGAGTAATGATATTTTCATATAAAAATTTGGCGACATCCAATGCCCTATCCGTTTTCAAAGGTTTAGCTTCAACCCACTTGGTCACATAATCCGTGCACACAAGAATGTATCGATTGGATCGATAACGAGTGGGTGGATCAATCGGACCCACAAAATCAATTCCCCATTTCTCAAAAGGTTTTAAAGCCAAGATTGGATTTAAAGGGATCACAAATTGTGGTGTGGGTCGACCAACCCGTTGACACTTATCACAACGTTTACAATGCTCAAAAGAGTCTCTATAAACAGTTGGCCACCAATACCCTGCTAGCAATACTTTTCGAGCGGTTGATTCCCCCGCAAAATGACCTCCACATGGCTCATCATGAAGTGCACGTAAGATAGAAGGTATCTCATCCTCTCGCACACAACGACGATACAACCCCCTTCCTAGGAAAATAACGATACAAATAACCACCAAAGAGGGTGTAGTGGCGAGATTGCAATAAAATTTTATTTTTTTCATACTTGCTGGCACCTCCTGGATAATGAGCAGTGCTCAAGAAATTTGCAATATCCGCAAACCAAGGAAGTGTACAATCGATCAAAAATAATGCCGCATCAGGCAATTCATCATCCACTCCCTCCTCAATATCCTCAGTCAAAAGCCGAGAAAGATGATCCGCCAATACATGAGATTTTCTAGGACGAGTAACCACCTCAAAATCAAACTCTTGAAAAAGTAACATTCATCGAGTTACTCGCCCCGCAAGATCTATCTTGTTCAAAAGGTACCTTAGTGCTTGATGATCCACATAAATTGTAAAAAACTAATGTCGATATTTATTCACGGTAAATACCATGGATAAACATCCCTTCTCTGTTGTAGTGTAATTTCTCTCTGTCCCTGTCAAATTGCGACTCGCATAATAAATCGGATGGTCTACCTTCTTATTGTCTGCTTGACAAAGAACTGCTCCTACAGCTGTGTGTGAAGCGTCTGCATGAATATGAAAAGGTTTAGACCAATTTGGGGGTATCAAAACTGGTGCTTTTATCAATCGATCTTTGATCGTATCAAAAGCCTCCTGACAATCTTGTGACCATTCAAAGGGTACATCCTTCCGAAGAATAGTTAAAGGGTTTACCACCGAAGAAAAATTCAATATGAATCGGCGATAATAATTAGCATGTCCCAAAAACCCTCGTAATTGCTTCATGGTTGTAGAAGCAGGCAGATCACGTATCTTATTGATTTTACTATCATCCACAGTAATGCCCTCAGATGAAATCACGTGACCTAACAAGATTCCTTTCTTAATGCCAAAAACACATTTCTCCGGATTCAAGGAAATACCGGTTTGCTGACAACGATCAAAGACCTTAGCCAACTTCTCAGGCATATCCTCCTCATCCCCTTGAATTGAAAAATCGTCCAAAAAGATTTCCATCCACTTTTGTAAAAACTCTTGAAATGAAGCCATCATCACCCGTTGGAAAGTAGATGGAGCATTACATAATCCAAATGGCATCACTCGATAAGCATAAGTTCCCCATTCTGTTGTAAAAGTGGTTTTTGGTTGATCATCTGGGTGGATTTGTATTTGATTATAACCGCTAAAACCATCTAAGAAGGAATACAATTTATGCCTTGCTACTCGGTCTAGAACTTGATCAGTGAAAGGCAATGGAAAGTGATCCTTCTTAGTCTTATCATTTAGCTTTTGATAATCCACACAAATTCTAATCTTACGATTTTTCTTTGGAACAATTACAATTGGGGAAACCCACTCACTGTATGCCACAGGATAAATGAAACCCGCATCTAACAGCTTTGTTATTTCTGCTTTCACAAGCTCTGCATAGACAGGGTTTGTGCGCCTTTGACGTTGGCATACCGGCCTAGCGTTTGGCTCTAAATCAATGTAATGCTGGCATATCTCAGGTTTCACTCCCTGCAAGTCTTTATAGGACCAAGCAAAGACATGTTTGTATGTTTGTAGAACCTCTCTCAATCTAGTTAAGGTTCGTTCTTGCAATTGACTCCCCAATGTAAAGCATTTTCCCTCTTCAACTTCCCTGCACTGATGAGTAATTTCTAATGCATCAGAAACAAAGGCTGATCGTCGACGAGATCTAGCTTGTATAGGTGGATGGTCTCTCACTTTGAAACAAACATTTTCTAGAAACTTTTGCTTGGTGTTACACTCCTCCTCCTCTTCGTGCGAAGAATGAGCACTTACAAGACTTTCATGGGTATAAGGTATCACCATTAAAGGGTCTATTTCTTCTTCATCATTGATAGGCTCCTCAATTTGGACCATAAAAGCAACCCTCACTACCTCAATCATCTTCCAAATTAAAAAATTGGAGGGGTGGGTAGTTTTAGCACCCCTTGGTGCCTACCAACTTCTTGAGAGAATAGAAGAGAGAGAGAAAAAACGTTTTCTCTCTGGCTGGCGTGGAGAAAACGAGGAGGAGGAGGAGGAGGTAAGCCGTTCTGTTTATTTGGTTGTTGATTAATGAATGTGTGTGAATTATGTACGTAAAGAGAGAGAGAACACGCTAACCAGAAGAAGAGAGAGAGGTCTGTATCTGTGAGGGAGAGAAGCGATGGGTTGTTAGTGTTTCAGTTGAAGGAGCATAGGGAGAGAGCGTATTGGAGAGGTGAGTTTGATGCTGGCCATCTGCTTCTCAAGGCAGCGTGTGGGCTGGTCGGTTGCTTGAGAGGAGCAGGGCGCATCTTTTGTTAAGGAGGCGTGCCATGCTAGCCATCTGCTTCTCAAGGCAGCGTGTGGGCTGGCCGGTTGCTTGAGAGGAGCAAGGCGCATCTTTTGTTAAGGAGGCATGCCATTCTGCATAGTGATGAGAGAGGATGACTTTGGGAAAGAGAGGAAGCAAGATGCCGTGTTTCGCTTGTGGGGTTGCAGTGTGCACCGCATGGTGAGGGAGAAGGAGGCGAACATCGTGCTGGTAAATGAGGTGAAGGCAACGTTTTTTTCATTGTGCTGGTTTGCTCACACGATGCAAAGCATTGAAAAGCATGCGCACTATTTGTGAGAGAGCGATGAGTTGGCTCTCGAGCGTGAAGGCAAGGCTGGAGAGTGGAGGCGTGGCTGGTGTGAGGTAGCATGGGGGAGGCAGATTGTTGGCCATTTCAGGCTGATCATCGGCGCACATACCAGGTGGGCTGGCCGAAGGGAAAGAGATGCACATAGGAGAGCAATGGCTACAGTTGTGTAGGCAGGAGAGAGAGAAAAATGATGTTGTTGGTCGGTGGCAGCCGATTAGAGCAGAAACGATGTGAAACCCCATGGGCCGGCGTTGGTGGGCCATTTGTGAAGGTAGTAGTGTATTGGGTGTTAAGAGGCGTGGTGGTTAGCTTCAAGGCGTGTATTGGGTGTTAAGAGGCATGGTGGTTAGCTTCAAGGCTGTTGCTATCAGGTGTGGAAGAGAGAGAGAGAAGGAGGTTGATATATATATATATATATTTAATATCAAAGGCTTGAAAGGCTTTAAAAGCCTTTAATAAACTTAATAAAGAAAGGCTTTCAAATCACTCTGTGCAAACCGCGATGTCTACTTGCCACCGTCAATGAGGAGAGAGAAGGTGAGGAACCATAGCAAGTAGAGGAGACATTGTGTGTGGGTATAAGAAGAAGGAAAGAAGAGAGAGGGCAATATGGCTACGCTATGTGTGTACATGCAAAATAGGAAAGAGAGAGAAAGAGATTTGATCACTTTGACATGGTGCATACTTAAAAGTAAAAGCATGAGAGTGTGAGAGAATGTATTAGATTGTATGCATTATTCTTGTGTTTGTGTTTCAGGAGGAGGAAAAGAAAGAAGAGAAAGAAAAAAAAGAAGAAAAAGAAAGAAGAAAAAGAAAGAAGAGAAAGAAAGAAGAGAAAGAAAGAAAAAGAAGAAGAGAGTTCACGAGAATAATGAGTAGAGAGAGAGAAGAAAGAAAGAAAGAGTTTTGAAGTGTAAGAGAGAGAGTGAAGAGTAGAGTGAAGTGAAGATTAGCCAAACGTTGAACGCAGTGATGCTGTTGCAGATTGACTGAAACGTGGAAGTGTTGGAAATATCGGTTCTTTTTCATTAAACTATTGGAAACAATTTTTACAAAACCATTTTGACATTAAATTTCTTTATTCAGTTTAGAATGGTGAAGTTGTGTCTTGAAGATCTGTTGGGTCGTAGTAGTTTGTTCTTTTCCATTTATGTGTCTGTGTGGGTGTGTGTGAATAAAATATTGTAAATTATTTCATACAAAAAGATGTCTTTTCGGTGTGTGTTTCTAGGATTTAGGCTGTGTGTGGTTGTTATTTAGGACGCATTCACTGTTTTAGTGGGTATTTAGTGCGTTGGACTAGAGAGTAGGAAAGCAAGTCAATATCATTCATATCCGATTAATACAATAATGGTCCATTAGGCCAAAATTTTCATGTGAACAGTCCTCCATGGGAATTTCAACTATACAAATTTTCATCTGAACAATCCTCCATGGGAATTTCAACTATACAAATTTTCATCTGAACAGTCCTCCATGGGAATTTCAACTATACAAATTTTCATCTGAACAGTCCTCCATCAGAATTTCAATTATACAGATTTTTAATTTGTCATCCCTTAACTTGATCCACTGGGTCAAGTGTTAACAGTAGCAATTTGTTAGCACAATCCACTAATCTCATAGTGATTTGCTGAAGGCATTATCATCATTCTAGGAACATCATTGCAGGGACTCATCCCATTCATCCTCATTGTGGTTTTGCTCAGCTTATCGCTTTTTCAACCAAAATTCAGGAATCATCATTTTTCAATCAGAATCCAAATCAACTCATCAATTCTCAACCATAATTTTAAAATCATATCAACCACATTCGAATTCATCATCTGCATAGCATTTTTGCTTAAAATTTTAAGATCTTAGATTTATTTGTATATACTGCCAGTTAAAGAGCCACAGTTATACCCTCGGTATATACAGGTAGTCACGGTCCTTGGAATTCTAAGGTAAATACCATCATGTTTAGGCCTCAAGCAAGTCAGGGATTTTATATAATTGCGGTACTTCTATCTGAAGACCCAATTACCAATTTATGAATTTCAATCTAAATAACAATTTGTATGAATTTTATCACACAATTCCAACCTTTTACTATTAGTTCATAAATTTATGACATTTTTGGCTTCATGGTTGATCCACTTTAGCCAATTTGCTTTGATACCAGCTGAAATATCCCTGTCCCCATCGCGCAATGAATTCAAGGGTGCTAGCAGCGGAAGTAGCACTTCTTGCGCGAGGCAGGGTCCCGCCCACAAATATCCGAATAAGAGACTAATCCCTCGGTTCTTCCAAAACCGAACCCGAAAAAACTTCCCTCGCCCGGAAAGCACGGGCGATTCCTCCAGGATATTTTTACTCTAACGTAGTCAAGAGCCTTAACTAACTGAGCTGATCTAACGTAGTCAAGAGCCTTAATTGAACTGATCTAACGTAGTCAAGAGCCTTAACTAACTGAGCTGATCTAACCGAACCCATAAGTATCATAGTTAGATCAAGGAAACGACTTGCACTTGGATTATAGAGACCAACGCTTTTTTTCTCATTGAGAGGCACAGCCGTTGATTCTTTTCCATAGAACAATTTTTTATCCGGGATTTACTTCATCTATCGTACCATAACAAAATTGAGTCTCATTTTAGGGATCCATCAATCCAACCTAACCCCATCCAGTCCCGTGGGGGTTAACCAACCGCCCAACCACTGTAGTGATGGGATCCAATTAGGTTTTGTCCCAAATACTAGGGAAAAGAGTTCCCAGGCTCCCTACCTGGATATTCATGCAAACTTAAAACTAGTCACACCACTTACACACCCACACAGATTCAGCTATCTTTAAAACAATCATTTAATGAAATCATAGTGTCACTGATCATAATCCTCAAAATCTCTGGTTGAATCCTAATTTCCAATCATTCCTTCATCGGTGTACCTATGGCATCATTGGCAACGAGAACGCTCACCACCTGTCCACTCAAGGGCCTTTTCAATGGTTCCTGGCTCATAGTACTCTGCAATATATTCACATATCAAAATGGAATCTCCGTTGAAGATCAGCAAGATCAACCAAAACGGATCTATATAAAAGAGCCATGGACTCATCCGCCGTTGTTGAGGACCAGCAAGGTCAATCAACTAGATCCATGCCCGAATTCAGAAAACAACTCTTACTCCTTGTTCCAATATCTTCCACAATGCACGTGTGGGTATCTTTGGCGACCCACAGTCCAAGCACCGTATGGGTAGCACCCTCTAGGATCCTCCGTAGGTCACCTAGTGCTTCACTCATAGGCCGTTCCTTGGTCCCTCATCCAGCGTACCGGAAGCTCACCATTTAAATCAAACCGAGGCTGGTCAAGACCTCGGTCGACTTTGCTACGCGAGACGTCCTCCATTGACTCTTCGTCAGCTATTGCAACTTTATCAGTTAGGTCTACGACCTCATTCACAAGACGGTCAATGCTTCCCCAACATTCTTGACATAAAACAGTCATTTAAAAACAGGTCTTAAATACAGTTTCTATAACGAACACTTGTCTTTCCACATTGTTCCACATCAATCCACATTATTTAATTTCACATCCATTTCATATGTTTTCCTATTCTCATCTAATTACATCATTTTCATCTCATCACATCTTTCCGCAATTTATCCTCATCAGATCTCATCCACTCGCACATCTACCCATATCCACATCTCATCACATCACATCTACCCATATCCACATCTCATCACATCACATTCATTCACATCTCATCCATTCAGACCACATCACATTCACTCACATCACATCTCATTCATTTTACCTCATATCTCATTCATTCACATCTATCCCGATTCACATCCCATCACATCACATTCATTCATATCCATCACATTCACATTCATTCATATCCATCACATTCATTTTACCTCACATCTCATTCATCCACATCTATCCCGATTCACATCCCATCACATCACATTCATTCATATCCATCATATTCATTCTCATCACCATCCCATCACATACATTCTATCCACATAACATCACATCACATCTATCCACATCAAATCTCATTCATACACATATCATCTCATTCATCCACATCCATCCAATCGTTCACATGTACGACTACCCAAATCTATCCATACATTTATATCTATCACTTCACATCCACATATATTCATGTCACATCACATCTCTTTACATCACATCACATTCTTTCACATACATATACACATCCATTCTTCACATACACATTCTCATCCATTCTTCACATACACATTCACATCTATTCTTCACATACACATCCACATCCATTCTTTCACATACACATTCACATCCATTTTCATCACATATCATCCATTCACATCCCATATCATTCATTTACATCCTGATTCACATGACATGACATCTCATCCATTCATTCACATCTATCTGATTCACATCACATCTCATCACATCTATTCACCTCACATCTCATCACATCTATTCACCTCACATCTCATCACCTCTATTCACATCACATCCATCCATCCATTCATTCACATCTATCTGATTCACATCACATCTATTCACATCACATCCCATCCATCCATTCATTGCCATCTATCTGATTCACATCATATCTCATCACATCTATTCACATGACATCCCATCCATCCATTCATTCACATCTATCTGATTCACATTACATCTCATCACATCTATTCACATCACATCCATCCATCCATTCATTCCCATCTATGTGATTCACATCACATCTCATCACATCTATTCACATCACATCTATTCATAGAATTTAAACATAGATCTTAAGAGAATTCTAAATTTGATATAAAAATTCTTTATGCATCTATTTATGCATAAAAATCAACTTTAATGAGAATAACACTTTTGAAATAAAAATAATTCCTTTATGCATCTTTCTATGCATAAAAATCAAACTTAATGAGAATAACACTTTTGAATTAAAAATAAGAATAACACTTTTGAATTAAAAATAATTCATTCATGCATCTTTAAAAATAATTCCTTTATGCATCTTTCTATGCATAAAAATCAAATTTAATGAGAATAACACTTTTGAAATAAAAATAATTTCTTTATGCATCTTTATATGCATAAAAATCAAATTTAATAATTAATATCAGTGATATCCATGCATATTCATAGGTGAATATGTATATGGAGTAATTAGAATATTTCTTTTAGATGCAAAAATGGTGGGAATTACTTTTTTGGAATAACATAAAAACAAACTTTCTTTTCCACAAAATTTTGGAAAATCTTACCATAACCTCCTTTGTATGGCTGACCATTTCTCATTTTTAACATTCTATTTTTGACTTAAATTAACCCAAATTAGATTCCAAGAACTCTAATCTACACCATTTTCTAAAATCAAGAGAGTAAATAATAAAATGAGTTTAATTAATCTATTAATTAATCTTTCTAGGATTAAGAAAGGCTGCAATGTAAAGAAGAGAAGGGGTGACCTTTTCATCAAAGACATAGCATTAGAATTTAATTCAAACACTTGCAAGGCATAGAAATTAAGAAAACCATAGATTTAAAATTTAAAAATGAGTAAGAAATTAGCTTGCCATGAACTTGTAAGCTCTCCTTTGGCTTGAGGGATTGAGGGTTCTATTCTTGTTTAAAGCAAGAGTGGTTACCAATTCACTTTGGAGAGGATTAGGCCAAAAACAATTGAATTATTAAGAAATTCAATGTTAAATGGCTCAGGACAGGACTAGAGTAACAATGCATAAACACTATTGAGCTTTTACAAAGGGGGAGGCTTCTATTTATAGGAAAATGTGAGCCTCTAACCAAGCAAACTGATTCTAGAATTTTTCAGATTGGTTTGGTCAATTTTTGACCATTTTTGGGTCAATTCAGCTTACTTTTTGGATCTAGTTTTGAAATAGGAGAGAGGAGAGATGAAATATCTCATTTTATTGATTTAAAATTGAGGATAATGATGAGAAAAAAGGCATCTCCTTCTCATGAGGGGAGATCCCCACTTTGAGGTGTCAAAAATCAATTTTTTAACTATTTTCTTTGGTTCTTAGTCCACTCTTCATCTTATGTGAACATTTACTCATTTTTGGAGGGGTTTTTCTTTTATTATTCAATTTATCTCCTCCTCTCTACATTTGGACTAATCCTATTGGTCTATATAAACCTTAATCCAAAATTTTCAGAAAATTTGGATCCTTAGGCTAAGGTCTTTTGTGCACATTATAATTTTTTTACATAAAATACAAAATAAAGCATAATGAAAATGCATGGAGTTAGGGACTGCATTGAGGTCCTCATCTCAGCATTCCGATTATTATTTCCCCTTGCAGCTTCACCCTCTTCTCTCACGTTTCCATTACTTTCATGGATACCATTTACAGTCAGACCGTTTGTAGTAACATGATCCTAAAACAGAACAAAATTAACACATGTGAAACTCAATTTAAAAAAAACAAAGAGGTTATGATTTTAGGAATGCACTTACTTTCCATTCTTGCTAAGCATGGTATCTAGAAATAACAATCCATTCTTCATCTTGCATCCTTCCAAAGAGAGCTTCTTCCAAACCCTGTTGTAATGCAAACTCATATTTAATATCCTAGGTAGGCGGTGGTCCATTGCTTTAAGCTACAGACATCTAAACAGATGAACATTGATTTTATGTTATTGGGTGTAAGCATGTTAAAATTTACTAAATAGCATGTCCATGGACATTGCTTGCTAGCATATGCTATTTGCCTTTCTATTTATTTAACAAGGTGCCTTTTGAAAAGAGTTTTTTTTTTAACGAGACGTTTTTTAATACAATTTAAAAAAGAACCCTCAACAGTTACTCCCACTCTCCCTCTCTGTAAAATAACAAACACCTGCAAGAAAGTCCTCTCTCTCTCTCTCTCTCTCTCTCTCTCTCTCTCTCTCTCTCTCTCTCTCTCAGGTAGCCAAGCATACCAATATTATAAATTGTTTAGATGTGGTAACACACTCGATGAGATTGAAAGAGAAATAGAGAATGTTTTAATGTGCTCTCTCTCTCTCTCTCTCTAGCTAACCATACATATGAGCAAAAAAAATTTCCTTTATCTATGCATTACATATTGACAATAAACACACAAATAGATAAAGACAAAAAAGCCAACAAAGAAACCAACCTCAAGTTGAACAGAGAATTGGATTCAAAATCACCAACTCTGATGCTATCGTCCTTATGATTTCTTCTACACAATCACACGGAGAAATTAAAAAAATAATAAACTTATGATCTCTCTATTTTTCTAATCCAAATACACAATAAAACGTAAGAGTGGCTATTTGTGTATTACATGATTGTGTGTACATCAAGATGGCCTTGTCTATACTACAATGCTCAGCTGTCCACCTGACCAAGAAATTCTAAAATATATACAAGAGACTCTTGTATCAACCAACCCTCGGCCATGCTTCCTTCGGGCCTTGCACTTTGCCTCACAAAGTCTTTTAAGGTCTCATGAAGCGCTCTAGAAAGAACATCCAACGTGCATGCACAGTGCCACATAAAGCAATTTCGTCCACTAAATGCACAATGAGATGTAGTTGACTTGTGAGAATGGTTCGCGGAAAAGTCTCCTCTACCAAACAAACCACCTCCACTGCCATAACACGCGCATCATCCAACGTGGCTAGATCAATTGCTTTGGAACTAACATATCTGAAAAATAAATGAATAGTATGTTATACCTCATGCACGTTCATTTTGCAAGGTTTAATGAAGGGTGATCTGACATGGGTTTTACATACCTCACAAGCTTGCCCATCTTATAAATACATTTTTTCAAACTCTTGTTTGCACAATGGGGTCGATGCTAGTAGGTAGTATGAACTGCGCACATAAGAGCACATGTATGTATGGTTTATGGCATTACAAAATTTAATTTCAACATACAAGACTTGGAAAACACTTACTTGCAGCATCTTGTGCCAATCGTGGGACTTCAACCCATATAGTTGCTCAACGCCTCTTTTCTTAGTGGTTGTAAAGGCTCCCTTCAATGATCTCATACATCCAGTGGGAGTACGCAAAGTGGTGATGGCCTGCTTTACCTGCTTCTCCTCTTTCTTTGATATAATCCATGGTGCAGGTGAAAGACGAACGTGCCCACCCTCCTCTCGTGGCCAAGCTTGACACATACGTCTTGCGACCCGCAAGTCCTCCCATACGCTAACATTGTCTCGTTTACCAATAACATGTTCCCAAATACCAGATCCCACATTCTTGAAGATGTGCATGGGATCAAGAAGATGGTTGATCTTAAGATGGGTCCAATATGGTAGCCAAAAAAAATAGAGTACCTACACAAGGGATTGCTCTATGTGATCTTTAATCCAATTAGAGACTACACAAAACAAGATTGAAAAACATTACTATACCTGTTCATGCCATCTAGAGGAAGAACATTTGTAGACTCCCAAATACGCTTCCAATCTTTTGCACGAAGTGTTTATGGAGGAATGTTACTCTTACTAGCAACATATTTAGGATGATCTGACGGGAGAAATCGATGAGGATTATCGAATATGGTCTTACACAAACCGTCAGCATACTCATGTACTAAGGAAGGGCCACAAACAGGACATGCATGTTTACCCGATGTTTTCAAACTTGTTAAAATATAAATAAAAGTTAGAATAATAAAGTCAATAGTTATAATTAATATAGCCAATAGTATTAGAGTAGGGAGGTAATTAGAATTCTTACCAGAACAATCGCTGTATCCTGGAAAGTCATGCATTGTCCACATCAACACTGCTTTTAAAAAGTCATGCATTGTCCACATCAACACTGCTTTTAAGTCGAAGTGTCGAGAGAAGGGAGGCCTACTAATGTCTACCACCGCAACACCTCTCCATAGTTCCTCCAACTCATCAATCAACGGTTCAAGATAAACATCCATATGCTTGACTTTATGTTTCCATGGAATTAGAAGGGATAACATAAGATGTCCCTTCTTGATCGCCATTGATGGTGGAAGGTTATAATTCACCAACACAACTGGCCACACGCTGTATAATTCACCAACACAACTGGCCACATGCTGTATATGCGATGCTTTTGAAACCAAATGGATTCACTCCATCCATACCTAGGCCAAGTCTCAAGTTTCTGGGCTCTGTTTTAAAGCTGGGCCACTCATCTTCAATATGCTTCCAAGCAGGAGTGTCTGAGGGAATTCTCCACAGGCCATCATCCCCGATCGATGTGAGGAATGCCATGACATGAGCTGTGCTATGGATTTGCACTTGAACATGTGTTTGATGCGAGGAATTATAGGAAAGTGTCGCAAGACTTTACGAGGTACATCAAACTCTTCACATCTGTTCTATACCTTGCTTCACCACAAGTGGGACAATGTCGAGCCTCCTTATGCGTCCCACGGAAGAGAATGCAATCATTGACGCATGCATGTATGCGATCATAATCCAATCCTCCAAGAGATGTCACATAGTGCCTCGCTATGTCTCTTGAGGTGGGTAGTCTATTCTCCTTTGGAAGCATGTTTGATAATAGCCTGCATCTAATATCATCAATTAGCCCTAAACCCTAAATCCTAAACCCTAAACCACTAATTCAAATTTGCGAGAATGTGCACCCTTCAAAAACCGGTGTCGATGAAGCCTTGTAAAGATGCTCTTGTTCCATATCATCGTCGTCCATCTGCTATTTTTTTAAATTCTTTGACGAGTGCCTCCAACTCTTCAATCTGGTCTTTAAGTGCAGCCTCATTGTTTCCTGAAAAAGATACCGCACCATATCATCAAACACTTCCTCTTCCACAACTTCGTGGGGTGCAGGGCTATTGTCATCCCTTTCCCACTCATCTCTGACAATAGATCCCGAAGCTCTAGCATCATCTTGTCGATGCTTTGCGTGCTCTCGCCGTGCGTAGGGCACCATGTTAGGGTGTGGTACTGCATCCTGCTTCAATTAGAGTATATATATTACAACTCCATTAATTTAATTTGGATACTATGAGTCATTTGAATACTATCAATTTACATCTACTCACCTCTAAACCTGTTTGATTCCATTCTCCATACATGGAGATGTGGTTCAAGGTAATTCGACACGCTCGTACAATGCATCCTTGACATCGATTACACATACACTTGATCCTTTGTCCCAACCACACATCACGATTACCATGACGCATTGTCTCATCCTCACCAGAATCGCTTGAGGAGGTTGATGACATCCTATGTACAAAAGAGCAAACAAATAATCATAATCAGTTTTTAATGAAAGTATAAAAAGTTTCTATATCTTGTGTTAATCACGTGTAACAGCACGTCTATATCCTTAAATTCGCATATATAAACGTGGCTGTATCTTGTGTTAATTGTGTGTAAAATCGCGTCTCACTGTTCTAAATCGCGTGTATCAGCGCGTCTACATCCTTAAAATCGCGTGTATAAACATGGCTGTTTTATTATACACGTGAAAATACACGCGACCACCTATCTATACCTAAAATAACCCGTCGCCTTCTCCAAAAAACCATTTTCAAACACAGCTTTCCTCTCCTTCGTCGTCGCCTCTTCCAACAGAGCACTAAAGCCAAGTGCAAGGAGCAGACATAAGTGCAAGGAGCAGACACGGGTGAAGGAAACCAGCCAAAAATAAGACTCACTTTTTCAGAGAGGTGAGTCAATTTGTCCTTTGTCCTGTCTATTTCCTTCCATTTGTTTATGCGATTGTCTCTTTTCCTTATGCGATTGTCTCCGTCCTTCTCTGGTCGTGCCTGCTTCAGTACTTTTGTGAACGATTGTGACAGTCTGGGATTTTTTTATAAGAAAGATTGGTCGATGGTCAGTCGTTTTCGAAAAAAATATTGTGTGTAGGAACGCGTGTATGTCTGCGTGTACCCTGTTTGCACAGACTGTTCACACGCATATACACGCATTTTTTGGACTGGTTTTTACACGCGACTGTGTTTCACCCATGCTTGCGATCCAACTCAAGAGAGAGATGATCCCGTCTGCATATGGCTCGCCTTCACAAAATCATATGTGCTAGCTTGCATTTGTGCTTTGATAAAATCATGTATATACTTTTATTTTTGCAGATTCTTCACTCATGGATCAGGGTTCTTCATCTGATCCATTTGCGTAGGGCACTTAGATGATGGAGATGCTAAATCATTTTGGACACCATCCTGGTCCAGTTGAGCTTACAGAGTACACCAATCCCCCTCCTGGATTGCCTGGTATCTATACCCCACCCCCGAGTATCCATGTCACTCCACTGCCGTCTATGCCTGCGAGTCCGGCGAGACGGCATGCAGCTTCTCCTCTTCCACGCCCACCGAGGAGACATACCCCATCCCAGACACACTCACGCACACCCTCCCAGGCACCGTCACGTCAGGGCTCACAGCCACCATCACGTACTCCCTCACAGCCACAGTCACGTAGACAATCCCCCAGTCGTGACTCCACCCGTAGTACAGAGGAGAGCAAACGCCGTAGTAGGAAGAGTGGGAGTGGAGGATGCGGCGGGTGCTTTGGTGGGGGAGGTAGTAGGGCACACGGTGAGAGAGGAGATAGAGGGAGAAGAGTTAGAGGAGACAGATGAGGAGGAGGTGAGAGAGGTGGAGGGAGTGATCTGCTAGGGGCGGGGTAGTGATGGATGTGAGGGGGAAAGAGGTAATGGAGTACATGCGTGGGGTAGTTTCAAACTTGTACAGAAATTATTTTATTAGATTTAAAGATCAAAATAGCCGATTAGTTGGGGAGGTGATAGATGCTGTACATAGTTGGTACCCCAATCCCCCACATACGACATTCTCGGATGTATGGGGAAGGACACGAATAAGGGAGATCTTAAGTAATAAAAGATCTCACCTTAAGAAACTCGCGTACGATGATGGGCTAAATGTAGCTGCAAGTGGCTATCCTGCCGAGAAACTTGCCCCATTGTGCACAAACGCGAGTGGAAGGAGGCAAAGAAACGAGCAGAGGGTGGCGTGAAGAGCAGGCAGCATGTGGAGGCACGACGGATCCAGATGGAGACCATTGGATCTTCGCATTTCAGATCTGGCGGCGTCGAGTCATGGGAGGCAGAGTTCGTTAAGTATCTTGCCACTTTATTTGATTGTTTACTTAATTCATTGATTCTATGATTGTTTTAAACTTACAAATTGTGTTGATTATGATACAGCCGACGGGTTATGGGGAGGAAGCCCACAGCCCACGATACTGGGTGCGCTCGCCGACATAGCAGACGTGACACGTGGGCCTTCTTCAGAGCCGAGGGACGTATTACGGACGCGCAGTTTGAGATGGCCATGAGACCATACGGTCGACAGGTACTTGAAAACTCTAAACGAATAATTTTGGTTTATTGAATTACACATATATATACTTATATACTATATATTACTTGAACAGGCACAAGTTGCTGATGATCCTGCCCCACTGATGATCCACCCGCCACCACTGCTCCTGGTGGACGTGAGCACTACTCATCGAACATGTATACCGATGTGAGCTCATCTGATCATGGAGGGAGCAGTGGGTCATCATCTGGGTCTGAGTAGTACTCAGACTTATAGTATCACATTCCATATTGAGGATGTGGTTGTATATATATTTTTGTAACTGAAGCCATGGGCTACTTCGACATATGGACTCCCTTGTATATATGTGTACACATAAAATTTTGATAGTAATATTGAATCGTGAATTGATAGTATTGCAATCATGTCTGTCTTGAATCGTGTATTGACAATGTATGCATTCATGTCGTTCTTGAATCGTGTAATGACAATGCACTAAATCTTCCTCGTGGATGGTGCAATGCACCCAAAAAAAAATCCAGAGAGTGCTATTGGGTGCTGGAATGCTGGAACAGCATTCAGGTACCAAATAGCACTCTCTAGATTTTTTTTTGCTCTCTGTTCGCGTATATAGATGTGTCAACTCTGTAAAAATCAAGTGTATATACGCGGATACTCTGTAAAATGCACGTGTATAAGCGTAGCTAAACTGATAAAATACGTGTATACGCCCTCGTATCAGCGCGTCTGACTGCTTCTATACACGCGCTTTTACACGCATGTCTCTGGCTGCGATGATACATGAGCCCGTTACTTTTTTTCCACAAGTCATTTTCCACGGCTAGGAGCACAGGTATGAGCCCGATCCCTTGTAGTGTTTGACTAGATTCAATTTTGCATTATCCCTCCATTCATGAGATATAAATCATTTAAAAACTTAATGAGGTTACTATGAAACCCAAATTAGTCAAAAATTCCATTTTTACAAAATAGTCCAAATCCTATTTTCCCACCAGAATAAATGAACCAGAATAAATGAAAGTGCATATTCCCAAAGATAAGAAATTTATGTTCCCTAAATTCCCTAGGATTCAAGCCAAATCGTTGCAATTCCCAAAATGTATAGATTTTCCCCAAACTTTCTAACACGGTGTACTAAAAGCATATGTAAAAAACTTCTTATTCCTCCTCTCTCTTTTTTTTCTCCTCCTCCTTTATGTCCTAATTTGAAAGAGAAAGAGAAAGAATCCTCCTCCTCCTCATGAACATATTCTTTTTCCCCTTAGACTCAAGGCCCTAGCATAAGACTAAAATCTGATGTGAGGGTCTTAATAATCGGCATCTGGCTACTCCATGGCAATCCGTACATTTAAAGGGAGGGGGGGGAAAGGAGCTTATTAAAAACATTATGCTAAAGCTTAAATCCTCTTCCTTTTCTTTTTATACATAAGAAGAAGGAGGAGGAGGAGGAGGAGGAGGAGGAGGAGGAGGAGGAGACTCAAAGCCCTAGCATAAGACTAAAATCTGATGTAAGGGTCTTAATAATCGGCATCTGGCTACTCCATGGCAATCCGTACATTTAAAGGGGAGGGGGGGGGAGGAGCTTATTAAAAGCATTATGCTAAAGCTTAAATCCTCTTCCTTTTCTTTTTATACATAAGAAGAAGAAGGAGGAGGAGGAGGAGGAGGAGGAGAAGACTCAAGGCCCTAGCATAAGACTAAAATCTGATGTGAGGGTCTTAATAATCGGCATCTGGCTACTCCATGGCAATCCGTACATTTAAAGGGGGGAAAAAGGAGCTTTTATTAAAAACATTATGCTAAAGCTTAAATATTTATTAAAAAAAAAAACAAAGTTACAAGAAAAGAAAGAGGAAGAAAAGAAAACCGATCTTCCATGCTGATCGTTTTTTCACAAACAAATGCTGTGCAAGTTTTCTGATTGCGTTTAGGGAGACCCCTGGGCTGGAAGATGATACGCAGGAGGAGAGTAATTGAGATTGTTAGAACAGGTACACGAGCCAAGCAGCATCCCCAGCTCATATGGAGGAGGAGGTCCAGACTAGAGGGGCATTACCTCCATCGAAATTGAAGATGTCCTGTGCAGGGCAGCCAGGAAGCAGCAGGTTCCACTCCTTAGAGGTCAAGTCATACAGCAGCATGTTGGCATTACCCGCCGAGAGGAGCAGCCAAATGATGTGATCCCCATCACTGCATGCCATGAAATCCGTGTCATCTGAGGAGTGCTGCTGCTGCTGCACGTCGGCCTGCAGCATCTCCGGAGGTCTGCACATGAATGATACAAAAGTGTCTTGTAGATGCAGCTTAGAATGTAAGCGTAACCACCCATATTGCACATTTGTACAACTAATTTATTGAATCATATAATAGTACGTATCCCTCATCACTTCATTTCTCTCCTCTTGACATCTTGTCACTTCGAACTACACCTTTATTGATGTATAAAGATTGTGTATTTTAAAAGTACACTACTTTGTGCTAAGCTGACATGCTTGGATTTTGAGTTCCAAATCTTGTTAAAATTAGAATACAAAATTTCTTTTTTATTCATGTTTTTTAATGTCATATCAATCTCTTACATATGTTAATATGCTTGTATACATTTGGAATCATTCTCTCTCATTAGGGCCAATATGGGGAAAAAAATGGGCTCTCTAAGGGATTGCTTAAGATAGTCATTAACTAATTAATCAAGGGTGAAAATGTCCCTTTCTTGAGTGATTCCACCATGTAAATGCTCTAAAAGTACCCTTTCACCCCTATATTTGGGGCCCAATGCTTAGATTTTTGGCCCCTATATTTGGAGCCCAGTGCTAGTGCCAAGATTTTTGGCCCACTTTAGAGATTTAACTTTTCCATCATTATTATAAAAACAACCCTTTTCCAAATTCATGAATTTTGGTGGGAAAAGGTATCATCTCTCTTCTCCCTCCCTCCCCCAATACACTACCCCCTCCCTCTCTCTCTCTGACTTCCCACCATTTCTTCTCCCTCTTCTCACCTCCATAGCTATCCCTCCCTCCCCCCACACTAGTCCCCCTATCTCTCTCTATCTCACTTTCCACCATTTCTTCTCCCTCTTCTTTCCTCCATAGCTATCTCTCCCTAGAAACATTTTCATGCCAACATTCCATGGCATTCAACAGTTTTTTTCCCATAATTGCATACCAATAGCTCTGCCCTCCCTGCTCTCTCTCAATATTTCCTCATAATTTGTTTTTATTTACATAATCTTCAGTAGACACATGCTATTGAAATTCAGGTGACCATAACTTTTATGCCATAATTCTAATGGAGGTAAGGAGGCTGACATATCAACCTGCATTGCTAACAGTTTTACTACTACTTAGGGAAGTTGCTCTATGTCCACATCACTCCGTGCATGGATTTGGGCATCGCAATCAGTTCTTCCAGCGCGTCAAAGTTGGGTCCCGACGAAGATAGTGCAAATTTGCCATAACAGAGTTTCGGGTCCGAAATGAGTCCGAATCGCATCTGAACACAACAAGAAAGATCCGGGTTGCTTGCCACACATTTTTCCATGCATGATTCGAATTTCATGCCTCTTCGGCGCCGTTTGGGCCATGGTTGGAAATTTTTGCCATTTGGCACGCTCGTGCATCTTTTTCAAGAACTCGGATTCGGATCTGGGACCCCATGAGAGAACGGACCACAAGGACTTGTGCTAGGGAAGTAGCTCTATGTCCACATCACTCCGTGCATGGATTTGGGCATCGCAATCACTTCTCCCAGTGCGTCAAAGTTGGGTCTCGGTGAAGATAGTGCAAATTCGCCATAACAAAGTTTCGGGTCAAAAATGAGTCCGAATCGCATCTGAACACAACAAGAAAGATCCGGATTGCTTGCCACACATTTGTCCATGCATGATTCGAATTTCATGCCTCTTCGGCGCCGTTTGGGCCACGGTTAGAAATTTCTGCCATTTGGCACGTTCGTGCATCTTTTTCGAGAACCCGGATTTGGACAGTTAAAAGTTGAGTATCCGGGACCCCATCAGAGAACGGACCACACGGACTTGTGCTCTGGAAGTTCCTCTATGTCCACATCACTCCGTGCATGGATTTGGGCATCGCAATCACTTCTCCTGGCGCGCCAAAGTTGGGTCCCGACGAAGATAGTGCAAAATTGCCATAACAGAGTTTCGGATCCGAAATGAGTCGGAATCGCATCTGAACACAACAAGAAAGATCCGGGTTGCTTGGCTCACATTTGTCCATGCATGATTCGATTTTCATGCCTCTTTGGCGGCGTTTGGGCCACGGTTGGAAATTTCTGCCATTTGACACGCTCGTGCATCTTTTTCGAGAACCCGGATTCGGACAGTTAGAAGTTGAGGATCAGGGACCCCATTAGAGAACGGACCACATGGACTTGTGCTAGGGAAGTTGCTCTATGTCCACATCAATCCGTGCACGGATTTGGGCATCGCAATCACTTTTCCCAGTGCGTCAAAGTTGGGTCCCGACGAAGATAGTGCAAAATCCCTGTGAGATCCCGGTCTCCACCGTGCAACGGATTCGGGGTACTAGCAGCGGAAGTAGCACATCGTGTGCGGGTAGGGGTCTCACACTCGGGGCCTCGCCCACGGATATCCGGACAAGAGACTAATCCGTCGGTTTGTCCAAAACCAAAACCGGAAAAACTTCCTTTACTTGGAAAGCATGGGCGATTCCACCAGGATAACTCTTTACTCTAACGTAGTCAAGATCATTCCGGATCAACTGATCTGACTGCACCTTTAACGGTACTTGGTCAAATCAAGGAAGAAACTTGCACTTGCATCATTGGGATCAACGCTTTTTTCCCCATCAAGAGGCACAGCCGTTGATTCCTATCCATAGAACAATTTCTATCCGGGATTTACTTCATCTATCGTAATAATAGAAATTAAATCTCGATTTACGGATCCATCAGTCCAGCCTAACCCCATCCGATCCCATGGGTTAGCCAACCGCCCAACCACTGTAGTGATGGGATCCAATTTGGAATTTGGTTAGGTTTTGTCCCGGGTACCAAGGAAAAGAGTTCCAAGGCCCCCTAGCTAGAAGTTCATGCAAACATAAAACTAGCCACACCACTTACACACCCAATATGAAATTGCCTTTTTCTTAGCATCAGCTAACTTTAAAACAATCCTTTAATGAAACCATAGTACCACTGATCATAATCTTTCAATTTATCCAGTTGATTCATAATTTCCCATCATTCCTTCATCAGAGTATCTATGGCATCATTGGCAACTAGAACGCTCACCACCTGTCCACACAGGGGCCTTTTCAATAGTTCCTAGCCCATAATACTCGGCAATATAATCACTTATAAAAATCAAGATGGACTCTCGTTGAAGATCAGCAAGATCAACCAACAGATCCATATAAAGAGCCATGGACTCATCCATTGAAGACCAGCAAGGTCAATCAACCAGATCCATGCCCGGTTTCACAAAACAACTCTTACTCCTTGTTCCAATATCTTCCACGACGCACGTGTGGGTATCTTCGGCGACCCAGAGCCCGAGCACCGTATGGTCAGCACCCTCTAGGATCCTTCGCAGGTGAGCTAGCGCTTCACTCATAGGCCGCTTCCTTGGTCCCTCATCCACCGTACCGGAAGCTCACCATTTAAATCGAACCGAGGCTGGTCAAGACCTCGGTCGACCTTGCTACGCGAGACGTCCTCCATTGACTCTCCGTCAGCAGTTGCAACTTTAACAGTTAGGTCTTCATGACCTTAATCCACAAGATGGTCAAAATGCTTCCCCAGCATTCTTGACATAAAACAGTCATTTACAAACAGTCACAAAATATAGTTTCTAAATCGAACTCTCGTCTTTCCACATTATCCCTCCTTAGTCCACATTACTTATTCCACATTCCATTCAATGTGTACTCATTCTCATCCATTTCCTCATATCGACGACACATTAATTCACATACACATTCACATTCACATCCATACATCCACATTTACATGCATACATCCATTTTCACATCCTCATTTACATCCATACATCCACATTTACATGCATACATCCATACATCCACATTCACATCCTCATTTACATCCATACATCCACATTCACATCCATACATCCACATTTACATGCATACATCCATTTTCACATCCTCATTTATACATCCACATCCCATATCCACATTCATACATACACATCCATATCCACATCCACATCCACATTCATACATACACATCCATATCCACATCCACATCCACATTCACATCCATACATCCACATCTACATGCATACCTCCATTTTCACATCCTCATTTATACATCCACATCCCATATCTACATTCATACATACACATCCACATCCACATTCATATTCACATCTATCACATCTACATGCATACATCCATTATCACGTCCTCATTCATACATCCACATCCACATTCCCATTCACATCTATACATCCACATCTACATCCACATACATACATACATCCACATCCACATTCCCATTCACATCTATACATCCACATCTACATCCACATTCACATACATCCACATCCACATTCTCATTCACATCTATACATCCACATCTACATCCACATACATACATACATCCACATCCACATTCCCCTTCACATCTATACATCCACATCTACATCCACATTCATATCCACATTCCCATTCACATCTATACATCCACATCTACATCCACATACATACATACATCCACATCCACATTCCCATTCACATCTATACATCCACATCTACATCCACATTCACATACATCCACATCCACATTTCCATTCACATCTATACATCCACATCTACATCCACATACATACATACATCCACATCCACATTCCCATTCACATCTATACATCCACATCTACATCCACATTCACATCTATGCATATACATCTTCATGCATACATCCATTTTCACATTCATACATACATACTCCCATCTCCACATCCACACATCCACATACATACATCCATTTTCACATTCCCATTCATATAACCCCATATGCCTTCACATCTAATCGTTTACATCACATCCAAGTAAAATCAATCTTTTATGCATCTTCCTATGCATAAATTCATTTTAAATGAAAATGACACTTTTGAATTAAAATTCAATCTTTTATGCATCTTCCTATGCATAAATTCAATTTAGATAAAAATGACACTTTTGAATTAAAATTCAATCTTTTATGCATCTTCCTATGCATAAATTCAATTTAGATGAAAATGACACTTTTGAATTAAAATTCAATCTTTTATGCATCTTCTTATGCATAAATTCAATTTAGTAGGAATTACACTTTTAGAATAAAAGAATTTCTCTTATGCATCTAAGTTATGCATAAAATCCATTTATGATGAAAATCACACTTTTAGTATAAAAAGAATATCTTTTATGCATACCTCCATGCATGAAATCCAATTATGATAAAAGTAACACTTTATAATAAAATAATCAACTTTTATGCATACCTCTATGCATGAAATTCAATTGTGACAAAAGTAACACTTTTACATTAAAATAATCATCTTTTATGCATACCTCTATGCATGAAATCCAAATATGATAAAAGTAACACTTTTACATTAAAATAATCATCTTTTATGCATAGCTCTATGCATGAAATCCAAATATGATAAAAGTAACACTTTTACATTAAAATAATCATCTTTTATGCATAGCTCTATGCATGAAATCCAATTATGATAAAAGTAACACTTTTACATTAAAATAATCATCTTTTATGCATACCTCTATGCATGAAATCCAAATATGATAAAAGTAACACTTTATAATAAAATAATCAACTTTTATGCATACTTTTATGCATGAAATTCAAATATGATAAAAGTAACACTTTATAATAAAATAATCAACTTTTATGCATGAAATTCAAATATGATAAAAGTAACACTTTTGATATAAAAATTTATCCATTATGTATACTTCTAAGCATGAAATAAAAATGATAAAAGTAACACTTTTGATATAAAAATTTATCCATTATGCATACTTCTATGCATGAAAATAAAAATGGTAAAAGTAACACTTTTGATATAAAAATTTATCCATTATGCATACTTCTATGCATGAAATAAAAATGGTAAAAATAACACTTTTGATATAAAAACTTATCCTTTATGCATGATATTAAAATTCAATTTCTCCATGATTATAATGAAATTCTTTCAATTAATCTAGGATGATAATTCCTAGAATATGGTAGGAAGTCCTCTTTTTATGCTTTGAATGAAATTATTTTATGCATAATTTTTATAAAAATTTTACCATAGCTCCGCTGCTATGACTGATAAATCTCAATTTTTTTCTAAGAGATAAAGCTTATCATTAAGGAAATAATTAAAATGATCTCTAATTGGATCATCAATTCATAATGGATTAAATCATCAATATACATAAACTAAAAGCATAGAAAAAAGCCATTAATTTGGCCTCAAGCATAGCTTAATCTTGGATTAAGGAAAAGCTTTATGAAAAGCTTAATTTGGATTGAGAATGGGTCATGAGTATGACCATTTCTTGAGTGAGAGAGAGAAATTACATAAAAACTATTAGAATTTAAACATAAATGGAAATTAACTTCAATACATTTATTAAATTATGTAACTCTTCACTAACATTCATCAATTCACTTCAATAGCATTCAAAAAAACTATACCAATTAAGCTTCTCAAGCTTGAGAGGGGTTGAGAAGAGAGAAACATTGAGAAATTATAGAAAAATCAATATTCACTAATTACCTTACAAATTGCTTGATTCTTTGTTCACGGTAGAGGCCCCCAACCAATCAATTGGTTAAGTATGTTGATGGAGCCACTAATGGGGATTGAAGAAAGAGGGAAGCTCCAAAAACTAGTGAATTATTAAATGAATTCACAGTTCTTGGCTTAGCTGGAATAGAGTAACGATGCATAAACACTATCTATTTTTCAACAAGGGGGAGGCTTCTATTTATAGGAAAAATTGAGCTCCTAACCAAACAAACTGATTCTAGAATTTTCTAAATCAGTTTGGTCAATATTTGACCATTTTTAGGTCAGTTAAGCTAACTTTTTGGAATTAGACTTGAATGAGGAGAGAGGAGAGATGAAATATCTCAATTTTTATGAGTTTAAAACTCATTCAAGCATGTGAAATATGCACCTCCTTTAAAGAACTCCCCTTCCTTACATATGTGTCATAATGGAATCATTTTAATATTGCTCATAGATTTTTACTAATAAACCTTGTACATTTTCAACTCTTCATCTTATGTGAAATATGCACCTCCTTTAAAGAACTCCCCTTCCTTACATATGTGTCATAATGGAATCATTTTAATATTGCTCATAGTTTTTTACTAATAAACCTTGTACATTTTCAACTCTTCATCTTATGTGAAATATGCACCTCCTTTAAAGAACTCCCCTTCCTTACATATGTGTCATAATGGAATCATTTTAATATTGCTCATAGTTTTTTACTAATAAACCTTGTACATTTTCAACTCTTCATCTTATGTGAAATATGCACCTCCTTTAAAGAACTCCCCTTCCTTACATATGTGTCATAATGGAATCATTTTAATATTGCTCATAGTTTTTTACTAATAAACCTTGTACATTTTCAACTCTTCATCTTATGTGAGCATTTACTCATTTTTTGGATACCCAAAATATCTCATATTTTTAATATTGCTCATAATTTTTTTACTAATAAACCTTGTACATTTTCAACTCTTCATCTTATGTGAGCATTTACTCATTTTTGGGTATCTTCTTTTACAAATTGGATTTATCTCCTCCCTACACATGGATTGATGCTATTGGCCCATAGGAACCTTAATTGGACCATAATCCAAAAATTTCTCAAAATCTAGACCCTTAGGGTAAGGTCCTTTATACCCATTTCCAATTAATTCCAATTGCAATTGGAAAGTTCTTTTTGAATTTCTGTTTCAAGGGAACTTATTTTAATAAGATGAGATAATTTTCTATCCAAAAATATTAAAAATTTGAATATTCTCTCTCTAGAATATTTTCTCTCTCTAGGTTAAAACAGTTAGAAACAAGTCTTTTATATTTCTGAAGAGGGATTGATTACAAGGGAAGATGCTGGACATTTTGAGAGGCTGGGGAGGAATCTTACAATCCCCATAACAGAGTTTCGGATCCGAAATGAGTCCGAATCGTATCTGAACAACACAACAAGAAAGATCCAGGTTGGTCGCCACACATTTGTCCATGTATGATTCGATTTTCATGCCTCTTCGGTGTTGAGAGTCTTGATATCCCAAGCTCATCTACATCTTCATCGGCAGTACATCATGAGCTTGAGAGGGGCTGTTGAGATTCAAGCTCGATGTCAGTGTTTGCCAGCTATGCTATGTGCTGGCAGATTAGGTAGGAACATGTGTGAGACATAAATGACCGCGTGTCCAGCTGGTCATAGTGTGTGGACATTAGCTAGGGTTAGTAGAGTGTGGACACAACTCATTGTGTGTTGTGTGGATTATGGATTAGTGCATTATGCTTTGTGTGAGAGTGGACATGGCTTCCCTCTATGGTTAGGGTTTGCAATATACATTAGGGTTTGCTCCTGTGTGTGTGTCTCCTCTCCCTCTACCGTTCTTTCAACATGGTATCAGAGCCTTGTGCTGTTTATTAGGGTTTATGAGTGAGTGAGTGAAGAGGGAGAAGAAGCTGTGAAAAGAAGCTGTGAAGCTGGCCATTGGAGCTGTGAAGCCTGGAGCACACCAAATACTATCAGATCTGAGAGCTTGGCCTATCAGGTAAGGTCTTCTAAACATCCTTGAGCGGATTGCAGGTGATACAGGCAAAAGCAAAGCAAAATAGAGCAAATCAAAGCAAAGAAAAATTCTGGTTTTTGAAGCTTTCCATTAAAGCTTGGCAACATTGATGTATGGTGGAAATACATGTAAAACTGGCAAAAGACATATGTATTTGACAAAGAGGGATGTATTGGCAATCCATGTGCAAGCCTTGAACAAAATTTGGAGCAATTTGAATGCATTTGATTGAGTGAAATTACTGGTTTTTTTGAGCTCTCACAAAACAGAGAAGAGGAAACCCAAAATTGAAGCATTTGGAGTGTGATTTTGACTAAAATCCAACCATTGGTGGATTGCACATGTACCTAGGTGTCTTGGGGACTTATTACTATCATCAATTGACAACACAAACCTTCCCAAATCCCCTAAATGCAGGCGGCGCAGACTGCAACAGAGAAACAGAGCACATTTTAATCTTTTTGGCTATGAGGAGGTCGATTATTACTCGGTTGCTTGATACATTTCAAGTTTTCTTTAGCAATTGGATGCTTTACACTTTGGAGAAGAGGGCTATGTGATTTGTTTGGTCAATGATGCTTATTTGAGCTGGGAATGAGCTGATTAAAACAGGCTGTCCACTGGTTGCAGAGAAACAGTGCATTTTTAATTGAGCAATTAACCTTGGTGTTTTACAATTGGACAAATTCCTCTTACATGGAGTTGATGGAAACTAATGCTAAGCTAATGAATGCCTGATTGCCCAATTTGGACAAATATTGAAGGAATTAGAGCAAATTTTCTACTGGTTTTTCTGGTTTTTCTGGTTTTTCCCAAAACAGAGAAAGGGGTTTTCAAAAATCGATATGTACACATGTCAGATGGTGTTGATACTCAACATTGAGGTTCATTAGGTGTCAATGCAAGTTTTCCATTACATTGTGATTTGGAGCCTTGGAAGACGTGTCAATTCAGGGTATCCCGCACTGAGTGAGTCAGTTCATCTTGGATGATTACAGGTTGATTTTCTACATCAAATTTGGAGTTTGTTGGCTACCTTGGAGTATCTGGAACATTCATTGGAGTGTGGTTGAGCTGAGGAAGGCTCATTTACAGATTTGAAGTGTGCGGAAGGTGTATGCATTGAGCAAACATGTCGGACAATCCAGTTCAGATTGTTGGTGAAAAGCTGGATAGGAAGAACTTCCAGGCATGGAAGTATAGGATAAAGAGTTTCTTGAAAGGAAAAGGATTTTGGAATCTCATTACAGGTGCTGAGCCAAAGCCTGAGCTACCTCGGCAACCTACACAGCAGCAGCTTATTGCTCATAAGCAATGGTCAGAGAGAGCATTCAAAGTGCTGCATTATTTGTCTATATGTATATCTGATGCTATGCTCATACACATTCAGGATGCTGAGAATCCCAAAGATGCATGGGATACTTTGGTCAAGATGTTTGATACAGATACGAGTACTCGCAAGTCTCAGTTACGACAGCAGATACATAATGTGAAAAGGAATAAAAGGAGCATACATGATTATGTGCAAGAAATCAAGAAGTTTGCAGATGCATTGGCCACAATAAATGCCCCTATGCCTAATGATGATTTGGTGGATATTACCTTGCGTGGTCTTGGCAAGGAATATAAATCTTTTGATACATCTATCTCAGTTTGGAGTACAGGTCTACCCAACTTCGATGAGTTGGTTTCACTCTTGTTGGTTGAGGAAATCAAGCTCAGTGATTCATTTCTGGATACATCTACTAGCCATGATGATGGAAGAAATCAGGCTTTCTACTCGCAGCGAGGCTTTAGAGGCAGGGGGAGATTTGCATCACGTGGACGTGGTGGTAATGGTCGTGGATGGAAGGATAGGCCTCCACAACAGAATTTTCAGCCTTCATATGGTGCTCGAGGTGGTCGTGGATATGCACCTCAAAGAGGTCGTGGTAACCCCCGTGGAAGAGGACGTTGGCAAGGCCAACAAAATTCTATGCAAGATGTGGAATGCCATTATTGTGGCAAATATGGTCATATGGCGGGAGATTGTTTCCGCAAACAGAATGATTTGAGAGGGGGAAGAGCACAACGTGGTGGTCATTATGGTGGAAACTATGCACAACATGGTGGTAACTATGCATCAAGTAGCAATGATGGAATTGCAAATCATTTGTTTGCCATGAAGCATGTTGTGGGTTCTATGACAACAAATGCTGAGAATGATGACACATGGTATATGGACTCAGGAGCATCAAACCATATGACATGTCATGGAGAATGGTTTGAGCATATGAAGCCTATGGAAGTAAAAGGCTATGTGGAAACAGGTGATGATACCCAGCATGTCATTACACATGTTGGAAGTGTACCATTGGTCATGCACAATGGTGAGACAAAGTCTATGTCAGATGTGCTGTATGTGCCTTCGATCACTAAAAGCTTGGCCTCAGTTGGTCAAATGGTGGAACAGGGATTACAGGTTCGTTTCAACGAGCATGGATGCTTCGTTGAAGATTTCAAACATGGATGTAGAGTGATTGCTAAAGGCAAGAAAGAAGGAAGATTGTTTAAGCTAGATGCTGGAATTCCTGAGCTAAAATCAGCCATGTTCTCAAAGAGCAGGAATGTGGTACAGGACATTGATATGTGGCACAAGAGGATTGGCCATGTCAATATACAGAGATTAAAGAACATGCAAACAAGAGGCATTGTCAATGGATTGCCTAGGTTCAAATATGATGGACATATGCATGTTTGTGAAGCCTGTCAGTTTGGGAAGCAGGCAAGGTTGAGGTTTCCTAGAGAAGGAAATATGAGTAATAGGCCACTTGAGATAGTACACAGTGATGTATGGGGTCCTGCACAAAACCCATCTATCAAAGACAGTTTATACTATGTTACATTCATAGATAATTTCAGCAGGATGACATGGATATACTTTCTCAAAGAGAAGAGTGAAGTGTTGGAAAAATTCATGGATTTCAAAGCTTTTGCAGAAAAGCAGTATGGCTGTTGGATTAAATGTCTGAGGACAGATGAAGGTGGTGAATACACCTCAAAAACTTTTGAGCATTTCTTGAGGAAGCATGGAATAAGAAGATAGTTGACTTGCAGGTATACACCTCAGCAGAATGGTGTGGCGGCTGAGAGAAAGAATAGAGTCATATGTGAAGTGGCAAGGGCGATGCTTAATGAAAAGAGCATGCCAGATTACTATTGGGCAGAAGCATGTGCTACTGCAATGTATATATTGAACAAAACACCTACAGCAGCCATTCATGGAAGCACGCCAGAGATGCGGCTCACAGGTTACAGGCCAGACATTGGACATCTTAAAGTTTTTGGATGCATAGCTTATGTACATGTGCCTGATGAAAGAAGAAGGAAGTTGGATCCTAAAGCAGAGAAATGTGTATTTGTTGGATATGCACAGGATCGAAAGGCATACAAATGTTATAACCCTCAAACTAGACAAGTGGTCATCTCACGAGATGTGGTGTTTGATGAGCTTGCTAGTTGGTACAAAGCAAAAGATGAGGGAGTCATTGAGTCACTTGAGGCTGATGTGCCTGTGAACTTGCCATCACAAGCAAGTTCTAGTTCTACTACTATGTCTGGGCCAGCAGTAGAAGCTGAGAGTAGCAGTGTACGTCCATGGTCAGGACGTTTGAGGCATGAGAGTGTGAGCACTGGGAGTAGTGCTATGGACAAAGGAAAGAAGAAAGTCGAAGGAATTGGAATCACAGGTTATGAGTCATCTAGTTCCGAGAGTTTGGATGAGGAGCTTGGCATACCTGTTTTACGCACACCTGGTGCTAGGCAGGACAGATATGTGCCACCACATGCTAGAGTTACAGGTGTTCAGAGTGACCCGTAGGCATTGCGGAGATCCCAGAGAGTCAGATATCCTGTTGACAGATTGACATATAGAGATTTTGCTATGCACTATGCATATATGACATCTATGGTGAAGCATGTGGAACCTACATGCTATACAGAGGCTATTGGAGAGCATGTATGGAAAAAAGCTTGGAGAGCATGTATGGGAAAAAGCAATGGATGTTGAGATGGACGCATTGGTCCATAATGATACATGGGACTTGGTTGCATTACCAAAGGACAAGAATGTTATTGGATGTAAAGGGGTTTACAAAGTGAAGTGCAAATCTGATGGTTCTATTGAGAGACATAAAGCAAGATTGGTAGCAAAGGGTTATGCACAGACCCAAGGATTGGATTATGATGAGACGTTTAGTCCAGTGGCTAAGATGGGCACAGTGAGAGCAGTCATTGCTATGGTTGCAGCTAATGGCTAGGAAATGCATCAGATGGATGTTAAGAATGCATTTCTGAATGGAGATCTACAAGAGGAAGTGTACATGGCACAACCAAAAGGGTATGTACACCCTAGATATCCCACTCACGTATGCAGGTTGAAAAAGGCATTATATGGTCTAAAGCAAGCACCTCGTGCTTGGAGTGATAAGATGAGCAGATATCTTATCTCACTTGGTTTTCAGATTTCTACAGCAGATTCTTCAGTTTATGTGAAGAAGACACAGCATGGGATTGTTTTACTAGTCATCTATGTGGATGACTTGATTATCACAGGTGATCATGGTGCAGATGTGATGCATGTCAAGAAAGCTTTGAGTGGGCAATTTGACATGAAAGATCTTGGTGAGTTGAGATACTTTCTTGGAATAGAAGTGGTGAAACATCATGCAGGTACTTGGTTAGTTCAGCGCCAATATGCATTGGATATGTTGGCAAAGTATGGCATGACAGGGTGTAAGCCTATGAGTACACCATTGGAGCAAAATGTGAAGTTGCGGGCTGATTATGGCGAGGAATTGGATGATCCTTCTATGTATAGGAAGGTGGTTGGTAGTCTCATATACATGACTATCACACGCCCGGATTTGAGTTATGCAGTGGGACTAGTCAGCCAGTTTATGCAGAGCCCCAAGAAACCACATTTGGATGCAGTGAGACGCATCATGAGATATGTGAAGACAACAGCACATTATGGTTTATTTTATGAGAGTGGTAAAAGCTTGGACATACATGGCTACACAGATGCTGATTGGGCAGGTAGCACATATGACAGGAGGTCTACTAGTGGATATGCTTTTACACTTGGAAGTGCCGTGGTGAGTTGGAGTAGCAAGAAGCAACCTACAGTTGCTTTATCCAGTACAGAGGCTGAGTACAGAGGTGCAGCCATTGCTACTTGTGAGGCTATATGGTTAAAGGGTCTCTTGGCAGATTTATGTGAGCCTATTGATGGCAAAGTTGTCATTCATTGTGACAACATGAGTAGTATACAGTTGGCCAAGAATCCAGTGTTTCATGCGAGGACCAAACACATAGAGGTCCATTATCACTTTGTCAGAGAGAAGGTGCTGGATGGTACAGTTGATCTTCAGTATGTGAAGACTGATGAGCAGGTGGCTGATATCTTTATGAAGCCACTTAGCAGGGACAAGTTTGAGTACTTCCGGACTATGTTGGGAGTACATGGGATGAGCTTGAGGGGGAGTGTTGAGAGTCTTGATATCCCAAGCTCATCTACATCTTCATCGGCAGTACATCATGAGCTTGAGAGGGGCTGTTGAGATTCAAGCTCGATGTCAGTGTGAGCCAGCTATGCTATGTGCTGGCAGATTAGGTAGGAACATGTGTGAGACATAAATGACCGCGTGTCCAGCTGGTCATAGTGTGTGGACATTAGCTAGGGTTAGTAGAGTGTGGACACAACTCATTGTGTGTTGTGTGGATTATGGATTAGTGCATTATGCTTTGTGTGAGAGTGGACATGGCTTCCCTCTATGGTTAGGGTTTGCAATATACATTAGGGTTTGCTCCTGTGTGTGTGTCTCCTCTCCCTCTACCGTTCTTTCAACATTCGGCACCGTTTGGGCCACGGTTGGAAATTTTTGCCATTTGGCACACGCTCGTGCATCTTTTTCGAGAACCCGGATTCGGACAGTTAGAAGTTGAGGATCTGGGATCCCATGAAAGAACGGACCACACGGACTTGTGCTAGGGAAGTTGCTCTATGTCGACATCACTCCGTGCATGGATTTGGGCATCGCAATCAGTTCTCCCAGCACATCAAAGTTGGGTCCCGGCGGCGAAGATAGTGCAAAATCGCAATAACAGAGTTTCGGGTCCGAAACGAGTTCGAATCGCATCTGAACACGACAAGAAAGATCTGGGTTGCTTGCCACACATTTATCCATGCATGATTCGAATTTCATGCCTCTTCGGCATTGACCACGGTTGGAAATTTCCACCATTTGGCACGCTCGTGCATCTTTTTCGAGAACCCGGATTCGGACAGTTAAAAGTTGAGGATCCGGGACCCCATCAGAGAACGGACCACACGGACTTGTGCTAGGGAAGTTGCTCTAGATTGATGCATTCTAGCTTCAGCACATGATAGAGTTAGACCTCAAATTAATTCTAGCTCCACCACATGGTAGAGCTAGACCTCAAAGCATTCTTGCTCTAAAATGTGGTCTAGGTTGAATATAGCTCTACTGCGTGGTAGAGCTAGATCAAATGTAATTCTAGCTCCTTGGTTCTCGTCATGGTCTCTTCTTGGAGTAATTGGTTTTGTTGATTTGCATGGTACACAGCTAGATCAATGCATTCGAGCTCTACCACATGGTAGAGCTAGACCTCAAATGCAATTCTAGATCCACCACATGGTAGAGCTAGACCTCAAAGCATTCTAGCTCTACGATGTGGTCTAGGTTGGATACATCTCTACCACACTAGACCTCAAATGCAATTCTAGATCCACCACATGGTAGAGCTGGACCTCAAAGCATTCTAGCTCTACGATGTGGTCTAGGTAGAATATAGCTCTACCACGTGGTAGAGCTAGATCAAATGCAATTCTAGCTCCTTGGTTCTTGTCATGTGAAGTAGGTCTCTTCTTGGAGTAATTGGTTTTGTTGATGTGTATGGAACACAGCTAGATCAATGCATTCTTGCTTTACCACACACGGTAGAGCTAGAGCTCAAACTTTCTACCTCTACGATTCTAGCTCCACCACATGGTAGAGCTAGACCTCAAATGCAATTCTAGCTCCACCACATGGTAGAGCTAGACCTCAAAGCGTTCTATCTCTACAATGTGGTTTAGGTAGAATACAGCTCTACCACAGTTACATTCAACCTCGGTTACATTCATTGCAGTCTAGCTCTACCACATGGTAGAGCTAGAAGAATGCATTCTAGCTCCACCCCATGGTGGAGTTGGACCTCAAAGCATTCTAGCTCTATGATGTGGTCTAGATAGAATACAGCTCTACCACATGGTAGAGCTAGATCAAATGCAATTCTAGCTCCTTGGTTCTTGTCATATGAAGTAGGTCTCTTCTTCGAGTAATTGGTTTTGTTGATGTGTATGGAACACAGCTAGATCGATGCATTCTTGCTCCACGAGACAGGGTAGTGCTAGACCTCAAAGCTTTCTACCTCTACGATTCTAGCTCCACGAGATGCTAGAGCTAGACCTCAAATGCAATTCTAGCTCTAGCACATGGTAGAGCTAGACCTCAAAGCATTCTATTTCTACAATGTGGTTTAGGTAGAATATAGCTCTACCACAGTTACATTCAACCTCAGCCGGTTACATTTGTTGAAGTCTAGCTCTACCACATGGTAGAGCTAGAAGAATGCATTCTAGCTCCACCACATGGTAGAGCTGGACCTCAAAGCTCAAAGCTTTCTACCTCTATGACTCTAGCTCTACCACATGGTAGGTCTAGCTCTACCACATGGTAGAGCTAGACCTCAAAGCTTTCCACCTCTACAACTCTAGCTCCACCACATGGTAGAGTGAGACCTGAGATGCAATTCTAGCTCCACCACATGGTAGAGCTAGACCTCAAAGCATTCTATCTCTACAATGTGGTTTAGGTAGAATACAGCTCTACCACAGTTACATTCACATTCATTGAAGTCTAGCTCTACCACATGGTAGAGCTAGAAGAATGCATTCTAGCTCCACCACATGGTAGAGCTAGATTTCAAAGTATTCTGGTCTGATTTAATACATTTATTAATCTTGCTCTACCACCTGGGTAGAGATAATATCCATTGAAAACTAGCACTAGAATACTTTGAAGTCTAGCTAGAATGCATTTATCTAGCTCTACCATGTGGTAGAGCAAGACTTATTAATGTATTGAGAGCTCCAAGATGGAGTATTTGAGATAGAATGCTTTAAGGTCTAGCTCTACCATGTTGTGGAGCTAGAATTGCATTTGAGGTCTAGCTCTACCATGTGATGGAGCTAGAATCATAGAGGTAGAAAGCTTTGAGGTCCAGCTCTACCACAGTTACATTCAACGTCAGTCGGTTACATTCATTGAAGTCTAGCTCTACCACATGGTCGAGCTAGAAGAATGCATTCTAGCTCCACCACATGGTAGAGCTGAACCTCAAAGCTTTCTACCTCTATGACTCTAGCTCCACCACATGGTAGAGCTAGACCTGAAATGCAATTCTAGCTCTACCACATGGTAGAGCTAGACCTCAAAGCATTCTATGTCTACAATGTGGTTTAGGTAGAATACAGCTCTACCACAGTTACATTCAACCTCAGTTGGTTACATTCATTAAAGTCTAGCTCTACCACGTGGTAGAGCTAGAAGAATGCATTCTAGCTCCACCACATGGTAGAGCTAGATTGCAAAGCATTCTGGTCAATACATTTATTAATCTTGCTCTACCACCTGGTAGAGATAATATCCATTAAAAACCAGCACTAGAATACTTTTGGAAGTCTAGCTAGAATGCTTTGAGGTCTAGCTGTACCATGTGGTGGAGCTAGAATTGCATTTCAGGTCTAGCTCTACCATGTGGTGGAGCTAGAAACGTAGAGGTAGAAAGCTTTAAGGTCGAGCTCTACCATGTGGTGGAGCTAGAATGCATTCTTCTAGCTCACCCATGTGGTAGAGCTAGACTTCAAAGATTTCTACCTCTACAACTCTAGCTCCACCACATGGTAGAGCTAGACCTGAAATGCAATTTTAGCTCCACCACATAGTAGAGCTAGACCTCAAAGCTTTCTACCTCTATGACTCTAGCTCCACCACAGATACATTCAACCTCAGTAGTTACATTCATTGAAGTCTAGCTCTACCACATGGTAGAGCTAGAAGAATGCATTCTAGCTCCACCACATGGTAGAGCTGGACCTCAAAGCTTTCTAGCTCTACGATGTGGTCTAGATAGAATACAGCTCTACCACATGGTAGAGCTAGACCTAAAATGCAATTCTAGCTCCACCACATGGTAGAGCTGGACCTCAAAGCGTTCTAGCTCTACGATGTGGTCTAGGTAGAATACAGCTCTACCACATGGTAGAGCTAGATCAAATGCAATTCTAGCTCCTTGGTTCTTGTCATGTGAAGTAGGTCTCTTCTTGGAGTAATTGGTTTTGTTGATGTGTATGGAACACAGCTAGATCGATGCATTCTTGCTCTACCACATGGTAGAGCTAGACCTCAAAGCTTTCTACCTCTACGATTCTAGCTCCACCACATGGTAGAGCTAGACCTCAAATGCAATTCTAGCTCCATTACATGGTAGAGCTAGACCTCAAAGCATTCTATCTCTATAATGTGGTTCAGGTAGAATACAGCTCTACCGCAGTTACATTCAACCTTAGTCGGTTACATTCATTGAAGTCTAGCTCTACCACAAGGTAGAGCTAGAAGAATGCATTCTAGCTCCACCACATGGTGGAGGACCTCAAAGCATTCTAGCTCTACGATGTGGTCTAGGTAGAATACAGCTCTACCACATGGTAGAGCTAGATCAAATGCAATTCTAGCTCCTTGGTTCTTGTCATGTGAAGTAGATCTCTTCTTGGAGTAAATGGTTTTGTTGATGTGTATGGAACATAGCTAGATCGATGCATTCTTGCTCTACCACATGGTAGAGCTAGACCTCAAAGCTTTCTACCTCTACGATTCTAGCTCCACAACATGGTAGAGCTAGACCTCAAATGCAATTCTAGCTCCACCACATGGTAGAGCTAGACCTCAAAGCATTCTATCTCTACAATGTGGTTTAGGTAGAATACAGCTCTACCACAGTTACATTCAACCTCAGCCAGTTACATTCATTGAAGTCTAGGTCTGCCACATGGTAGAGCTAGAAGAATGCATTCTAGCTCCACCACATGGTGGACTTGGACCTCAAAGCATTCTAGCTCTACGTGTGGTCTAGGTAGAATACAGCTCTACCACGTGGTAGAGCTAGAGCTAGATCAAATGCAATTCTAGCTCGTTGGTTCTTGTCCTGTGAAGTAGATCTCTCCTTGGAGTAAATGGTTTTGTTGATGTGTATGGAACACAGCTAGATCGATGCATTCTTGCTCTACCACATGGTAGAGCTAGACCTTAAATCTTTTTACCTCTACGATTCTAGCTCCACCACATGGTGGAGCTAGACCTCAAATGCAATTCTAGCTCCACCACATGGTAGAGCTAGACCTCAAAGCATTCTATCTCTACAATGTGGTTTAGGTAGAATACAGCTCTACCACAGTTACATTCAACCTCAACCGGTTACATTCATTGAAGTCTAGCTCTACCACATGGTAGAGCTAGAAGAATTCAATTCTAGCTCCACCACATGGTAGAGCTAGACCTCAAAGCATTCTATCTCTACAATGTGGTCTAGGTAGAATACAGCTCTACCACGTGGTAGAGCTAGATCAAATGCAATTCTAGCTCCTTGGTTCTTGTCATGTGAAGTAGATCTCTTATTGGAGTAAATGGTTTTGTTGATGTGTATGGAACACAGCTAGATCGATGCATTCTTGCTCTACCACATGGTAGAGCTAGACCTCAAATCTTTTTACCTCTACGATTCTAGCTCCACCACATGGTAGAGCTAGACCTCAAATGTAATTCTAGCTCCACCACATGGTAGAGCTAGACCTCAAAGCATTCTATCTCTACAATGTGGTTTAGGTAGAATACAGCTCTACCACAGTTACATTCAACCTCAGCCGGTTACATTCATTGAAGTCTAGCTCTACCACATGGTAGAGCTAGAAGAATTCAATTCTAGCTCCACCACATGGTAGAGCTAGACCTCAAAGCATTCTATCTCTACAATGTGGTCTAGGTAGAATACAGCTCTACCACATGGTAGAGCTAGATCAAATGCAATTCTAGCTCCTTGGTTATTGTCATGTGAAGTAGGTCTCTTCTTGGAGTAATTGGTTTTGTTGATGTGTATGGAACACAGCTAGATCGATGCATTCTTGCTCTACCACATGGTAGAGCTAGACCTCAAAGCTTTCTACCTCTATGATTCTATCTCCACCACATGGTAGAGCTTGACCTCAAATGCAATTCTAGCTCCACCACATGGTAGAGCTAGACCTCAAAGCATTTTATCTCTACAATGTGGTTTAGGTAGAATACAGCTCTACCACAGTTACATTCAACCTCAGCCGGTTACATTCATTGAAGTCTAGCTCTACCACATGGTAGAGCTAGAAGAATGCATTGTACCTCCACCACATGGTGGAGCTGGACCTCAAAGCAGTCTAGCTCTACAATGTGGTCTAGGTAGAGCTAGATCAAATGCAATTCTACCTCCTTGGTTCTTTTCATGTGAAGTAGCTCTCTTGTTGGAGTAAATGGTTTTGTTGATGTGTATGGAACATAGCTAGATCGATGCATTCTTGCTCTACCACATGGTAGAGCTAGACCTTAAATCTTTTTACCTCTACGATTCTAGCTCCACCACATGGTAGAGCTAGACCTCAAATGCAATTCTAGCTCCACCACATGGTAGAGCTAGACCTCAAAGCATTCTATCTCTACAATGTGGTTTAGGTAGAATACAGCTCTACCACAGTTACATTCAACCTCAGCCGATTATATTCGTTGAAGTCTAGCTCTACCACATTGTAGAGCTAGAAGAAGGCAATTCTAGCTCCACCACATGGTAGAGCTAGACCTCAAAGCATTCTAGCTCTAGGATGTGGTCTAGGTAGAATACAGCTCTACCACGTGGTAGAGCTAGATCAAATGCAATTCTAGCTCCTTGGTTATTGTCATGTGAAGTAGGTCTCTTCTTGGAGTAATTGGTTTTGTTGATGTGTATGGAACACAGCTAGATCGATGCATTCTTGCTCTACCACATGGTAGAGCTAGACCTCAAAGCTTTCTACCTCTACAACTCTAGCTCCACCACATGGTAAAACTAGACCTCAAATGCAATTCTAGCTCCACCACATGGTAGAGCTAGACCTCTTAGCATTCTTTCTCTACAATGTGGTTTAGGTATAATATAGCTCTACCACAGTTACATTCAACCTCAGCCGGTTACAATTATTGAAGTCTAGCTCTACCACATGGTGGAGCTAGAAACGTAGAAATCATTGAAGTCTAGCTCGACCATGTGGTGGAGCTAGAAACGTAGAGGTAGAAAGCTTTGAGGTCAAGCTCTACCATGTGGTGGAGCTAGAATGCATTCTTCTAGCTCTACCATGTGGTAGAGCTAGACTTCAAAGATTTCTACCTCTACGACTCTAGCTCCACCACATGGTAGAGCTAGACTTCAAAGATTTCTACCTCTACGACTCTAGCTCCACCACATGGTAGAGCTAGACCTGAAATGCAATTTCAGCTCCACCACATGGTAGAGCTAGACCTCAAAGCTTTCTACCTCTATGACTCTAGCTCCACCACAGATACATTCAACCTCAGCAGTAACATTCATTGAAGTCTAGCTCTACCACATGGTAGAGCTAGAAGAATGCATTCTAGCTCCACCACATGGTAGAGCTGGACCTCAAAGCTTTCTAGCTCTACAATGTAGTCTAGATAGAATATAGCTCTACCACATGGTAGAGCTAGACCTCAAATGCAATTCTAGCTCCACCACATGGTAGAGCTGGACCTCAAAGCATTCTAGCTCTACGATGTGGTCTAGGTAGAATACAGCTCTACCACGTGCTAGAGCTAGATCAAATGCAATTCTAGCTCCTTGGTTCTTGTCATGTGAAGTAGGTCTCTTCTTGGAGTAATTGGTTTTGTTGATGTGTATGGAACACAGGTAGAGCAATGCATTCTTGCTCTACCACATGGTAGAGCTAGACCTCAAAGCTTTCTACCTCTACGATTCTAGCTCCACCACATGGTAGAGCTAGACCTCAAATGCAAATCTAGCTCCATTACATGGTAGAGCTAGACCTCAAAGCATTCTATCTCTACAATGTGGTTTAGGTAGAATACAGCTCTACCACAGTTACATTCAACCTCAGCCGGTTACATTCATTGAAGTCTAGCTCTACCACATGGTAGAGCTAGAAGAATGCATTCTAGCTCCACCACATGGTGGAGTTGGACCTCAAAGCATTCTAGCTCTACGATGTGGTCTAGGTAGAATACAGCTCTACCACATGGTAGAGCTAGATCAAATGCAATTCTAGCTCCTTGGTTCTTGTCATGTGAAGTAGATCTCTTCTTGGAGTAAATGGTTTTGTTGATGTGTATGGAACACACCTAGATCGATGCATTCTTGCTCTACCACATGGTAGAGCTAGACCTCAAATCTTTTTACCTCTACGATTCTAGCTCCACCACATGGTAGAGCTAGACCTCAAATGCAATTCTATCTCCACCACATGGTAGAGCTAGACCTCAAAGCATTCTATCTCTACAATGTGGTTTAGGTAGAATACAGCACTACCACAGTTACATTCAACCTCAGTCGGTTACATTCGTTGAAGTCTAGCTCTACCACATGGTAGAGCTAGAAGAATGCATTGTAGCTCCACCACATGGTGGAGCTGTACCTCAAAGCATTCTAGCTCTACGATGTGGTCTAGGTAGAATATAGCTCTACCACGTTGTAGAGCTAGATCAAATGCAATTCTAGCTCCTTGGTTCTTTTCATGTGAAGTAGC
Organism: Cibotium barometz; assembly: GCF_041138505.1. Classification (NCBI taxonomy): domain Eukaryota; kingdom Viridiplantae; phylum Streptophyta; class Polypodiopsida; order Cyatheales; family Cibotiaceae; genus Cibotium; species Cibotium barometz. Next base: position 28,949,052 of record NC_141046.1, read on the forward strand.
TCTCTTGTTGGAGTAAATGGTTTTGTTGATGTGTATGAAACATAGCTAGATCGATGCATTCTTGCTCTACCACATGGTAGAGCTAGACCTCAAATCTTTTTACCTCTATGATTCTAGCTCCACCGCATGGTAGAGCTAGACCTCAAATGCAATTCTAGCTCCACCACATGGTAGAGCTAGACCTCAAAGCATTCTATCTCTAAAATGTGGTTTAGGTAGAATACAGCTCTACCACAGTTACATTCAACCTCAGTCGGTTACATTCAATGAAGTCTAGCTCTACCACATGGTAGAGCTAGAAGAATGCATTGTAGCTCCACCACATGGTGGAGCTGTACCTCAAAGCATTCTAGCTCTACGATGTGGTCTAGGTAGAATACAGCTCTACCACGTTGTAGAGCTAGATCAAATGCAATTCTAGCTTCTTGGTTCTTTTCATGTGAAGTAGCTCTCTTGTTGGAGTAAATGGTTTTGTTGATGTGTATGGAACATAGCTAGATCGATGCATTCTTGCTCTACCACATGGTAGAGCTAGACCTCAAATCTTTTTACCTCTACGATTCTAGCTCCACCGCATGGTAGAGCTAGACCTCAAATGTAATTCTAGCTCCACCACATGGTAGAGCTAGACCTCAAATCATTCTATTTCTACAATGTGGTTTAGGTAGAATACAGCTCTACCACAGTTACATTCAACCTCAGCCGATTACATTCGTTGAAGTCTAGCTCTATCACATGTTAGAGCTAGAAGAATGCAATTCTAGCTCCACCACATGGTAGAGCTAGACCTCAAAGCATTCTAGCTCTACGATGTGGTCTAGGTAGAATACAGCTCTACCACGTGGTAGAGCTAGATCAAATGCAATTCTAGCTCCTTGGTTATTGTCATGTGAAGTAGGTCTCTTCTTGGAGTAATTGGTTTTGTTGATGTGTATGGAACACAGCTAGATTGATGCATTCTTGCTCTACCACATGGTAGAGCTAGACCTCAAAGCTTTCTACCTCTACGACTCTAGATCCACCACATGGTAGAGCTAGACCTCAAATGCAATTCTAGCTCCACCACATGGTAGAGCTAGACCTCTTAGCATTCTATCTCTACAATGTGGTTTAGGTAGAATACAGCTCTACCACAGTTACATTCAACCTCAGCCGGTTACATTTATTGAAGTCTAGCTCTACCACATGGTAGAGCTAGAAGAATACATTCTAGCTCCACCACATGGTAGAGCTAGATTTCAAAGCATTCTGGTCAATACATTTATTAATCTTGCTCTCCCACCTGGTAGAGATAATATCCATTGAAAAACCAACACTAGAATACTTTGAAGTCTAGCTAGAATGCATTTATCTAGCCCTACCATGTAGAGCAAGACTAATAAATGTATTGAGAGCTCCAAGATGGAGTAATTGAGATAGAATGCTTTGAGGTCTAGCTCTACCATGTGGTGGAGCTAGAAATGCATTTGAGACCTTAAAGCTTTCTACCTCTACGATTCTAGCTCCACCACATGGTAGAGCTAGACCTCAAATGCAATTCTAGCTCCACCACATGGTAGAGCTAGACCTCAAAGCATTCTATCTCTACAATGTGGTTTAGGTAGAATACAGCTGTACCACAGTTACATTCAACCTCAGCTGGTTACATTCATTGAAGTCTAGCTCTACCACATGGTAGAGCTTGAAGAATGCATTCTAGCTCCACCACATGGTAGAGCTAGATTTTAAAGCATTCTGGTCAATACATTTATTAATCTTTCTCTGCCACCCGGTAGAGATAATATCCATTGAAAAACCAGCACTAGAATACGTTGAAGTCCAGCTAGAATGCATTTATCTGGCTCTACCACATGGCTGGAAATACTCTTCATCTCCTCCATAATGTTTTCATGGATATATATTGTGATTTTTGAATATGATATTTTTAAGTTTTTTTTAAAGTGTAAGAATACAATAACTATAATTAACAATTGTGGTTTTGTTGCAGGTGAAAGATGTCTCAAAAAAGAAAAGTAGTGGAAGTTTCGGTCAGTGTTGACTTTGCCTCTGCTGATCAACGAGGACGACAATGGTACTTAATATTTGGGGTCTTTAGGGTTCACAATTTAAGAAAATTCATCTATTTGTTGCTAGTGATGTGGGCGTGGATACTTTTGAGGATCTAGGACCAATGACTCTATCTTATATTTCTGTAGTTGATTCTCATCCCGATATTGAATGCATAAATATTGGGGTACCTGGAATCCATGAGTATCAACTAGATCCCAAGGCATTCATTATTGAACGAATAGTAAGAGATAAACAAGATTCTATGTTCTCTCGAGGGTGGAAGTTAGATTGTGCAAGTCAAGAAATAACTCTTGAAGAGTTGCAAGCTTCCATTGCTTATTGTGTGAAAGGCAAACAAAAAAAAGAGAAAATGCCCTCTAAAAATCCAGTTCAAAAAAAGGCAAAAAGCAGTACAGGTATTATGGATGTAGATGAAGCAATTCTTAAATCTTCAGAAGAGAAAACACGTGGAGAGATGGAAGACTCTTTACACTTGTAGCTAGATTCAACCCGTACCGGTGCACGAAAGATTATCCCCCATGAATGGAGAAAATGCTATGAACACCACTACCTTGACATAGACTTTACACACAAGCTCAATCTTGCCATAGCTCATTCACTCATCATCCCACTCATTCATGCATCCAATACAAGAAGAAAGCTAAGCTAATGCATACACAAGCTCCAAGCATACTTTATTCTTTAGCACTTACTTCCCTAGCATGTACACAAACCTTGAAGCTTAATGGAACTTGAAATAAACATGCATTCTCATTCACTACTCAAGCAATGCCTTGCCCATGGTGGATAAGCTAAAAGCTATGGAGAAGCTTAAGCTTGAATCCATTACCACACAAAGCCTAATAGAGAATCCACAAGCATCAACAAAGAAGCATGCACACTAGAGAATAGAGATGAGAAGAGAGAAAAACATCATCTCATTGCATTGAATTAGAAGAGCATTGCTCATACAATAGTGTAGATGGGGAGAGAGAAGAGCTTGCACCTCTATGAACAAGAGGGAGAGCTAGTCTCAAGAGAGCTCAAGCATGAGTTTAGCCCAATGTGTGCATGAGCTCTCAAATGAGCCACTATTTATACTAAAACTCCTAAAACTCCCAAAACTTCCCATGTGGGATTATTCTCAAGCCCACTCCCACACTCACCTACAACTTGGAACTCTTGTCACCTACAACTTGGAACTCTCTATAAGAGCCCTAAATAAGAATGTCCAGTCTCTTGTTTTCCTGCTTCCATCTTTGTGTTGCTTCCTTGCATTGATCACCACTCGTCATGCAACAACACGCTTGGAAAATTCAACAAAAATAAGATTTGTGGATCCCAAAGTTTTGAAAAATGAGGTGCAAAAGGCACTAAAGAGTGATACAGGGGGTATGGAAAAATACTCTAAGTATTTTCCATTCAAGTACAAAGAGTATGAGATCCAGGTGTAGATCAATGCTGGCTAGCTCCTGATCACTATAACTCCCATCAAATAGAACCTCACCGTGTGGATGAATGTGTGTTATTTTTTGGTGCAAGTGCAAACAGGCCAGGAGCATGTGCATACTTGATGCCTGTAAAGAATGCTGGCAAGAAGAAAGGAATTCCAATGAAACTAAGTGAGGTAACAGAGGAGAAACTCACTGAGTATTCATATTGGATTATTGATGGGCCAACATTCCATCTATGCTGCAAAATTCTTACGGTATCAAGAAATGGAAAAAGATGGTCGTGCTCAAGACCTGATACAAGTGTATGAAAAAAGGAAGGCTCGAATTGTTGTAGATCCAGAGCCACAAGTTGCGACGGCCATATCTGCTATAGCTAATGAAGAGGCCCAATCAAACAACCATACTATGATGTCTTGCAGCACTTGAGGAGTCAGTGGATCTTCAATAATTCTCTGTCAAGGCTAGCATCTGAAGTAACAGAGGGCTCATCATCTCGTGTAGACTGGGATGTATGTCCATATCCCTTGCTCTCTTATAATTATATGTTTTGAAAAAAATACTTGATTTTGATCTTTTTTTCTTTTATTTCTTTGCAGAAATTTTTGCGAATGGCTAGAATTACAGTGGGAGCATCCTTCATTTCAAAGCAGTCTCACATGGTGATTTACTCTGATGAAGTTTTCAAAGGCTAGCTTGAAATCATGGAGAAGCAAAACAGGAAACCAACTGCCACAGTTTTTAGATGTCTTGCTGGGCTAGATAAATAAGAAGTCAAAAAAATACAATCAGAAATCAGGTCTGGAAAAATTGTTCTTTCAAAGGGTACTAAGGATGTAGATGAAATTGACATGCCAGAGCGTATCAAGCAGCTCAAGCAAGATAAAATTATTCAAGATGCATTGCTTGTAGAGTTCAACACTCTGAACAAGGACAAACAATGTCAAGATTGGTCAGAATTGACTATCACACCTATAGCATCAATGAGGTTGTATACTTTTGAAGTTATGTGATGTGTATATAAAGTCAACGCTACATGTTGGATCAAAGAAGATTGATTTTCCAGTAGAAGCAAGGCAATATGTGGTGTGGAATATCAGCCTTAGCAAAGAAAGTTCAACCTTGTCCTTGGATCTTCCTTGGTGTATTTATGTTGTGAGTCTTCCATTCGACGGGAGTTACTACTTGAAGTGCCACCTCAACAATCCAATTTCCATTGGGTTATGTGTTCTGGATAACACTCAAGATTTGGGAAGAAATATGCATTGGGATGTGGAATCATTTTGCAATCTTTTGAATGGAATTATGATCATTACAGCCAGCTGGTAGATCTTTGCCATCCCAATATGTGTTACTTACCTTTCTAAATATTACAGCCCCCCCCCATTTGCGTAGACTTTAGTAAAGGTTTTTTGACCCAAGCAAGGGTTCGTGCGCCATATTCTTTTGCTCATACGGTGAGCAAACGCGCTCGGAATTCAGATCCGGCTGAAGCGTTTTGATCGCAGCAGCGAGCTCTACAAGGCGACGCCTAAGATGGCCTCATCTCGGAAATGACAAAGTATTGCCTCAAGAGGGGCACGTAACAACGAGATGGGAGATGATGCGCCCAATGCGGCTGCGGTCCTCTCTTTTCAAGCCCCTCAAGGAAACGGTGGCCAGGTTAGCGTGGTTAATTTTCAAAAGAAGAGATTTTTCCTTAAATTAGTATTAATGAATGGTGTCTTTTCCTTTTAAAATGACGACATAAAAATTATATGAAGTTACGACTTATGTGATGTTGTATTCGATAAATTGCGTTGAAATTGTTATCTTCATGAATTGTGAATGCTACATTTAGAAAATTGCATTGAAGTTGTTATCTTTAGAATTCAAGATTTTTTTGGCTTCAACGCTAACTCCGTTCCGTGCTTGTGTAGCCGGGCGGCGTCGTAGCAAAGCCCGGGAATGGCCCAAGGTATCCCTCATACCTTTGGGAGAATAAGGATCGCCGATTGAGGCGAGAGATTATGAGGCTACCTAGTACTGAGGGCCCAGGCTAGTGCGGTAAATAAGCCCACCCTAGTGTGCAGACATCCCTCTGAGGGGCGGGAGGATCGAGCGATGGAGCCTGAGAAGGCGACAGGCCGGCTTGAGTCCTCGCCAGCGGCGGCCGACGATGAGGTGCATGGTCCCGTAGGGTTTTGCCCAGCATGTAGAGGCTGGAAGGCCGAATTGTAGATCATCGGCAGAATAAGAATAAGAGAGCCAGTTTGGCTTGTATGGAATTGGTTCATGTATAAACTTTTTATATAATTACATCTTGTCTTTGGTATGATTGTATTGTGTAAGAAGGCTGTTTTAACGAACCTTGTGAAGAAGGGCCCTAATTAAGGAATATGTTTATTTATGTCAAACAGTGTGGTAGTATTAATTAGAAAACAAATTGATGCGTGAGTAGGGTGGAAAGTGGGAGGATGGAATGCCCTGACGGCACCATCCTACGGACGGGTGGACCCGATTAGTCGGGTAGCTTTCCAACAGATTAAGTGAAAGCCCTACGTTAGATAGTTAGGTTCTTGGGCAACTCTATTCTAGAAAACTAGGCCAGCGGCTGTGCCTTGCATAAGATGAGGAAAAAAGCGTTGTCTCTAGATATCAAGTCTAGTAGTTGCCCAATTTTTGATCAATTGCCCTATGGGTGATTTGATGTTTAGAAAATCACGCTCCCCCTGCGAGATAGAGCTAGGTCATACCTATGAATCGTATCCTTGAATCTCTACAGGGTCAGGGTGTCGATGAATAGGAAAATTTTCCCAAGATAAGACTTAGCGGACTATCTTAAGTGTTTCTCCCATTTTTAAAGGGAGGAACCTTACAAACATATACAGTAAAGATAGAAGAACTCTTTACACTTCCATAAGTCCGTCCATCATATGATCACAAAAGCAGCACTCACAAGCTGCGCACGTATAAGGTAACTCATCTATGGGAATAATTCTGTTGGTTATTGCCGCACCTATCTCAGTGGTATGAGGTGATCTAACAAAAAGACTTCTGAGAGGCAAGCCAAAAACAGGGTAAAGGCATATCTTCTGATGAGGAAGAAAACACGCTAGTAAGAAGACCCGCTCAGAAAAACCAAGATGCCTTGATCTCCTGACGCAGTAGTATCGGGGACCCAAACCCAAGGCTTCAATAACCATGGCCAAGCGGACATTGTTACGAAAGTGCTGCTGACCCTAGGGTGTTACCCTAGTTATGTCTTGATAGGTCCGCCATTTGGTCTGAGCTACAGAAGTTCCCAAGTGAGGAAAAAGTGCACGCTCATACAACTCTATAAAATCCTTCTTAACAGACTCGCTTGCATCTTGAAGGTGAGAAATCATCACGGATAAAACCAGTTCTTGCTGCCAAGCCATGAAGGAGATTAAGAAAGGAAGAAGATCGATGGAAGTAAGATTACTGTGAGCGACAAGTAAAAGTTACGACTTATATGAAGGAAGGAGCTACAAGTAAAAGTTACGACTTATATAAAGGAAGGAGCTAGCATAACTTAGAAGCCAACGGTATCTTGCCACTGAAGTTTTTTCGTCTTTCCATGATTTCGGTTTGGCACATATTTTTATGAAATACATTAAGAACTTCTTATACTCCCCAAGAGATAAAGAACTTCTTTTGGGCCGTACTCAAATGAAAACCAAAACCTTGGTATCCAAAACACCGATTTTCACTTTTGAACTCATTGTTCTGAATCCTTAGGCGTGACTCCTGAGAAGTATTCTAGGGAAAGGGTCTTCCTTTTTTTAAACACAATCTTTCTTTTATTTTAGAGAGGGAATAATTATAAGATCAGAAAGGGAGATTCTTACTCCTGTATACCTCGAAGGCTGGGGAGGAATCTTACATTCTATCCCACTTAAAAAGTGCGAGATGTCCTCATCTTGCAATGTAGAGGACAACTCTTTTTCTTAAGATCCAATTTTATTCTGGGGTTACTTATATTCTGGTCAACCCAACAGAATACTGGGATAAATATCCCTTATATAGAACTCATCACTAAATAACAATTCATTCAGATCATATCATTCATATCTTTAATTTCCTTCTGAACAGTCCTCCATGGGAATTTCAGTCAAGTAAGTTCTCAATTTGTCATCCTTTAACTTGATCATTCATATCTTTAACATGATAATGGTCCATTAGACCGAAAAATTTCCTTCTGAACATTCCTCCATGGGAATTTCAGTCAGGTAAGTTCTCAATTTGTCATCCCTTAACTTGATCTACCGGTCAAGTGTTAACAGTAGTAATCTGACAGCACAATCCACTAATCTCATAGTGATTTGCTGAATTCATTTATCATCATTCCAGTTATGAATATCATCACAGGGACTCGTCCCATTCATCCTCATTGTGGTTTCGCTCAGGTTATTATATTTCAACTAATTTTCAGAAATCATCATTTTTCAATCAGAATCCAAATCAATTCATCAATTCTCAAAAACAGAATTAAAAATCATATCAACCACATTCGAAATCATCATCTGGATAGCATTAACACTTATAATTTCAAGTCTTAGATTTACTCGTATATACTGTCAGTTAAAGAGCTACAGTTATACTCTCGATATATACGGGTAGTCACGGTCCTTGGAATTATAAGGTAAATATCATCATGTCTAGGCCTCAAGCAAGTCAAGGATTCTATATAATTGCGGTACTTCCATCTGAAGACCCAATTATAATTTACAAATTTCAGTTTGAATATCAAATTGTATGAATTATATCACACAATTACAACCTTTTTGTGTTTCTTGATAAATTTTTTTGACATATTTGTCGTCTCAGTTGATCTTTAATGGCTCTGATACCAACTATGAGATCCCTGTTCCCACTGAGCAACAGATTCGGGGTACTAGCAGCGGAAGTAGCACTTCTCGTGTGGGACAGGGGTCCCACATTCGGGGCCTCGTCCCACGGATATCCGGACAAGAGACTAATCCGTCGGTTTTTCCAAAACCAGACTCGGAAAAACTTCCCTTACCCGGAAAGCATGGGCGATTCCACCAGGATAACTTTTTACTCTAACGTAGTCAAGACCATTACCGATCAAGCTGATCCGATTGCACCTATAAAGGTACTCGTTCGGATCAAGGAAGAAACTTGCACTTGGATCATTGGAATCAACGCTTTTTTCCCCATCAAGAGGCACAGCCGTTGATTCCTATCCATAGAACAATTACTATCCGGGATTTACTTTATCCACCATACCGGAAGCTCACCATTTTAATCGAACCGAGGCTGGTCAAGACCTTGGCCAACTTTGCTACGCGAGACGTCCTCCATTGACTCTCCGTCACAGCAGTTGCAACTTTATCAGTTAGGTCTCCACGACCTTAATCACAAGACGGTCAAAATGCTTCCCCAGCATTCTTGACATAAAATAGCCATTTACAAACAGTTTACAAATACAGTTTCTATATTAACTCTTATTTTTCCACATTATCCCCCCTCATTAATCCACATTACTTATTCCACATTCCATTTATATGTGTACTTATCCAATCACCTCATTTTCCATCTCTTCACTTCAGATTCCTTCACATCACATATCATATATTCACATCCATATCCACATCCATACATCCACATCCACATCCACGTTCCATACACATCAACAAAACCAATTACTCCAAGAAGAGACCTACTTCACATGACAAGAACCAAGGAGCTAGAATTGCATTTGATCTAGCTCTACCACGTGGTAGAGCTGTATTCTACGTAGACCACATCGTAGAGCTAGAATGCTTTGAGGTCTAGCTCTACCATGTGGTGGAGTTGGAATTGCATTTGAGGTCTAGCTCTACCATGTGGTAGAGCTGTATTCTATCTAGACCACATCGTAGAGATAGAAAGCTTTGAGGTCCAGCTCTACCATGTGGTGGAGCTAGAATGCATTCTTCTAGCTCTACCATGTAGTAGAGCCTAGATTTCAATGAATGTAATCGGCTGAGGTTGAATGTATCTCTGGTGGTGGAGCTAGAGTCGTAGAGGTAGAAAGCTTTGAGGTCTAGCTCTACCATGTGCTGGAGCTAAAATTGCATTTGAGGTCTAGCTCTACCATGTGGTGGAGCTAGAGTCGTAGAGGTAGAAAGCTTTGAAGTTTAGCTCTACCACATGGTAGAGCTACAAGAATGCATTCTAGCTCCACCACATGGTAGAGCTGGACCTCAAAGCTTTCTACCTCTATGTTTCTAGCTCCACCACATGGTAGAGCTAGACCTGAAATGCAATTCTAGCTCCACCACATGGTACAGCTAGACCTCAAAACATTCTAGCTAGACTTCAAAGTATTCTAGTGCTATTTTTCAATGGAAATTATCTCTACCAGTTGGTAGAGCAAGATTAATAAATGTATTGACCAGAATGCTTTGAAATCTAGCTCTACCATGTGGTGGAGCTAGAATGCATTCTTCTAGCTCTATCATCATGCGGTAGAGCTAGACTTCAATGAATGTAACCAACTGAGGTTGAATGTAACTGTGGTAGAGCTGTATTCTACCTAAACCACATTGTAGACATAGAATGCTTTGAGGTCTAGCTCTACCATGTGGTAGAGCTGGAATTGCATTTCAAGTCTAGCTCTAGAATGCATTCTTCTAGCTCGACCATGTGGTAGAGCTAGACTTCAATGAATGTAACCGACTGAGGTTAAATGTAACTGTGGTAGAGCTGGACCTCAAAGCTTTCTACCTCTACGATTCTAGCTCCACCACATGGTAGAGCTAGACCTCAAATGCAATTCTAGCTCCACCACATGGTAGAGCTAGACCTCAAAGCATTCTTTCTCAAATACTCCATCTTGGAGCTCTCAATACATTAATAAGTCTTGTTCCACCACATGGTAGAGCTAGATAAATTCATTCTAGCTGGACTTCAAAGTATTCTAGTGCTAGTTTTCAATGGATATTATCTCTACCAGGTGGTAGAGAAAGATTAATAAATGTATTGACCAGAATGCTTTGAAATCTAGCTCTACCATGTGGTGGAGCTAGAATGCATTCTTCTAGCTCTACCATGTGGTGGAGCTAGAATGCATACTTCTAGTGCTAGTTTTCAATGGATATTATCTCTACCAGGTGGTAGAGATAGATTAATAAATGTATTGACCAGAATGCTTTGAAATGTAGCTCTACCATGTGGTGGAGCTGGAATGCATTCTTCTAGCTCTACCATGTGGTAGAGCTAGACTTCAACAAATGTAACCGGCTGAGGTTGAATGTAACTGTGGTAGAGCTGTATTCTACCTAAACCACATTGTAGAGATAGAATGCTTTGAGGTCTAGCTCTACCATGTGGTGGAGCTAGAATCGTATGTAGAGGTAGAAATCTTTGAGGTCTAGCACTACCCTGTCATGGAGCAAGAATGCATCGATCTAGCTGTGTTCCATACACATCAACAAAACCAATTACTCCAAGAAGAGACCTACTACATATGACAAGAACCAAGGAGCTAGAATTGCATTTGATCTAGCTCTACCATGTGGTAGAGCTGTATTCTAGCTAGACCACATCGTAGAGCTAGAATGCTTTGAGGTCCAACTCCACCATGTGGTGGAGCTAGAATGCATTCTTCTAGCTCTACCATGTGGTAGAGCTAGACTGCAATGACTGTAACCGAGGTTGAATGTAACTGTGGTAGAGCTGTATTCTACCTAAACCACATTGTAGAGATAGAATGCTTTGAGGTCTAGCTCTACCATGTGGTGGAGCTAGAATTGCATTTGAGGTCTAGCTCTACCATGTGGTGGAGCTAGAATCATAGAGGTAGAAAGCTTTGAGGTCTAGCTCTACCACGTGGTAGAGCAAGAATGCATCAATCTAGCTGTGTTCCATACACATCAACAAAACCAATTACTCCAAGAAGAGACCTACTTCACATGACAAGAACCAAGGAGCTAGAATTGCATTTGATCTAGCTCTACCATGTGGTAGAGCTGTATTCTACCTAGACCATTCTACCTAGACCACATCGTAGGGCTAGAATGCTTTGAGGTCCAGCTCTACCATGTGGTAGATCTAGAATTGCATTTGAGGTCTAGCTCTACCATGTGGTAGAGCTAGAATTGCATTTTATCTAACGTGGTAGAGATGTATCCAACCTAGACCACATCATAGAGCTAGAATGCTTTGAGGTAGCTCTACCATGTGGTGGATCTAGAATTGCATTTGAGGCCTAGCTTTACCATGTGGTAGAGCTAGAATGCATTGATCTAGCTGTGTACCATGCAAATCAACAAAACCAATTACTCCAAGAAGAAACCATGACAAGAACCAAGGAGCTAGAATTACATTTGATCTACCTCTACCACGCGGTAGAGCTGTATTCAACCTAGACCACATTTTAGAGCAAGAATGCTTTAAGGTCTAGCTCTACCATGTGGTGGAGCTAGAATTAATTTGAGGTCTAGCTCTATCATGTGGTGAAGCTAGAATGCATCGATCTAGAGCAACTTCCCTAGCACAAGTCCGTGTTGTCCGTTCTCTGATGGGGTCCCGGATCCTCAACTTTTAACTGTCCGAATCCGGGTTCTCGAAAAAGATGCACGAGCATGCCAAATGGTGAAAATTTCCAACCGTGGCCGGTGCCAAAGAGGCATGAAATTCTAATCATGCATGGACAAATGTGTGGCAAGCAACCCGGATCTTTCTTGTTGTGTTCAGATGCGATTCAGACTCGTTTCGGACCCGAAACTCTGTTATGGCGATTTTGCACTATCTTCGCCGGGACCCAACTTTGACACGCTGGGAAGAGACTGCGATGCCCAAATCCATGCACCGAGTGATGTGGACATAGAGCAACTTCCCTAGCACAAGTCCATGTGGTCCGTTCTCTCATGGGGTCCTAGATCCTCAACTTCTAATTGTCCGAATCCGGGTTCTCGAAAAAGATGCACGAGCGTGCCAAATGGCAAAAATTTCCAACCGTGGCCCAAACGGTGCTGAAGAGGCATGAAAATCGAGTCATGCATGGACAAATGTGTGGCGACCAACCCGGATCTTTCTTGTTGTGTTCAGATGCGATTCGGACTCATTTGCAAAGTCAAGAAGCCTTGTTCCCATCTTTCTTTGATCTTCAATACTCTCCACTAGGCCAATCACTTCCTTATTTAGTGCTAGCCCTAGCTCGATGATATAGCCATTACTGAAAAGATCAACAAGCTTGCAGCCTTCTCTACAATACTTCCGAATACATTGCTTGATCAAAAGATTCTTCTTGATTCTTAGAAACTCAATGTCTGGGATAGTTTTAACATCTTCATTATCTATATCAAGAAGTCCAGTATCCAATATTGTCACTTGTGTACCTGGATCAAGAACATCTGCTAGTCCTTGAAAGGCATCTCCCTTGCTGAAAAACACTAAGGATGTGAAGAACTCTATTGCACCAATGCATCGGTTGTCATGTCGAAAATGCAATGCATTATATTGTTCCTTTGCTATGCCACTCAAATTTTTTAAAGCATTTTGCAAGTGAATAAAATCTGTAATATTTAGAAAGGTAAGCAACACATATTGGGATGGCAAAGATCTACCAGCTGCTGTAATGATCATAATGCCGTTCAAAAGATTGCAAAATGATTCCACATCCCAATGCATATTTCTTCCCAAATCTTCAGTGTCATCCAGAACACATAACCCAATGGAAATTGGATTGTTGAGGTGGCACTTCAAGTAGTAACTCTCGTCGAATGGAAGACTCACAGCATAAATACACCAAGGAAGATCCAAGGACAAGGTTGAACTTTCTTTGCTAAGGCTAATATTCCACTCCACATATTGCCTTGCTTCTACTGGAAAATCAATCTTCTTCGATCCAACCTGTAGCTTTGACTTTATATACACATCACATAACTTCAAAAGAACTGAGTATACAACCTCATTGATGCTATAGGTGATAGTCAATTCTGACCAATCTTGACATTGTTTGTCCTTGTTCAGAGTGTTGAACTCTACAAGCAATGCATCTTGAATAATTTTATATTGCTTGAGCTGCTTGATACGCTCTGGCATGTCAATTTCATCTACATCCTTAGTACCCTTTGAAAGAACAATTTTTCCAGACGTGATTTTTGATTTTATTTTTTTGACTTCTTGTTCATCTAGCCCAGCAAGACATCTGAAAACTATGGCAGTTGGTTTCTTGTTTTGCTTCTCCATGATTTCAAGCCAGCCTTTGAAAACTTCATCAGAGTAAATCACCATGTGAGACTGCTTTGAAATGAAGGATGCTCCCACCGTAATTCTAGCCATTCGCAAAAATTTCTGCAAAGAAATAAAAGAAAAAAAGATCAAAATCAAGTATTTTTTTCAAAACATTTAATTATAAGAGAGCAAGGGATATGGACATACATCCCAGTCTACACGAGATGATGAGCCCTCTGTTACTCTAGATGCTGGCCTTGACAGAGAATTATTGAAGATCCACTGAGTCCTCAAGTGCTGCAAGACATCATAGAATGGTTGTTTGACATATATTGATTGGGCCTCTTCATTGGCTATAGCAGATATGGCCGTCGCAACTTGTGGCTCTAGATCTACAACAATTCGAGCCTTCCTTTTTTCATACACTTGTATCAGGTCTTGAGCACGACCATCTTTTTCCATTTCTTGATACCGTAAGAATTTGTAGCATAGATGGAATGTTGGCCCATCAATAATCCAATATGAATACTCAGTGAGTTTCTCCTCTGTTACCTCACTTAGTTTCATTGGAATTCCTTTCTTCTTGCCAGCATTCTTTACAGGCATCAAGTATGCACACGCTCCTGGCCTGTTTGCACTTGCACCAAAAAATAACACACTCCTGGCTTGTTTGTACTTGCACCAAAAAATAACACGCATTCATCCACACGGTGAGGTTCTATTTGACGAGAGTTATAGTGATCACGAGCTAGCCAGCATTGATCTACACCTGGATCTCATACTCTTTGTACTTGAATGGAAACATACCCCCTGTATCACTCTTTAGTGCCTTTTGCACCTCATTTTTCAAAACTTTGGGATCCACAAATCTTATTTTTGTTGAATTTTCCAAGCGTGTTGTTGCATGACGAGTGGTGATCAATGCAAGGACGCAACACAAAGATGGAAGCAGGAAAACAAGAGACTGGACATTCTTATTTAGGGCTCTTGTAGAGAGTTCCAAGTTGTAGGTGACAAGAGTTCCAAGTTGTAGGTGAGTGTGGGAGTGGGCTTGAGAATAATCCCACATGGGAAGTTTTGGGAGTTTTAGGAGTTTTAGTATAAATAGTGGCTCATTTGAGAGCTCATGCACACATTGGGCTAAACTCATGCTTGAGCTCTCTTGAGACTAGCTCTCCCTCTTGTTCATAGAGGTGCAAGCTCTTCTCTCTCCCCATCTACACTATTGTATGAGCAATGCTCTTCTAATTCAATGCAATGAGATGATGTTTTTCTCTCTTCTCATCTCTATTCTCTAGTGTGCATGCTTCTTTGTTGATGCTTGTGGATTCTCTATTAGGCTTTGTGTGGTAGTGGATTCAAGCTTAAGCTTCTCCATAGCTTTTAGCTTATCCATGGGCAAGGCATTGCTTGAGTAGTGAATGAGAATGCATGTTTATTTCAAGTTCCATTAAGCTTCAAGGTTTGTGCGCATGCTAGGGAAGTAAGTGCTTGAGAATGAAGTATGCTTTGAGCTTGTGTATGCATTAGCTTAGCTTTCTTCTTGTATTGGATGCATGAATGAGTGGGATCATGAGTGAATGAGCTATGGCAAGATTGAGCTTGTGTGTAAAGTCTATGTCAAGGTAGTGGTGTTCAAAGCATTTTCTCCATTCGTGGATAAGCTTTCGTGCACCGGTACGGGTTGAATCCCTATCTCCAAAAGGGATGCAAATCCCATTGGATTGAGCTACGCACGGATCATGCTACTCTTACTACAAGTGTAAAGAGTCTTCCGTCTCTCCACTTGTTTTCTCTACTGTAGAGTTAAGAACTGCTTCATCTACATCCATAATACCTGTACTGCGTTTTACCTTTTTTTGAACTGGATTTTTAGAGGGCATTTTCTCTTTTTTTTGTTTGCCTTTCACACAATAAGCAATGGAAGCTTGCAACTCTTCAAGAGTTATTTCTTGACTTGCACAATCTAACTTCCACCCTCGAGAGAACATAGTATCTTGTTTATCTCTTACTATTGGTTCAATAATGAATGCCTTGGGATCTAGTTGATACTCATGGATTCTAGGTACCCCAATATTTATGCATTCAATATCGGGATGAGAATCAACTACAGAAATATAAGATAGAGTCATTGGTCCTAGATCCTCAAAAGTATCCACGCCCACATCACTAGTAACAAATAGATGAATTTTGTTAAATTGTGAACCCTAAAGACCCCAAATATCTAAGTACCACTATCATCGTTGATCAGCAGAGGCAAAGTCAACACTGATCGGAACTTCCACCACTTTTCTTTTCTGAGACATCTTTCACCTGCAACAAAAACCACAATTGTTAATTATAGTTATTGTATTCTTACACTTAAAAAAAAAACTTAAAAATATCATATTCAAAAATCACAATATATATCCATGAAAACACTGTGGAGGAGATGAAGAGTATTTCCATCTTCTTGGAGCTCTCAATATATTTGTTAGTCTTGCTCTACCACATGGTAGAGCTAGATAAATGCATTCTAGCTAGACTTCTACGTATTCTAGTGGTGGTTTTTCAATGGATATTATCTCTACCGGGTGGCAGAGCAAGATTAATAAATGTATTGACCAAAATGCTTTGAAATCTAGCTCTACCATGTGGTGGAGCTACAATGCAAGCTCTACCATGTGGTAGAGCTAGACTTCAATGAATGTAACCGCTGCGGTTGAATGTAACTGTGGTAGAGCTGTATTCTACCTAAATCACATTGTAGAGATAGAATGCTTTGAGGTCTAGCTCTACCATGTGGTGGAGCTAGAATTGCATTTGAGGTCTAGCTCTACCATGTGGTGGAGCTAGAATCGTAGAGGTAGAAAGCTTTGAGGTCTCAAATGCAATTCTAGCTCCACCACATGGTAGAGCTAGACCTCAAAGCATCCTATCTCAATTACTCCATCTTGGAGCTCTCAATACATTTATTAGTCTTGCTCTACATGGTAGGGCTAGAAAAATGCATTCTAGCTGGACTTCAAAGTATTCTAGTGCAGAGCAAGATTAATAAATGCATTGACCAGAATGCTTTGAAATCTAGCTCTACCATGTGGTGGAGCTAGAATGCATTCTTCTAGCTCTACCATGTGGTAGAGCTAGACTTCAATGAATGTAACTGGCTAAGGTTGAATGTAATTGTGCTAGAGCTGTATTATACCTAAACCACATTGTAGAGTTAGAATGCTTAGAGGTCTAGCGCTACCATGTGGTAGAGCAAGAATGCATCAATCTAGCTATGTTCCATACACATCAACAAAACCATTTACTCCAAGAAGAGATCTACTGCACATGACAAGAACCAAGGAGCTAGAATTGCATTTGATCTAGCTCTACCACGTGGCAGAGCTGTATTCTACCTAGACCACATCGTAGAGCTAGAATGCTTTGAGGTCTAGCTCCACCATGTGGTGGAGCTAGAATGCATTCTTCTAGCTCTACGATGTGGTAGAGCTAGACTTCAATGAATGTAACCGGCTGAGGTTGAATGTAACTGTGGTAGAGCTGTATTCTACCTAAACCACATTGTAGAGATAGAATGCTTTGAGGTCTAGCTCTACCATGTGGTGGAGCTAGAATTGCATTTGAGGTCTAGCTCTACCATGTGGTGGAGCTAGAATCGTAGAGGTAGAAAGCTTTGAGGTCTAGCTCTACCATGTGGTAGAGCAAGAATGCATCGATCTAGCTGTGTTCCATACACATCAACAAAACCAATTACTCCAAGAAGAGATCTACTTCACATGACAAGAACGAAGGAGCTAGAATTGCATTTGATCTAGCTCTACCATGTGGTAGAGCTGTATTCTACCTAGACCACATCGTAGAGCTAGAATGCTTTGAGGTCTAGCTCTACCATGTGGTGGAGCTAGAATGCATTCTTCTACCTCTACCATGTGGTAGAGCTAGACTTCAATGAATCGGCTAAGGTTGAATGTAACTGTGGTAGAGTTGTATTCTACCTAAACCACATTATAGAGATAGAATGCTTTGAGGTCTAGCTCCACCATGTGGTGGAGCTAGAATTGCATTTGAGGTCTAGCTCTACCATGTGGTGGAGCTAGAATCGTAGAGGTAGAAAGCTTTGAGGTCTTGCTCTACCATGTGGTAGAGTAAGAATGCATCGATCTAGCTGTGTTTCATACACATCAACAAAACCAATTACTCCAAGAAGAGACCTACTTCACATGATAAGAACCAAGAAGCTAGAATTGCATTTGATCTAGCTCTACCATGTGGTAGAGCTGTATTCTACCTAGACAACATCGTAGAGCTAGAATGCTTTGAGGTCTAGCTCTACCATGTGGTGGAGCTAGAATTGCATTGGAGGTCTAGCTCTACCATGTGGTAGAGCTGTATTCTATCTAGACCACATCGTAGAGCTAGAAAGCTTTGAGGTCCAGCTCTACCATGTGGTGGAGCTAGAATGCATTCTTCTAGCTCTACCATGTGGTAGAGCTAGACTTCAATGAATGTAACCGGTTGAGGGTGAATGTATCTATGGTGGAGCTAGAGTCGTAGAGGTAGAAAGCTTTGAGGTCTAGCTCTACCTTGTGGTGGAGCTAAAATTGCATTTTAGGTCTAGCTCTACGATGTGGTGGAGCTAGAGTTGTAGAGGTAGAAAGCTTTGAAGTCTAGCTCTACCATATGGTAGAGCTAGAAGATTGCATTCTAGCTCCACCACATGGTAGAGCTGGACCTCAAAGCTTTCTACCTCTATGTTTCTAGCTCCACCACATGGTAGAGCTAGACCTGAAATGCATTTCTAGCTCCACCACATGGTACAGCTAGACCTCAAAGCATTCTAGCTAGACTTCAAATCAATGGATAGTAACTCTACCAGGTGGTAGAGCAAGATTAATAAATGTATTGACCAGAATGCTTTGAAATCTAGCTCTACCATGTGGTGGAGCTAGAATGCATTCTTCTAGCTCGACCATGTGGTAGAGCTAGACTTCAATGAATGTAACCGGTTGAGGTTGAATGTAACTGTGGTAGAGCTGGACCTCAAAGCTTTTTACCTCTACGATTCTAGCTCCACCACATGGTAGAGCTAGACCTCAAATGCAATTCTAGCTCCACCACATGGTAGAGATAGACCTAAAAGCATTATATCTCAAATACTCCATCTTGGAGCTCTCAATACATTAATAAGTCTTGCTCTACCACATGGTAGAGCTAGATAAATGCATTCTAGCTGGACTTCTACGTATTCTAGTGGTGGTTTTTCAATGGATATTATCTCTACCAGGTCACAGAGCAAGATTAATAAATGTATTGACCAGAATGCTTTAAAATCTAGCTCTACCATGTGGTGGAGCTAGAATGCATTCTTCAAACTCTACCATGTGGTAGAGCTAGACTTCAATGAATGTAACCGGCTGAGGTTGAATGTAACTGTGGTAGAGGTGTATTCTACCTAAACAACATTGTAGAGATAGAATGCTTTGAGGTCTAGCTCTACCATGTGGTGGAGCTAGAATTGCATTTGAGGTCTAGCTCTACCATGTGGTGGAGCTAGAATCGTAGAGGTAGAAAGCTTTGAGGTCTCAAATGCAATTCTAGCTCCACCACATGGTAGAGCTAGACCTCAAAGCATCCTATCTCAATTACTCCATCTTGGAGCTCTCAATACATTTATTAGTCTTGCTCTACATGGTAGGGCTAGAAAAATGCATTCTAGCTGGACTTCAAAGTATTCTAGTGCTGGTTTTTCAATGGATATTATCTCTACCAGGTGGCAGAGCAAGATTAATAAATGTATTGACCAGAATGCTTTGAAATCTAGCTCTACCATGTGGTGGAGCTAGAATGCATTCTTCTAGCTCTACCATGTGGTAGAGCTAGACTTCAATGAATGTAACCGGCTGAGGTTGAATGTAACTGTGGTAGAGCTATATTATACCTAAACCACATTGTAGAGATAGAATGCTTAGAGGTCTAGCTCTACCATGTGGTGGAGCTAGAATTGCATTTGAGGTCTAGCTCTACCATGTGGTGGAGCTAAAGTCGTAGAGGTAGAAAGCTTTGAGGTCTAGCTCTACCATGTGGTAGAGCAAGAATGCATCGATCTGTTGAAAGAACGGTAGAGGGAGAGGAGACACACACACAGGAGCAAACCCTAATGTATATTGCAAACCCTAACCATAGAGGGAAGCCATATCCACTCTCACACAAAGCATAATGCACTAATCCATAATCCACACACACACAAAATGAGTTGTGTCCACACTCTACTAACCCTAGCTAATGTCCACACACTATGACCAGCTGGACACGCGGTCATTTATGTCTCACACATGTTCCTACCTAATCTGCTAGCACATAGCATAGCTGGCTCACACTGACATCGAGCTTGAATCTCAATAGCCCCTCTCAAGCTCATGATGTACTGCCGATGAAGATGTAGATGAGCTTGGGATATCAAGACTCTCAACACTCCCCCTCAAGCTCATCCCATGTACTCCCAACATAGTCCGGAAGTACTCAAACTTCTCCCTGATAAGTGGCTTTGTAAAGATATCAGTCTTCACATACTGAAGATCAACTGTACCATCTAGCACCTTTTCTCTAACAAAGTGATAATGGACCTCTATGTGTTTGGTCCTCGCATGAAACACTGAATTCTTGGCCAACTGTATACTACTCATGTTGTCACAATGAATGAAAACTTTGCCATTAATAGGCTCACATAAATCTGCAAGAGACCCTTTAACCATACTGCCTCACAAGTAGTAATGGCTGCACCCCTGTACTCAGCCTCTGTACTGGATAAAGCAACTGTAGGTTGCTTTTTGCTACTCCAACTCACCACGGCACTTCCAAGTGTAAAAGCATATCCACTAGTAGACCTCCTGTCATATGCGCTACCTGCCCAATCAGCATCTGTGTAGCCATGTATGTCCAAGCTTTTACCACTCTCATAAAATAAACCATAATGTGCTGTGGTCTTCACATATCTCATGATGCGTCTCACTGCATCCAAATGTGGTTTCCTGGGGCTCTGCATAAACTGGCTGACTAGCCCCACAGCATAAGTCAAATCCGAGCATGTGATAGTCATGTATATGAGACTACCAACCATCTTCCTGTACATAGAAGGATTATCCAATTCCTCGCCATAATCAGCCCGCAACTTCACATTTTGCTCCAATGGTGCACTCATAGGCTTACACCCTGTCATGCCATACTTTGCCAACATATCCAATGCATATTGGCGCTGTACTAACCAAGTACCTACATGATCTTTCACCACTTCAATTCGAAGAAAGTATCTCAACTCACCAAGGTCTTTCATGTCAAATTGCCCACTCAAAGCTTTCTTGACATGCATCACATCTGCACCATGATCACCTGTGATAATCAAGTCATCCACATAGATGACTAGTAAAACAATCCCATGCTCTGTCTTCTTCACATAGAGTGAAGAATCTGCTGTAGAAATCTGAAAACCAAGTGAGATAAGATATCTGCTTATCTTATCACTCCAAGCACGAGGTGCTTGCTTTAGACCATACAATGCCTTTTTCAACCTGCATACGTGAGTGGGATATCTAGGGTGTACATACCCTTCTGGCTGTGCCATGTACACTTCCTACAAGGTGGTAGAGCAAGATTAATAAATGTATTGACCAAAATGCTTTGAAATCTAGCTCTACCATGTTGTGGAGCTAGAATGCATTCTTCTAGCTCTACCATGTGGTAGAGCTAGACTTCAATGAATATAATTGGCTGAGGTTGAATGTAACTGTGGTAGAGCTGTATTATACCTAAACCTCATTGTAGAGATAGAATGCTTAGAGGTCTAGCTCTACCATGTGGTGGAGCTAGAATTGCATTTGAGGTCTAGCTCTACCATGTGGTGGAGCTAAAGTCGTAGAGGTAGAAAGCTTTGAGGTCTAGCTCTACCATGTGGTAGAGCAAGAATGCATCGATCTAGCTGTGTTCCATACACATCAACAAAACCAATTACTCCAAGAAGAGACCTACTTCACATGACAATAACCAAGGAGCTAGAATTGCATTTGATCTAGCTCTACCACATGGTAGAGCTATATTCTACCTAGACCACATCGTAGAGCTAGAATGCTTTGAGGTCTAGCTCTACCATGTGGTGGAGCTAGAATTGCATTCTTCTAGCTCTACCATGAGGTAGAGCTAGTCTTCAACGAATGTAACTGCTGAGGTTGAATGTAACTGTGGTAGAGCTGTATTCTACCTAAACCACATTGTAGAGATAGAATGCTTTGAGGTCTAGCTCTACCATGTGGTGGAGCTAGAATTTCATTTGAGGTCTAGCTCTACCATGTGGTGGAGCTAGAATCGTAGAGGTAAAAAGATTTAAGGTCTAGCTCTACCATGTGGTAGAGCAAGAATGCATCGATCTATCTATGTTCCATACACATCAACAAAACCATTTACTCCAAGAAGAGATCTACTTCACATGACAAGAACCAAGGAGCTAGAATTGCATTTGATCTAGCTCTACCACGTGGCAGAGCTGTATTCTACCTAGACCACATCGTAGAGCTAGAATGCTTTGAGGTCCAGCTTCACCATGTGGTGGAGCTAGAATGCATTCTTCTAGCTCTACCATGTGGTAGAGCTAGACTTCAATGAATGTAACCGGCTGAGGTTGAATGTAACTGTGGTAGAGCTGTATTCTACCTAAACCACATTGTAGAGATAGAATGCTTTGAGGTCTAGCTCTACCATGTGGTGGAGCTAGAATTGCATTTGAGGTCTAGCTCTACCATGTGGTGGAGCTAGAATCGTAGAGGTAGAAAGCTTTGAGGTCTAGCTCTACCATGTGGTAGAGCAAGAATGCATCGATCTAGCTGTGTTCCATACACATCAGCAAAACCAATTACTCCAAGAAGAGATCTACTTCACATGACAAGAACGAAGGAGCTAGAATTGCATTTGATCTAGCTCTACCACGTGGTAGAGCTGTATTCTACCTAGACCACATCGTAGAGCTAGAATGCTTTGAGGTCTAGCTCTACCATGTGGTGGAGCTAGAATGCATTCTTCTACCTCTACCATGTGGTAGAGCTAGACTTCAATGAATCGGCTAAGGTTGAATGTAACTGTGGTAGAGCTATATTCTACCTAAACCACATTGTAGAGATAGAATGCTTTGAGGTCTAGCTCCACCATGTGGTGGAGCTAGAATTGCATTTGAGGTCTAGCTCTACCATGTGGTGGAGCTAGAATCGTAGAGGTAGAAAGCTTTGAGGTCTTGCTCTACCATGTGGTAGAGTAAGGATGCATCGATCTAGCTCTGTTTCATACACATCAACAAAACCAATTACTCCAAGAAGAGACCTACTTCACATGATAAGAACCAAGAAGCTAGAATTGCATTTGATCTAGCTCTACCACGTGGTAGAGCTGTATTCTACCTAGACCACATCGTAGAGCTAGAATGCTTTGAGGTCCAGCTCTACCATGTGGTGGAGCTAGAATTGCATTTGAGGTCTAGCTCTACCATGTGGTAGAGCTGTATTCTATCTAGACCACATCGTAGAGCTAGAAAGCTTTGAGGTCCAACTCTACCATGTGGTGGAGCTACAATGCATTCTTCTAGCTCTACCATGTGGTAGAGCTAGACTTCAATGAATGTAACCGGCTGCGGGTGAATGTATCTGTGGTGGAGCTAGAGTCGTAGAGGTAGAAAGCTTTGAGGTCTAGCTCTACCTTGTGGTGGAGCTAAAATTGCATTTCAGGTCCAGAGTCTACAATGTGGTGGAGCTAGAGTTGTAGAGGTAGAAAGCTTTGAAGTCTAGCTCTACCATATGGTAGAGCTAGAAGATTGCATTCTAGCTCCACCACATGGTAGAGCTAGACCTGAAATGCAATTCTAGCTCCACCACATGGTACAGCTAGACCTCAAAGCATTGTAGCTAGACTTCAAATCAATGGATAGTATCTCTACCAGGTGGTAGAGCAAGATTAATAAATGTATTGACCAGAATGCTTTGAAATCTAGCTCTACCATGTGGTGGAGCTAGAATGCATTCTTCTAGCTCTACCATGTGGTAGAGCTAGACTTCAATGAATGTAACCAACTGAGGTTGAATATAACTGTGGTAGAGCTATATTCTACCTAAACCACATTGTAGACATAGAATGCTTTGAGGTCTAGCTCTACCATGTCGTAGAGCTAGAGTTGCATTTCAGGTCTAGCTCTACCATGTGGTGGAGCTAGAGTCATAGAGGTAGAAAGCTTTGAGATCGAGCTCTACCATGTGGTGGAGCTAGAATGCATTCTTCTAGCTCGACCATGTGGTAGAGCTAGACTTCAGTGAATGTAACCGGTTGAGGTTGAATGTAACTGTGGTAGAGCTCGAGCTCAAAGCTTTCTACCTCTACGATTCTAGCTCCACCACATGGTAGAGCTAGACCTCAAATGCAATTCTAGCTCCACCACATGGTAGAGCTAGACCTCAAAGCATTATATCTCAAATACTCCATCTTGGAGCTCTCAATACATTAATAAGTCTTGCTCTACCACATGGTAGAGCTAGATAAATGCATTCTAGCTGGACTTCTACGTATTCTAGTGGTGGTTTTTCAATGGATATTATCTCTACCGGGTGGCAGAGCAAGATTAATAAATGTATTGACCAGAATGCTTTAAAATCTAGCTCTACCATGTGGTGGAGCTAGAATGCATTCTTCAAGCTCTACCATGTGGTAGAGCTAGACTTCAATGAATGTAACCGGCTGAGGTTGAATGTAACTGTGGTAGAGCTGTATTCTACCTAAACCACATTCTAGAGATAGAATGCTTTGAGGTCTAGCTCTACCATGTGGTGGAGCTAGAATTGCATTTGAGGTCTAGCTCTACCATGTGGTGGAGCTAGAATCGTAGAGGTAGAAAGCTTTGAGGTCTCAAATGCAATTCTAGCTCCACCACATGGTAGAGCTAGACCTCAAAGCATCCTATCTCAATTACTCCATCTTGGAGCTCTCAATACATTTATTAGTCTTGCTCTACATGGTAGGGCTAGAAAAATGCATTCTAGCTGGACTTCAAAGTATTCTAGTGCTGGTTTTTCAATGGATATTATCTCTATCAGGTGGCAGAGCAAGATTAATAAATGTATTGACCAGAATTCTTTGAAATCTAGCTCTACCATGTGGTGGAGCTAGAATGCATTCTTCTAGCTCTACCATGTGGTAGAGCTAGACTTCAATGAATGTAACCGGCTGAGGTTGAATGTAACTGTGGTAGAGCTATATTATACCTAAACCACATTGTAGAGATAGAATGCTTAGAGGTCTAGCTCTACCATGTGGTGGAGCTAGAATTGCATTTGAGGTCTAGCTCTACCATGTGGTGGAGCTAAAGTCGTAGAGGTAGAAAGCTTTGAGGTCTAGCTCTACCATGTGGTAGAGCAAGAATGCATCGATCTGTTGAAAGAACGGTAGAGGGAGAGGAGACACACACACAGGAGCAAACCCTAATGTATATTGCAAACCCTAACCATAGAGGGAAGCCATATCCACTCTCACACAAAGCATAATGCACTAATCCATAATCCACACACACACAAAATGAGTTGTGTCCACACTCTACTAACCCTAGCTAATGTCCACACACTATGACCAGTTGGACACGCGGTCATTTATGTCTCACACGTGTTCCTACCTAATCTGCCAGCACATAGCATAGCTGGCTCACACTGACATCGAGCTTGAATCTCAATAGCCCCTCTCAAGCTCATGATGTACTGTCGATGAAGATGTAGATGAGCTTGGGATATCAAGACTCTCAACACTCCCCCTCAAGCTCATCCCATGTACTCCCAACATAGTCCGGAAGTACTCAAACTTCTCCCTGATAAGTGGCTTTGTAAAGATATCAGTCTTCACATACTGAAGATCAACTGTACCATCCACCAGCACCTTTTCTATGACAAAGTGATAATGGACCTCTATGTGTTTGGTGCTCATCAGTCTTCACATACTGAAGATCAACTGTACCATCCAGCACCTTTTCTCTGACAAAGTGATAATGGACCTCTATGTGTTTGGTCCTCGCATGAAACACTGGATTCTTGGCCAACTATATACTACTCATGTTGTCACAATGAATGAAAACTTTGCCATTAATAGGCTCACATAAATCTGCCAAGAGACCCTTTAACCATACTGCCTCACAAGTAGCAATGGCTGCACCCCTGTACTCAGCCTCTGTACTGGATAAAGCAACTGTAGGTTGCTTTTTGCTACTCCAACTCACCACGGCACTTCCAAGTGTAAAAGCATATCCACTAGTAGACCTCCTGTCATATGCGCTACTTGCCCAATCAGCATCTGTGTAGCCATGTATGTCCAAGCTTTTACCACTCTCATAAAATAAACCATAATGTGCTGTGGTCTTCACATATCTCATGATGCGTCTCACTGCATCCAAATGTGGTTTCCTGGGGCTCTGCATAAACTGGCTGACTAGCCCCACAGCATAAGTCAAATCCGAGCGTGTGATAGTCATGTATATGAGACTACCAACCATCTTCCTGTACATAGAAGGATTATCCAATTCCTTGCCATAATCAGCCCGCAACTTCACATTTTGCTCCAATGGTGTGCTCATAGGCTTACACCCTATCATGCCATACTTTGCCAACATATCCAATGCATATTGGCGCTATACTAACCAAGTACCTGCATGATCTTTCACCACTTCAATTCCAAGAAAGCATCTCAACTCACCAAGGTCTTTCATGTCAAATTGCCCACTCAAAGCTTTCTTGACATGCATCACATCTGCACCATGATCACCTGTGATAATCAAGTCATCCACATAGATGACTAGTAAAACAATCCCATGCTGTGTCTTCTTCACATAGAGTGAAGAATCTGCCGTAGAAATCTGAAAACCAAGTGAGATAAGATATCTGCTTATCTTATCACTCCAAGCACGAGGTGCTTGCTTTAGAACATACAATGCCTTTTTCAACCTGCATACGTGAGTGGGATATCTAGGGTGTACATACCCTTCTGGCTGTGCCATGTACACTTCCTCTTGTAGATCTCCATTTAGAAATGCATTCTTGACATCCATTTGATGCATTTCCCAGCCATTAGCTGCAGCCATAGCAATGACTACTCTAACTGTGCCCATCTTAGCCACTGGACTAAACGTCTCATCATAATCCAATCCTTGGGTTTGTGCATAACCCTTTGCTACCAATCTTGCTTTATATCTCTCAATAGAACCATCAGATTTGCACTTCACTTTGTAAACCCATTTACATCCAATAACATTCTTGTCCTTTGGTAATGCAACCAAGTCCCATGTATCATTATGGACCAATGCGTCCATCTCAACATCCATTGCTTTTTCCCATACATGCTCTCCAATAGCCTCTGTATAGCATGTAGGTTCCACATGCTTCACCATAGATGTCATATATGCATAGTGCATAGGAAAATCTCTATATGTCAATCTGTCAATAGGATATCTGACTCTCTGGGATCTCTGCAATGCCTGCGGGTCACTCTGTACACCTGTAACTCTAGCATGTGGTAGCACATATCTATCCTATCTAGCACCAGGTGTGCGTAAAACAGGTATGCCAAGCTCCTCATCCAAACTCTCTGAACTAGATGACTCATAACCTGTGATTCCAATTCCTTCGACTTTCTTTTTGCCTTTATCCATAGCACTACTCCGAGTGCTCACACTCTCATGCCTCAAACGTCCTGACCATGGACGTACACTGCTACTCTCAGCTTCTGCTTGCTAGCCCAGACATAGTAGTAGAACTAGAACTTGCTTGTGGTGGCAAGTTCACATGAACATTAGCCTCAAGTGACTCAATAACACCCTCATCTTTTTCTTTGTACCAACTAGCAAGCTCATCAAACACCACATCACGTGAGATGACCACTTGTCTAGTTTGTGGATTATAACATTTGTATGCCTTTCGATCCTGTGCATATCCAACAAATACACATTTCTCTGCTTTAGGATCCAACTTCCTTCTTCTTTCATCAGGCACATGTACATAAGCTATGCATCCAAAAACTTTAAGATGTCCAATGTCTGGCCTGTAACCTGTGAGCCGCATCTCTGGCGTGCTTCCATGAATGGCTGCTGTAGGTGTTTTGTTCAATATATACACTACAGTAGCACATGCTTCTACCCAATAGTAATCTGGCATCTCTTTTCATTGAGCATCGCCCTTGCCACTTCACATATGACTCTATTCTTTCTCTCAGCCACACCATTCTGCTGAGGTGTATACCTGCAAGTCAACTATCTTCTTATTCCATGCTTCCTCAAGAAATGCTCAAAAGCTTTTGAGGTGTATTCACCACCTCCATCTGTCCTCAGACATTTAATCCAACAGCCATATTGCTTTTCTGCAAAAGCTTTGAAATCCATGAACTTTTCCAACACTTCACTCTTCTCTTTGAGAAAGTATATCCATGTCATCCTGCTAAAATCATCTATGAATGTAACATAGTATAAACTGCCTTTGATAGATGGGTTTTGTGCACGACCCCATACATCACTGTGTACTATCTCAAGTGGCCTGTTACTCATATTTCCTTCTCTAGGAAACCTCAACCTTGCCTGCTTCCCAAACTGACAGGCTTCACAAACATGCATATGTCCATCATATTTGAACCTAGACAATCCATTGACAATGCCTCTTGTTTGCATGTTCTTTAATCTCTGTATATTGACATGTCCAATCCTCTTATGCCACATATCAATGTCCTGTACCACATTTCTGCTCTTTGAGAACATGGCTGATTTTAGCTCAGGAATTCTAGCATCCAGCTTAAACAATCTTCCTTCTTTCTTGCCTTTAGCAATCACTCTACATCCATGTTTGAAATCTTCAACGAAGCATCCATGCTCGTTGAAACGAGCCTGTAATCCTTGCTCCACCATTTGACCAACTGAGGCCAAGCTTTTAGTGATCGAAGGCACATACAGCACATCTGACATAGACTTTGTCTGACCATTGTGCATGACCAATGGTACACTTCCAACATGTGTAATGACATGCTGGGTATCATCACCTGTTTCCACATAGCCTTTTACATCCATAGGCTTCATATGCTCAAACCATTCACCATGACATGTCATATGGTTTGATGCTCCTCAGTCCATATACCATGTATCATCATTCTCAGCATTTGTTGTCATAGAACCCACAACATGCTTCATGGCAAACAAATGATTTGCAGTTCCATCATTGCTACTTGATGCATAGTTACCACCATGTTGTGCATAGTTTCCACCATAATAACCACCATGTTGTGCTCTTCCCCCTCTCAAATCATTCTGTTTGCGGAAACAATCTCTCGCCATATGACCATATTTGCCATAATAATGGCATTCCACATCTTGCATAGAATTTTGTTGGCCTTGCCAACGTCCTCGACCATGGGGAGTACCTCTGCCTCGCTGAGGTGCATATCCATGACCACCTCGAGCACCATATGAAGGCTGAAAATTCTATTGTGGAGGCCTGTCCTGCCATCCACGACCATTACCACCACGTCCACGTGATGCAAATCTCCCCCTGCCTCTAAAGCCTCTCTGCGAGTAGAAAGCCTGATTTCTGCCATCATCATGGCTAGTAGATGCATCCAGAAATGAATCACTGAGCTTGATTTCCTCAACCAACAAGAGTGAAACCAACTCATCGAAGTCGGGTAGACCTGTACTCCTCACTAAGATAGATGTATCAAAGGATTTGTATTCCTTGCTAAGACCATGCAAGGTAATATCCACCAAATCATCATCAGGCATGGGGGCATTTATTGTGGCCAATGCATCTGCAAACTTCTTGATTTCTTGCACATAATCATGTATGCTCCTTTTATTCCTTTTCACATTGTGTATCTGCTATCGCAAATGAGACTTGCGAGCACTCGTATCTGTATCAAACATCTTGACCAAAGTATCCCATGCATCTTTGGGATTCTCAGCATCCTGTATGTGTATGAGCATAGCATCAGAAATACATATAGACAAATAATGCAACACTTTGAATGTTCTCTCTGACCATTGCTTATGAGTAATAACGTGTAGGTTGTCGAGGTAGCTCAGGCTCAGGCTCAGCACCTATAATGAGATTCCAAAATCCTTTCCCTTTCAAGAAACTCTTTATCCTGTACTTCCATGCCTGGAAGTTCTTCCTATCCAGCTTTTCACCAACAATCTGAACTGGACTATCCGACATGTTGCTCAATGCATACACCTTCCGCACACTTCAAATTTGTAAATGAGCCTTCCTCAGCTCAACCACACTCCAATGAATGTTTCAGATGCTCCAAGGTAGCCAACAAACTCCAAATTTGATGTAGAAAATCAACCTGTAATCATCCAAGATGAACTGACTCACTCAGTGCGGGATACCCTGAATTGACACGCCTTCCAAGGCTCCAAATCACAATGTAATGGTGCAATCAAGTATGGGCAACTTGCATTGACACCTAATCAACCTCAATGTTGAGTATCAACACCATCTGACATGTGTACATATCAATTTTTGAAAACCCCTTTCTCTGTTTTGGGAAAAAAACAGAAAAACTAGAAAAACCAGTAGAAAATTTGCTCTAATTCCTTCAATATTTGTCCAAATTGAGCAACCAGGAATTCATTAGCTTATCATTAGTGTCCATCAACTCCATGTAAGAGGAATTTGTCCAATTGTAAAAGACCAAGGATTAATTGCTCAATTAAAATGCTCTGTTTCTCTGCAACCAGTGGACAACCTGTTTTAATCAGCTCATTCCCAGCTCAATTAGGCATAATTGACCAAACAAATCACATAGCCCTCTTCTCCAAAGTATAAAGCATCCAATTGCTAAAGAAATTGTGGAAGATATCAAGCACCAAGTTGAAATTTGATCTCCTCGTAGTCAAAAAACCAAAAAAATGCTCTGTTTCCTCTGTTCTGGCTGCACCACCTGCAAATGAGGCCTTTGGGAAGGGTTGTAATGCTCAATGATGAGATAATCAAGTCCCTAACACTCCTAGGTAGGTGTGTGACCCATCAATGCTTTGATTTTTACCAAATACATGCTCCAATTTCATCAATTTTTAGCTTCCTTTTCTCTGTTTTGTGAGAGCTCAAAAAACCAGAGATTTTCATGCATTCAAATGCTTCCAAAATGCTCCAAAATCACAATAGAGCTTGCATAAGAGTTTCCATTACATCTCTCATTGTCAGATACATGTTTGCTTTGCCAGATTTACATGTATTTCCACCATACATCAATGTTGCCAAGCTTTAATGGAAAGCTTCAAAAACCAGAATTTCTCTTTGCTTTGATTTGCTCTATTTTGCTTTGTTTTTGCCTGTATCACCTGCAATCCGCTCAAGGATGTTTAGAAGACCTTACCCGTTAGGCCAAGCTCTCAGATCTGATAGTATTTGGTGTGCTCCAAGCTTCAAAGCTCCAATGGCAAGCTTCACAGCTTCTTCTCCCTCTTCTCTTCACTCACTCATAAACCCTAATAAACAGCACAAGGCTCTGATACCATGTTGAAAGAACGGTAGAGGGAGAGGAGACACACACACAGGAGCTAACCCTAATGTATATTGCAAACCATAACCATAGAGGGAAGCCATGTCTCGGGGGGGTCACTCGTATAAATATGTAAGTATCACGTGGATTCAACAGAAGGACATTTTAAATATTTAAAACTTACAGAAATATATTTACAGAGGGGATTTATTTATTGTATTTTTAAAAAAAATTACAGATTTGAATAGGAAAGGATACATTATATTCACTAAAAAATTCACAGATAAGGGACTTTTTAAATAGGCCTTGAACGCACGTGATATAGAGGATTTACATATAGTGACCCCCCCGAGAGCCATGTCCACTCTCACACAAAGCATAATGCACTAATCCATAATACACACACACACAAAATGAGTTGTGACCACACTCTACTAACCCTAGCTAATGTCCACACACTATGACCAGCTGGACACGCGGTCATTTATGTCTCACACATGTTCCTACCTAATCTGCCAGCACATAGCATAGCTGGCTCACACTGATATCGAGCTTGAATCTCAATACGATCTAGTTGTGTTCCATACACATCAACAAAACCAATTACTCCAAGAAGAGACCTACTTCACATGACAATAACCAAGGAGCTAGAATTGCATTTGATCTAGCTCTACCACGTGGTAGAGCTGTATTCTACCTAGACCACATCGTAGAGCTAGAATGCTTTGAGGTCTAGCTCTACCATGTGGGGGAGCTAGAATACATTCTTCTACCTCTACCATGTGGTAGAGCTAGACTTCAATGAATCGGCTAAGGTTGAATGTAATTGTGGTAGAGCTGTATTATACCTAAACCACATTGTCGAGATAGAATGCTTTGAGGTCTAGCTCCACCATGTGGTGGAGCTAGAATTGCATTTGAGGTCTAGCTCTACATTGTGGTGGAGCTAGAATCGTAGAGGTAGAAAGCTTTGAGGTCTTGCTCTACCATGTGGTAGAGCAAGCATGCATCGATCTAGCTGTGTTTCATACACATCAACAAAACCAATTACTCCCAGAAGAGACCTACTTCACA
The DNA here is from genome assembly GCF_041138505.1 of Cibotium barometz. Classification (NCBI taxonomy): domain Eukaryota; kingdom Viridiplantae; phylum Streptophyta; class Polypodiopsida; order Cyatheales; family Cibotiaceae; genus Cibotium; species Cibotium barometz. The sequence goes on from NC_141046.1 coordinate 28,981,343, forward strand.
TGATAAGAACCAAGAAGCTAGAATTGCATTTGATCTAGCTCTACCATGTGGTAGAGCTGTATTCTACCTAGACCACATCGTAGAGCTAGAATGCTTTGAGGTCCAGCTCTACCATGTGGTGGAGCTAGAATTGCATTTGAGGTCTAGCTCCACCATCTGGTAGAGCTGTATTCTATCTAGACCACATCGTAGAGCTAAAAAGCTTTGAGGTCTAGCTCTACCATGTGGTGGAGCTAGAATGCATTCTTCTAGCTCTACCATGTGGTAGAGCTAGACTTCAATGAATGTAACCGACTGAGGGTGAATGTATCTGTGGTGGAGCTAGACTTCAATGAATGTAACCGACTGAGGGTGAATGTATCTGTGGTGGAGCTAGAGTCGTAGAGGTAGAAAGCTTTGAGGTCTAGCTCTACCATGTGGTGGAGCTAAAATTGCATTTCAGGTCTAGCTCTACGATGTGGTGGAGCTAGAGTTGTAGAGGTAGAAAGCTTTGAAGTCTAGCTCTACCACATGGTAGAGCTAGAAGATTGCATTCTAGCTCCACCACATGGTAGAGTTGGACCTCAAAGCTTTCTACCTCTACGTTTCTAGCTCCACCACATGGTAGAGCTAGACCTGAAATGCAATTCTAGCTCCACCACATGGTACAGCTAGACCTCAAAGCATTCTAGCTAGATTTCAAAGTAATCTAGTGCTGGTTTTCAATGGATAGTATCTCTACCAGGTGGTAGAGCAAGATTAATAAATGTATTGACCAGAATGCTTTGAAATCTAGCTCTACCATGTGGTGGAGCTAGAATGCATTCTTCTAGCTCTACCATGTGGTAGAGCTAGACTTCAATGAATGTAACTGAGGTTGAATGTAACTGTGGTAGAGCTGTATTCTACCTAAACCACATTGTAGACATAGAATGCTTTGAGGTCTAGCTCTACCATGTCGTAGAGCTAGAATTGCATTTCAGGTCTAGCTCTACCATGTGGTGGAGCTAGAGTCATAGAGGTAGAAAGCTTTGAGATCCAGCTCTGCCATGTGCTGGTGCTAGAATGCATTCTTCTAGCTCGACCATGTGGTAGAGCTAGACTTCAATGAATGTAACCGGCTGAGGTTGAATGTAACTGTGGTAGAGCTGGACCTCAAAGCTTTCTACCTCTACGATTCTAGCTCCACCACATGGTAGAGCTAGACCTCAAATCCAATTCTAGCTCCACCACATGGTAGAGCTAGACCTCAAAGCATTCTATCTCAAATACTCCATCTTGGAGCTCTCAATACATTAATAAGTCTTGCTCTACCACACGGTAGAGCTAGATAAATGCATTTTATCTGGACTTCTACGTATTCTAGTGGTGGTTTTTCAATGGATATTATCTCTACCGGGTGGCAGAGCAAGATTAATAAATGTATTGACCAAAATGCTTTAAAATCTAGCTCTACCATGTGGTGGAGCTAGAATGCATTCTTCAAGCTCTACCATGTGGTAGAGCTAGACTTCAATGAATGTAACCGGCTGAGGTTGAATGTAACTGTGGTAGAGCTGTATTCTACCTAAACCACATTCTAGAGATAGAATGCTTTGAGGTCTAGCTCTACCATGTGGTGGAGCTAGAATTGCATTTGAGGTCTAGCTCTACCATGTGGTGGAGCTAGAATCGTAGAGGTAGAAAGCTTTGAGGTCTCAAATGCAATTCTAGCTCCACCACATGGTAGAGCTAGACCTTAAAGCATCCTATCTCAATTACTCCATCTTGGAGCTCTCAATACATTTATTAGTCTTGCTCTACATGGTAGGGCTAGAAAAATGCATTCTAACTGGACTTCAAAGTATTCTAGTGCTGGTTTTTCAATGGATATTATCTCTACCAGGTGGCAGAGCAAGATTAATAAATGTATTGACCAGAATGCTTTGAAATCTAGCTCTACCATGTGGTGGAGCTAGAATGCATTCTTCTAGCTCTACCATGTGGTAGAGCTAGACTTCAATGAATGTAACCGGCTGAGGTTGAATGTAACTGTGGTAGAGCTGTATTATATCTAAACCACATTGTAGAGATAGAATGCTTAGAGGTCTAGCTCTACCATGTGGTGGAGCTAGAATTGCATTTGAGGTCTAGCTCTACCATGTGGTGGAGCTAAAGTCATAGAGGTAGAAAGCTTTGAGGTCTAGCTCTACCATGTGGTAGAGCAAGAATGCATTGATCTAGCTGTGTTCCATACACATCAACAAAACCAATTACTCCAAGAAGAGACCTACTTCACATGACAATAACCAAGGAGCTAGAATTGCATTTGATCTAGCTCTACCACATGATGGTAGAGCTGTATTCTACCTAGACCACATCGTAGAGCTAGAATGCTTTGAGGTCTAGCTCTACCATGTGGTGGAGCTAGAATTGCATTCTTCTAGCTCTACCATGTGGTAGAGCTAGTCTTCAACGAATGTAACCGGCTGAGGTTGAATGTAACTGTGGTAGAGCTGTATTCTACCTAAACCACATTGTAGAGATAGAGTGCTTTGAGGTCTAGCTCTACCATGTGGTGGAGCTAGAATTGCATTTGAGGTCTAGCTCTACCATGTGGTGGAGCTAGAATCGTAGAGGTAAAAAGATTTGAGGTCTAGCTCTACCATGTGGTAGAGCAAGAATGCATCGATCTAGCTATGTTCCATACACATCAACAAAACCATTTACTCCAAGAAGAGATCTACTTCACATGACAAGAACCAAGGAGCTAGAATTGCATTTGATCTAGCTCTACCACGTGGTAGAGCTGTATTCTACCTAGACCACATCGTAGAGCTAGAATGCTTTGAGATCCAGCTCCCCCATGTGGTGGAGATAGAATGCATTCTTCTAGCTCTACCATGTGGTAGAGCTAGACTTCAATGAATGTAAGCGGCTGAGGTTGAACGTAAGTGTGGTAGAGCTGTAAATTGTAGAGATAGAATGCTTTGAGGTCTAGCTCTACCATGTGGTGGAGCTAGAATCGTAGAGGTAGAAAGCTTTGAGGTCTAGCTCTACCATGTGGTAGAGCAAGAATGCATTGATCTAGCTGTGTTCCATACACATCAACAAAACCAATTACTCCAAGAAGAGATCTACTTCATATGACAAGAACGAAGGAGCTAGAATTGCATTTGATCTAGCTCTACCACGTCGTAAAGCTGTATTCTACCTAGACCACATTATAGAGCTAGAATGCTTTGAGGTCTAGCTCTACCATGTGGTGGAGCTAGAATGCATTCTTCTACCTCTACCATGTGGTAGAGCTAGACTTCAATGAATCGGCTAAGGTTGAATGTAACTGTGGTAGAGCTGTATTCTAACTAAACCACATTATAGAGATAGAATGCTTTGACGTCTAGCTCCACCATGTGGTGGAGCTAGAATTGCATTTGAGGTCTAGCTCTACCATGTGGTGGAGCTAGAATCGTAGAGGTAGAAAGCTTTGAGGTCTTGCTCTACCATGTGGTAGAGCAAGAATGCATCGATCTAGCTGTGTTTCATACACATCAACAAAACCAATTACTCCAAGAAGAGACCTACTTCACGTGATAAGAACCAAGAAGCTAGAATTGCATTTGATCTAGCTCTACCACGTGGTAGAGATATATTCTACCTAGACCACATCGTAGAGCTAGAATGCTTTGAGGTCCAGCTCTACCATGTGGTGGAGCTAGAATTGCATTTGAGGTCTAGCTCTACCATGTGGTAGAGCTGTATTCTATCTAGACCACATCGTAGAGCTAAAAAGCTTTGAGGTCCAGCTTTACCATATGGTGGAGCTAGAATGCATTCTTCTAGCTCTACCATGTGGTAGAGCTAGACTTCAATGAATGTAACCGGCTGAGGGTGAATGTATCTGTGGTGGAGCTAGAGTCGTAGAGGTAGAAAGCTTTGAGGTCTAGCTCTACCATGTGGTGGAGCTAAAATTGCATTTCAGGTCTAGCTCTACGATGTGGTGGAGCTAGAGTCGTAGAGGTAGAAAGCTTTGAAGTCTAGCTCTACCACATGGTAGAGCTAGAAGATTGCATTCTAGCTCCACCACATGGTAGAGCTGGACCTCAAAGCTTTCTACCCCTACCTTTCTAGCTCCACCACATGGTAGAGCTAGACCTGAAATGCAATTCTAGCTCCACCACATGGTACAACTAGACCTCAAAGCATTCTAGCTCAACTTCAAAGTATTCTAGTGCTGGTTTTCAATGGATAGTATCTCTACCAGGTGGTAGAGCAAGATTAATAAATGTATTGACCAGAATGCTTTGAAATCTAGCTCTACCATGTGGTGGAGCTAGAATGCATTCTTCTAGCTCTACCATGTGGTAGAGCTAGACTTCAATGAATGTAACCAACTGAGGTTGAATGTAACTGTGGTAGGGCTGTATTCTACCTAAACCACATTGTAGAGATAGAAGGCTTTGAGGTCTAGCTCTACCATGTGGTAGAGCTAGAATTGCATTTCAGGTCTAGCTCTACCATGTGGTGGAGCTAGAGTCATAGAGGTAGAAAGCTTTGAGATCCAGCTCTACCATGTGTTGGAGCTAAAATGCATTCTTCTACCTCGACCATGTGGTAGAGCTAGACTTCAATGATGTAAAACAGGCTGAGGTTGAATGTAACTGTGGTAGAGCTGGACCTCAAACCTTTCTACCTCTACGATTCTAGCTCCACCACATGGTAGAGCTAGACCTCAAATGCAATTCTAGCTCCACCACATGGTAGAGCTAGACCTCAAAGCATTCTATCTCAAATACTCCATCTTGGAGCTCTCAATACATTAATAAGTCTTTCTCTACCACATGGTAGAGCTAGATAAATGCATTCTAGCTGGACTTCAAAGTATTCTAGTGCTGGTTTTCAATGGATATTATCTCTACTAGGTGGTCGAGCAAGATTAATAAATGTATTGACCAGAATGCTTTGAAATCTAGCTCTACCATATGGTGGAGCTAGAATGCATTCTTCTAGCTCTACCATGTGGTAGAGCTAGACTTCAATGAATGTAACCGACTAAGGTTGAATGTAACTGTGATAGAGCTGTATTCTACCTAAACCACATTGTAGAGATAGAATGCTTTGAGGTCTAGCTCTACCATGTGGTGGAGCTAGAATTGCATTTGAGGTCTAGCTCTACCATGTGGTGGACCTAGAGTCGTAGAGGTAGAAAGCTTTGAGGTCTAGCTCAACCATGTGGTAGTGCAAGAATTGCATTTGAGGTCTAGCTCTACCATGTGGTAGAGCTGTATTCTATCTAGACCATATCGTAGAGCTAGAAAGCTTTGAGGTCCAGCTCTACCATGTGGTGGAGCTAGAATGCATTCTTCTAGCTCTACCATGTGGTAGAGCTAGACTTCAACCAATGTAACCGGCTGAGGTTGAATGTAACTGTGGTAGAGCTGTATTCTACCTAAACCACATTGAAGAGATAGAATGCTTTGAGGTCTAGCTCTACCATGTGGTGGAGCTAGAATCGTACCATGTAGAGCAAGACTAATAAATGTATTGAGAGCTCCAAGATGGAGTAATTGAGATAGAATGCTTTGAGGTCTAGCTCTACCATGTGGTGGAGCTAGAATTGCATTTGAGACCTCAAAGCTTTCTACCTCTACGATTCTAGCTCCACCACATGGTAAAGCTAGACCTCAAAGCATTCTATCTCTACAATATGGTTTAGGTAGAATATAGCTCTACCACAGTTACATTCAACCTTAGCCGGTTACATTCATTGAAGTCTAGCTCTACCACATGGTAGAGCTTGAAGAATGCATTCTAGCTCCACCATATGGTAGAGCTAGATTTTAAAGCATTCTGGTCAATACATTTATTAATCTTGCTTTGCCAGACGGTAGAGATAATATCCATTGAAAAACCAGCACTAGAATACGTTGAAGTCCAGCTAGAATGTATTTATCTATCTCTACCATGTGGTAGATCAAGACTAACAAATGTATTGAGAGCTCCAAGAAGATGGAAATACTCTTCATCTCCTCCACAGTGTTTTCATGGATATATATTGTGATTTTTGAATATGATATTTTTAAGTTTTTTTTAAAAGTGTAAGAATACAATAACTATAATTAACAATTGTGGTTTTTGTTGCAAGTGAAAGATGTCTCAGAAAAGAAAAGTGGTGGAAGTTCCGCTCAGTGTTGACTTTGCCTTTGCTGATCAACGACGACAGTGGTACTTAGATATTTGGGGTCTTCAGGGTTCACAATTTAACAAAATTCATCTATTTGTTACTAGTGATGTGGGCGTGGATACTTTTGAGGATCTAGGACCAATGACTCTATCTTATATTTCTGTAGTTGATTCTCATCCCGATATTGAATGCATAAATATTGGGGTACCTAGAATCCATGAGTATCAACTAGATCCCAAGGCATTCATTATTGTGAACGAACAGTAAGAGATAAACAAGATACTATGTTCTCTCGAGGGTGGAAGTTAGATTGTGCAAGTCAAGAAATAACTCTTGAAGAGTTGCAAGCTTCCTTGCTTATTGTGTGAAAGGCAAACAAGAAAAAGAGAAAATGCCCTCTAAAAATCCAGTTCAAAAAAGGCAAAAAGCAGTTATGGATGTAGATGAAGCAGTTCTTAAATCTACAGTAGAGAAAACAGGTGGAGAGACAGAAGACTCTTTACACTTGTAGCAAGAGTAGCATGATCTGTGCGTAGCTCAATCCAATGGGATTTGCATCCCTTTCGGAGCTAGGGATTCAACCCGTACCGGTGCACGAAAGCTTATCCACGAATGGAGAAAATGCTATGAACACCACTACCTTGACATAGACTTTACACACATGCTCAATCTTGCCATAGCTCATTCACTCATCATCCCACTCATTCATGCATCCAATACAAGAAGAAAGCTAAGCTAATGCATACACAAGCTCAAAGCATACTTCATTCTCAAGCACTACTTCCCTAGCATGCACACAAACCTTGAAGCTTAATGGAACTTGAAATAAACATGCATTCTCATTCACTACTCAAGCAATGCCTTGCCCATGGATAAGCTAAAAGCTATGGAGAAGCTTAAGCTTGAATCCACTACCACACAAAGCCTAATAGAGAATCCACAAGCATCAACAAAGAAGCATGCACACTAGAGAATAGAGATGAGAAGAGAGAAAAACATCATCTCATTGCATTGAATTAGAAGAGCATTGCTCATACAATAGTGTAGATGGGGAGAGAGAAGAGCTTGCACCTCTATGAACAAGAGGGAGAGCTAGTCTCAAGAGAGCTCAAGCATGAGTTTAGCCCAATGTGTACATGAGCTCTCAAATGAGCCACTATTTATACTAAAACTCCCAAAACTTCCCATGTGGGATTATTCTCAAGCCCACTCCCACACTCACCTACAACTTGGAACTCTCTACAAGAGCCCTAAATAAGAATGTCCAGTCTCTTGTTTTCCTGCTTCCATCTTTGTGTTACTTCCTTGCATTGATCACCACTCGTCATGCAACAACACGCTTGGAAAATTCAACAAAAATAAGATTTGTGGATCCCAAAGTTTTGAAAAATGAGGTGCAAAAGGCACTAAAGAGTGATACAGGGGGTATGGAAAAATACTCTAAGTATTTTCCATTCAAGTACAAAGAGTATGAGATCCAGGTGTAGATCAATGCTGGTTAGCTCCTGATCACTATAACTCCCGTCAAATAGAACCTCACCGTGTGGATGAATGCGTGTTATTTTTTGGTGCAAGTGCAAACAGGCCAGGAGCGTGTGCATACTTGATGCCTGTAAAGAATGCTGGCAAGAAGAAAGGAATTCCAATGAAACTAAGTGAGGTAACAGAGGAGAAACTCACTGAGTATTCATATTGGATTATTGATGGCCAACATTCCATCTATGCTGCAAAATTCTTACGGTATCAAGAAATGGAAAAAGATGGTCGTGCTCAAGACCTGATACAAGTGTATGAAAAAAGGAAGGCTTGAATTGTTGTAGATCGAGAGCCACAAGTTGCGACGGCCATATCTGCTATAGCTAATGAAGAGGCCCAATCAATATATGTCAAACAACCATACTATGATGTCTTGTAGCACTTGAGGAGTCAGTGGATCTTCAATAATTCTCTGTCAAGGCCAGCATCTAGAGTAATAGAGGGCTCATCATCTCGTGTAGACTGAGATGTATGTCCATATCCCTTGCTCTCTTATAGTTATATGTTTTGAAAAAAATACTTGATTTTGATCTTTTTTTCTTTTATTTCTTTGCAGAAATTTTTGCGAATGGCTAGAATTACGGTGGGAGCATCCTTCATTTCAAAGCAGTCTCACATAGTGATTTACTCTGATGAAGTTTTCAAAGGCTGGCTTGAAATCATGGAGAAGCAAAACAAGAAACCAACTGCCACAGTTTTCAAATGTCTTGCTGGGCTAGATGAACAAGAAGTCAAAAAAATACAATCAAAAATCAGGTCTAGAAAAATTGTTCTTTCAAAGGATACTAAGGATGTAGATGAAATTGACATGCTAGAGCGTATCAAGTAGCTCAAGCAAGATAAAATTATTCAAGATGCATTGCTTGTAGAGTTTAACACTCTGAACAAGGACAAACAATGTCAAGATTGGTCAGAATTGACTATCACCTAGAGCATCAATGAGGTTGTATACTCAGTTCTTTTGAAGTTATGTGATGTGTATATAAAGTCAAAGCTACAGGTTGGATCAAAGAAGATTGATTTTCCAATAGAAGCAAGGCAATATGTGGAGTGGAATATCAGCCTTAGCAAAGAAAGTTCAACCTTGTCCTTGGATCTTCCTTGGTGTATTTATGTTGTGAGTCTTCCATTCGACGGGAGTTACTACTTGAAGTGCCACCTCAACAATCCAATTTCCATTGGGTTATGTGTTCTGGATAACACTGACGTTTTGGGAAGAAATATGCATTGGGATGTGGAATCATTTTGCAATCTTTTGAACGGCATTATGATCATTACAGCAGTTGGTAGATCTTTGCCATCCCAATATGTGTTGCTTACCTTTCTAAATATTACAGATTTTATTCACTTGCAAAATGCTTTAAAAAATTTGAGTGGCATAGCAAAGGAACAATATAATGGGGCATTGCATTTTCGACGTGACAACCGATGCATTGGTGTAATAGAGCTCTTCACATCCTTAGTGTTTTTCAGCAAGGGAGATGCCTTTCAAGGACTAGCAGATGTTCTTGATCCAGGTACACAAGCGACAATATTGGATACTAGACTTCTTGATATAGATAATGAAGATGTTAAAACTATCCCAGACATTGAGTTTCTAAGAATCAAGAAGAATCTTTTGATCAAGTAATGTATTCGGAAGTATTGCAGAGAAGGCTGCAAGCTTGTTGATCTTTTCAGTAATGGCTATATCATTGAGCTAGGGCTAGCACTAAATAAGGAGTGATTGGCCTAGTGGAGAGTATTGAAGATCAAAGAAAGATGGGAACAAGGCTTCTTGACTTTGCAAATGAGTCCGAATCACATCTGAACACAACAAGAAAGATCCGGGTTGGTCGCCACACATTTGTCCATGCATGATTCGATTTTCATGCCTCTTCAGTGCCGTTTGGGCCACGGTCGAAAATTTTTGCCGTTTGGCACGCTCGTGCATCTTTTTAGAGAACCCGGATTCGGACAATTAGAAGTTGAGGATCTGGGACCCCATGAGAGAACGGACCACACGGACTTGTGCTAGAGAAGTTGCTCTATGTCCACATCACTCCGTGCATGGATTTGGGCATCGCAATCTGTTCTCCCAGCGCGTCAAAGTTGGGTCTCGGTGAAGATAGTGCAAAATCGCCATAAGAGAGTTTCGGGTCCGAAATGAGTCCGAATCGCATCTGAACACAACAAGAAAGATCCGGGTTGCTTGCCACACATTTGTCCATGCATGATTCGAATTTCATGCCTCTTCGGCACCGGCCTTGGTTGGAAATTTTTGCCCTTTGGCACGCTCGTGCATCTTTTTCGAGAACCAGGATTCGGACAGTAAAAAATTGAGGATCCGGGACCCCATTAGAGAACGGACCACACGGACTTGTGCTAGGGAAGTTGCTCTATATCGATGCATTATAGCTTCACCACATGATAGAGCTAGACCTCAAATTAATTCTAGCTCCACCACATGGTAGAGCTAGACCTCAAAGCATTCTTGCTCTAAAATGTGGTCTAGGTTGAATACAGCTCTACCGTATGGTAGAGCTAGATCAAATGTAATTCTAGCTCCTTGGTTCTCGTCATGGTCTCTTCTTGGAGTAATTGGTTTTGTTGATTTGCATGGTACAGAGCTAGATCAATGCATTCTAGCTCTACCACATGGTAGAGCTAGACAGCGAATGCAATTCTAGATCCACCACATGGTAGAGCTAAACCTCAAAGCATTCTAGCTCTACAATGTGGTCTAGGTTGGATACATCTCTACCACATTAGATAAAATGCAATTCTAGCTCTACCACATGGTAGAGCTAGACCTCAAATGCAATTCTAGATCCACCATATGGTAGAGCTGGACCTCAAAGCATTCTAGCTCTACGATGTGGTCTAGGTAGAATATAGCTCTACCACGTGGTAGAGCTAGATCAAATGCAATTCTAGCTCCTTGGTTCTTGTCATGTGAAGTAGGTCTCCTCTTGGAGTAATTGGTTTTGTTGATGTGTATGGAACACAGCTAGATCGATGCATTTTTTGCTCTACCACATGGTAGAGCTAGACATTAAAGCTTTCTACCTCTACGATTCTAGCTCCACCACATGGTAGAGCTAGACCTCAAATGCAATTCTAGCTCCACCATATGGTAGAGCTAGACCTCACAGCATTCTATCTCTACAATGTGGTTTTGGTAGAATAGAGCTCTACCACAGTTACATTCAACCTCGAATACATTCATTGCAGTCTAGCTCTACCACATGGTAGAGCTAGAAGAATGCATTCTAGCTCCACCACATGGTGGAGTTGGACCTCAAAGCATTCTAGCTCTATGATGTGGTCTAGGTAGAATACAACTCTACCACATGGTAGAGCTAGATCAAATGCAATTCTAGCTCCTTGGTTCTTGTCATATGTAGTAGGTCTCTTCTTGGAGTAATTGGTTTTGTTGATGTGTATGGAACACAGCTAGATCGATGCATTCTTGCTCCACGATAGGGTAGTGCTAGACCTCAAAGCTTTCTACCTCTACGATTCTAGCTCCACCACATGGTAGAGCTAGACCTCAAATGCAATTCTAGCTCCACCACATGGTAGAGGTAGACCTCAAAGCATTCTATCTCTACAATGTGGTTTAGGTAGAATACAGCTCTACCACAGTTACATTCAACCTCAGCCGGTTACATTCGTTGAAGTCTAGCTCTACCACATTATAGAGCTAGAAGAATGCATTCTAGCTCCACCACATGGTAGAGCTGGACCTCAAAGCTTTCTAGCTCTACGATGTGGTCTAGATAGAATACAGCTCTACCACATGGTAGAGCTAGACCTCAAATGCACTTCTTGCTCTACCACATGGTAGAGCTAGACCTCAAATCTTTCTACCTCTACAACTCTAGCTCCACCACATGGTAGAGCTAGACCTCAAATGCAATTCTAGCTCCACCACATGGTAGAGCTAGACCTCAAAGCATTCTATCTCTACAATGTGGTTTAGGTAGAATACAGCTCTACCACAGTTACATTCAATCTCAGTCGGTTACATTCATTGAAGTCTAGCTCTACCACATGGTAGAGCTAGAAGAATGCATTCTAGCTCCACCACATGGTAGAGCTAGATTTCAAAGCATTCTGGTCAATACATTTATTAATCTTGCTCTACCACCTGGTAGCGATAATATCCATTGAAAACCAGCACTAGAATACTTTGAAGTCCAGCTAGAATGCATTTATCTAGCTCTACCATGTGATAGAGCAAGACTTATTAATGTATTGAGAGCTCCAAGACGGAGTTTTTAAGAAAGAATGCTTTGAGGTCTAGCTCTGCCATGTGGTGGAGCTAGAATTGCATTTGAGGTCTAGCTCTACCATGTGGTGGAGCTAGAATCGTAGAGGTAGAAAGCTTTGAGGTCCAGCTCTACCACAGTTACATTCAACCTCAGCCGGTTACATTCATTGAAGTCTAGCTGTACCACATGGTCGAGCTAGAAGAATGCATTCTAGCTCCACCACATGGTAGAGCTAGACCTCAAAGCTTTCTACCTCTATGACTCTAGCTTCACCAGATGGTAGAGCTAGACCTGAAATGCAATTCTAGCTCTACCACATGGTAGAGCTAGACCTCAAAGCATTCTATGTCTACAATGTGGTTTAGGTAGAATACAGCTCTACCACAGTTACATTCAGCCTTAGTTGGTTACATTCATTGAAGTCTAGCTCTACCACATGGTAGAGCTAGAAGAATGCATTCTAGCTCCACCACATGGTAGAGCTAGATTTCAAAGCATTCTTGTCAATACATTTATTAATCTTGCTCTACCACCTGGTAGAGATACTATCCATTGAAAACCAGCACTAGAATACTTTGAAGTCGAGCTAGAATGCTTGAAGGTCTAGCTGTACCATGTGGTGGAGCTAGAATTGCATTTCAGGTCTAGCTCTACCATGTGGTGGAGCTAGAAACATAGAGGTAGAAAGCTTTGAGGTCCACCTCTACCATGTGGTGGAGCTAGAATGCATTGCTAGACTTCAAAGCTTTCTACCTCTATGACTCTAGCTCCACCACATGGTAGAGCTAGACCTCAAAGCTTTCTACCTCTACGACTCTAGCTCCACCAGAGATACATTCAACCTCAGCCGGTTACATTCATTGAAGTCTAGCGCTACCACATGGTAGAGCTAGAAGAATGCATTCTAGCTCCACCACATGGTAGAGCTAGACCTAAAAGCTTTCTAGCTCTACGATGTGGTCTAGATAGAATACAGCTCTACCACATGGTAGAGCTAGACCTCAAATGCAATTCTAACTCTACCACATGGTACAGCTGGACCTCAAAGAATTCTAGCTCTACGATGTGGTCTAGGTAGAATACAGCGCTACCACGTGGTAGAGCTAGATCAAATGTAATTTTAGCTCCTTGGTTCTTGTCATGTGAAGTAGGTCTCTTCTTGTAGTAATTGGTTTTGTTGATGTGTATGGAACACAGCTAGATCAATGCATTCTTGCTCTACCATATGGTAGAGCTAGATCTCAAAGCTTTCTACCTCTACGATTCTAGCTCCATCACATGGTAAAGCTAGACCTCAAATGCAATTCTAGCTCCACCACATGGTAGAGCTAGACCTCAAAGCATTCTATCTCTACAATGTGGTTTAGGTAGAATACAGCTCTACCACAGTTACATTCAACCTCAGCCGGTTACATTCATTGAAGTCTAACTCCACCACATGGTAGAGCTAGAAGAATGCATTCTAGCTCCACCACATGGTGGAGCTGGACCTCAAAGCATTCTAGCTCTACGAAGTGATCTAGGTAGAATACAGCTCTACCACGTGGTAGAGCTAGATCAAATGCAATTCTAGCTACTTGGTTCTTGTCATGTGAAGTAGGTCTCTTCTTGGAGTAATTGGTTTTGTTGATGTGTATGGAACACAGCTAGATTGATGCATTCTTACTCTACCACATGGTAGAGCTAGACCTCAAAGCTTTCTACCTCTACGATTCTAGCTCCACCACATGGTAGAGCTAGACCTCAAATGCAATTCTAGCTCCACCACATGGTAGAGTTAGACCTCAAAGCATTCTATCTCTACAATGTGGTTTAGGTAGAATACAGCTCTACCACAGTTACATTCAACCTAAGTCGTTTACATTTGTTGAAGTCTAGCTCTACCACATGGTAGAGCTAGAAGAATGCATTCTAGCTCCACCACATGGTGGAGCTAGACCTCAAAGCATTCTAGCTCTACAATGTGGTCTAGGTAGAATACAGCTCTACCACAGGGTAGAGCTAGATCAAATGCAATTCTAGCTCCTTGGCTCTTGTCATGTGAAGTAGATCTCTTTTTGGAGTAAATGGTTTTGTTGATGTGTATGGAATATAGCTAGATCGATGCATTCTTGCTCTACCACATGGTAGAGCTAGACCTCAAATCTTTTTACCTCTACGATTCTAGCTCCACCACATGGTAGAGCTAGAACTCAAATGCAATTCTAGCTCCACCACATGGTAGAGCTAGACCTCAAAGCATTCTATCTCTACAATGTGGTTTATGTAGAATACAGCTCTACCACAGTTACATTCAATCTCAGTCGGTTACATTCATTGAAGTCTAGCTCTACCACATGGTAGAGCTAGAAGAATGCATTTTAGCTCCACCACATGGTAGAGCTAGATTTCAAAGCATTCTGGTCAATACATTTATTAATCTTACTCTACCACCTGGTAGCGATAATATCCATTGAAAACCAGCACACTAGAATACTTTGAAGTCCAGCTAGAATGCATTTATCTAGCTCTACCATGTGGTAGAGCAAGACTTATTAATGTCTTGAGAGCTCCAAGATGGAGTTTTTGAGAAAGAATGCTTTGAGGTCTAGCTCTACCATGTGGTGGAGCTAGAATTGCATTTGAGGTCTAGCTCTACCATGTGGTGGAGCTAGAATCATAGAGGTAGAAAGCTTTGAGGTCCAGCTCTACCACAGTTACATTCATCAACCTCAGTCGGCTACATTCATTGAAGTCTAGCTGTACCACATGGTCGAGCTAGAAGAATGCATTCTAGCTCCACCACATGGTAGAGCTGGACCTCAAAGCTTTCTACCTCTATGACTCTAGCTCCACCACATGGTAGAGCTAGACCTGAAATGCAATTCTAGCTCTACAACATGGTAGAGCTAGACCTCAAAGCATTCTATGTCTACAATGTGGTTTAGGTAGAATACAACTCTACCATAGTTACATTCAGCCTCGGTTACATTCATTGAAGTCTAGCTCTACCACATGGTAGAGCTAGAAGAATGCATTCTAGCTCCACCACATGGTAGAGCTAGATTTCAAAGCATTCTTGTCAATACATTTATTAATCTTGCTCTACCACCTGGTAGAGATACTATCCATTGAAAACCAGCACTAGAATACTTTGAAGTCTAGCGAGAATGCTTTGAGGTCTAGCTGTACCACGTGGTGGAGCTAGAATTGCATTTCAAGTCTAGCTCTACCATGTGGTGGAGCTAGAAACATAGAGGTAGAAAGCTTTGAGGTTCACCTCTACCATGTGGTGGAGCTAGAATGCATTGCTAGACTTCAAAGCTTTCTACCTCTACGACTCTAGCTCCACCACATGGTAGAGCTAGACCTGAAATGCAATTTTAGCTCTACCACATGGTAGAGCTAGACCTTAAAGCTTTCTACCTCTACGACTCTAGCTCCACAACAGATACATTCAACCTCAGCCGGTTACATTCATTGAAGTCTAGCTCTACCACATGGTAGAGCTAGAAGAATGCATTCTAAGCTCCACCACATGGAAGAGCTCGACCTAAAAGCTTTCTAGCTCTACGATGTGGTCTAGATAGAATACACCTCTACCACATGGTAGAGCTAGACCTCAAATGCAATTCTAACTCCACCACATGGTACAGCTGGACCTCAAAGCATTCTAGCTCTACGATGTGGTCTAGGTAGAATAGAGCTCTACCACGTGCTAGAGCTATATCAAATGTAATTTTGGCTCCTTGGTTCTTGTCATGTGAAGTAGGTCTCTTCTTGCAGTAATTGGTTTTGTTGATGTGTATGGAACACAGTTAGATCGATGCATTCTTGCTCTACCATATGGTAGAGCTAGATCTCAAAGCTTTCTACCTCTACGATTCTAGCTCCATCACATGGTAGAGCTAGACCTCAAATGCAATTCTAGCTCCACCACATGGTAGAGCTAGACCTCAAAGCATTCTATCTCTACAATGTGGTTTAGGTAGAATACAGCTCTACCACAGTTACATTCATTGAAGTCTAACTCCACCACATGGTAGAGCTAGAAGAATGCATTCTAGCTCCACCACATGGTGGAGCTGGACCTCAAAGCATTCTAGCTCTACGATGTGATCTAGGGTGAATACAGCTCTACCACGTGGTAGAGCTAGATTAAATGCAATTCTAGCTACTTGGTTCTTGTCATGTGAAGTAGGTCTCTTCTTGGAGTAATTGGTTTTGTTGATGTGTATGGAATAGAGCTAGATCGATGCATTCTTGCTCTACCACATGGTAGAGCTAGACCTCAAAGTTTTCTACCTCTACGATTCTAGCTCCACCACATGGTAGAGCTAGACCTCAAAGCATTCTATCTCTACAATGTGGTTTAGGTAGAATACAGCTCTACCACAGTTACATTCAACCTCAGCCGGTTACATTCATTGAAGTCTAGCTCTACCACATGGTAGAGCTAGAAGAATGCATTCTAGCTCCACCACATGGTGGAGCTGGACCTTAAAGCATTCTAGCTCTACGATGTGGTCTAGGTAGAATATAGCTCTACCACGTGGTAGAGCTAGATCAAATGCAATTCTAGCTCCTTGGTTCTTGTCATGTGAAGTAGATCTCTTTTTGGAGTAAATGGTTTTGTTGATGTGTATGGAACATAGCGAGATCGATGCATTCTTGCTCTACCACATGGTAGAGCTAGACCTCAAATCTTTTTTACCTCTACGATTCTAGCTCCACCACATGGTAGAGCTAGACCTCAAATGCAATTCTAGCTCCACCACATGGTAGAGCTAGACCTTAAAGCATTCTATCTCTACAATATGGTTTAGGTAGAATACAGCTCTACCACAGTTACATTCTCAGCCGGTTACATTCGTTGAAGTCTAGCTCTACCACATGGTAGAGCTAGAAGAATGCAATTCTAGCTCCACCACATGGTAGAGCTAGACCTCAAAGCATTCTAGCTCTATGATGTGGTCTAGGTAGAATACAGCTCTACCACGTGGTAGAGCTAGATCAAATGCAATTCTAGCTCCTTGGTTATTGTCATGTGAAGTAGGTCTCTTCTTGGAGTAATTGGTTTTGTTGATGTGTATGGAACACAGCTAGATCGATGCATTCTTTCTCTACCACATGGTAGAGCTAGACCTCAAAGCTTTCTACCTCTACGACCCTAGCTCCACTACATGGTAGAGCTAGACCTCAAATGCAATTCTAGCTCCACCACATGGTAGAGCTAGACCTCTAAGCATTCTATCTCTACAATGTGGTTAAGGTATAATACAGCTCTACCACAGTTACATTCAACCTCAGCTGATTACATTTATTGAAGTCTAGCTCTATCACATGGTAGAGCTAGAAGAATGCATTCTAGCTCCACCACATGGCAGAGCTAGATTTCAAAGCATTATGGTCATACATTTATTAATCTTGCTCTGCCACCTGGTAGAGATAATATCCATTGAAAAACCAACACTAGAATACTTTGAAGTCCAGCTAGAATGCATTTATCTAGCCCTACCATGTAGAGCAAGACTAATAAGTGTATTGAGAGCTCCAAGATGGAGTAATTGAGATAGAATGCTTTGAGGTGTAGCTCTACCATGTGGTGGAGCTAGAATTGCATTTGAGACCTCAAAGCTTTCTACCTCTACGATTCTAGGTCCACCACATGGTAGAGCTAGACCTCAAATGCAATTCTAGCTCCACCACATGGTAGAGCTAGACCTCAAAGCATTCTATCTCTACAATATGGTTTAGGTAGAATACAACTCTACCACATGGTAGAGCTAGACCTCAAATGCAATTCTAACTCCACCACATGGTATAGCTGGACCTCAAAGCATTCTAGCTCTACGATGTGGTCTAGGTAGAATACAGCTCTACCACATGGTAGAGCTAGATCAAATGTAATTTTAGCTCCTTGGTTCTTGTCATGTGAAGTAGGTCTCTTCTTGCAGTAATTGGTTTTGTTGATGTGTATGGAACACAGCTAGATCGATGCATTCTTGCTCTACCATATGGTAGAGCTAGATCTCAAAGCTTTCTACCTCTACAAATCTAGCTCCATCACATGGTAGAGCTAGACCTCAAATGCAATTCTAGCTCCACCACATGGTAGAGCTAGACCTCAAAGCATTCTATCTCTACAATGTGGTTTAGGTAGAATACAGCTCTACCATAGTTACATTCAACCTCAGCCGGTTACATTCATTGAAGTCTAACTCTACCACATGGTAGAGCTAGAAGAATGCATTCTAGCTCCACCACATGGTGGAGCTGGACCTCAAAGCATTCTAGATCTACGATGTGATCTAGGTAGAATACAGCTCTACCACGTGGTAGAGCTAGATCAAATGCAATTCTAGCTACTTGGTTCTTGTCATGTGAAGTAGGTCTCTTCTTGGAGTAATTGGTTTTGTTGATGTGTATGGAACACAGCTAGATCGATGCATTCTTGCTCTACCACATGGTAGAGCTAGACCTCAAAGTTTTCTACCTCTACGATTCTAGCTCCACCACATGGTAGAGCTAGACCTCAAATGCAATTCTAGCTCCACCACATGGTAGAGCTAGACCTCAAAGCATTCTATCTCTAGAATGTGGTTTAGGTAGAATACAGCTCTACCACAGTTACATTCAACCTCAGCCAGTTACATTCGTTGAAGTCTAGCTCTACCACATGGTAGAGCTAGAAGAATGCATTCTAGCTCCACCACATGGTGGAGCTGGACCTCAAAGCATTCTAGCTCTACGATGTGGTCTAGGTAGAATATAGCTCTACCACGTGGTAGAGCTAGATCAAATGCAATTCTAGCTCCTTGGTTCTTGTCATGTGAAGTAGATCTCTTTTTGGAGTAAATGGTTTTGTTGATGTGTATGGAACATAGCTAGATCGATGCATTCTTGCTCTACCACATGGTAGAGCTAGACCTCAAATCTTTTTACCTCTACGATTCTAGCTCCACCACATGGTAGAGCTAGACCTCAAATGGAATTCTAGCTCCACCACATGGTAGAGCTAGACCTCAAAGCATTCTATCTCTACAATGTGGTTTAGGTAGATTACAGCTCTACCACCACAGTTACATTCAACCTCAGCCGGTTACATTCGTTGAAGTCTAGCTCTACCACATGGTAGAGCTAGAAGAATGCAATTCTAGCTCCACCACATGGTAGAGCTAGACCTCAAAGCATTCTAGCTCTACGATGTGGTCTAGGTAGAATACAGCTCTACCACGTGGTAGAGCTAGATCAAATGCAATTCTAGCTCCTTGGTTATTGTCATGTGAAGTAGGTCTCTTCTTGGAGTAATTGGTTTTGTTGATGTGTATGGAACACAGCTAGGTCGATGTTGTAAGATTCCTCCCCCAACCCCTTTTTGATGTCTAGTATCTTCCCCTGTAATCAACCCTCTTCAGAAATATAAAGACCCTGTTGCTAACTATTTTAGCCTAGAGAGAGAAAAATTATTCTAGAGAGAGAATATTCAGATTTTGAATATTTTTGGATAGAAAAATATCTCTTATAATTCAGATGAGTTCCCCTGAAATAGAAATTCAAAAAGAATTTTCCAATGTGCAATTGGAATTAATTGGAAATAGGTATAAAGAACCTTAGTCTAAGGGTCTAGATTTTCAGAAATCTTTAGACTATGGTCCAATTAAGGTTCCTATGGACCAATAGCATCAATCCATGTGTAGGGAGGAGATAAATCCAACTTGTAAAAAGAAAATACCCAAAAATGAGTAAATGCTCACATGAGGTGAAGAGTTGAAAATGTACAAGGTTTATTAGTAAAAAAACTATGAGCAATATTAAAAGTATGACATATGTAAGGAGTTTGATTTTTTTGCGAGCTTTATTTGGCGAGCTTTTTGGAGATAAGATAGTTTTATGCGAGCTTATAAGAAAAATGATACATTTTGGTGAGCTTTTATATAGTAAGTATTTATGAAAGAGAAATAAATACATTCACATACATACATACATACATACATGCATATTCTCAAACATACCTACCTACCCACCTACCTACCTACCTTCCTACATATATACCTATATACCTACCTACCTACCTACCTTCCTACATATATACCTACCTACCTACCTACCTACCTTCCTACATATATACATACATATATATATACACACATGTGTACAATACATACATACATACATGCATGCATACTCCCAAACATATACATGCATGCATACATACATACATACATACCTACCTACCTACCTTCCTACATATATACACACATTTTATGTCAAAGAAACTTAAATATAGGCACAAATATACCTATCTATGTACCTTTCTTCTAATACATACAATTTATGAGACAAGGATACTTCAACTTTTCATACATACTCAAAGACCAATATTTATTTCATCACAAGTAAAAACAAGTATACCCGGTTCATATTTTCTTACAAAAAGATTGAGTTCACATTTCCTTTACAAGAACATATATGGTTGGTACAACTCCTTTACCATCGCGTTGCAAGCTATCTACAATAAGACTTTAGAGTACGTGACAGTATACTCCATCCCAAAGCAAGACAAAAATATTGGGTTCAAATTTTCTTACAAAAAGATTGACTTCACATTTCCGCAAGCTTAAGTAGGCACAAACATGGGAGGCTTGATTAAAGCTTAAGTATAGGCACAAACATCCTTGCTTCGAGGACGTAATAATATAATGTCCACATGCTCTGGTGATAGTGTTGGTTGATGCATTACCATATCCTCATTCTTATGTAATCCCAAAACTCACAAGAAGACAAAATAGATATGCTTACATGCAACGTAAGACTTCCCTCTAGATTCTCTTTGCATGAAATCAGGACATGTACACCAAGGTTGTACCTTGATGTGTATAAAATAGTCCTCTCCACTCTCACATGCCAAATGAAAAATAGAGTAGGGGGACGGCTGCATTGCACTCTCATAAGGACGGCTGCATTGCACTCTCATTAAGGACGGCTGCATTGCACTCTCATTAAGGACGGCTGCATTGCACTCTCATTAAGGACTATCGCTGTCATAGCCTTCGCACTACCAATCCTCTTTTCTGCTTCACACCGCATGCGATTCACCAAGTCCATGCCTGATGCTGGTCCTCGCAAAGACATCTTAAAGACATAACATTTATCATCAAGGCCACCTTGTCCTGGGAAACGGCTACCTTGTATAAATAAATAGCGAGATCTTCTCTGTATAAGAAGGATTCTATCAAAGCCCTCTCCTACTGGCATCAATTTTCTTTTCTCCTGGGATATAATGCGTCTAAACCTAAAAAACATAATTTCACAATAAAGAGAGAACCGAATGTAGAAAAATACATCCAAATATAATTAAGTTACAGAATGAATACTCACCTCTGGTTTTCCACAAGAGGACTCAACTCCTCCAAAAAATTGGAGGACTCAACTCCTCCAAAAAATTGCAGAGCGCATGATCCCCAATACTTGTAGGTAGCTCATCATTTTGATTCATCATGGAGGAAAACAGCATATCCTTCACAATATTCATCTATATTTTTCGAGGACCTGCACTTATCTGGGCTTTCAACACTTGAGAAACAAACATTTTCACGCGGTCCAACATTGACCTTGAAGTTCTTGGCTGAATTGGATGTTCATGCAACCCAGCGTGGAGCATCATTCTTGTAATAGTTATGTCACGAGGCATTACGTAATACATAACACATCTACACACTTGCACACAGTGTGCTGAAATGATAAAACAAGGTGGAGCAATCACGATTGAGAAAGGTCATGGATAATTTTTTTTATAAAAAATATACAAATATATATATAAATTCTAAGTTAAATATGTATCTTTTTATATTAATTTATTATATGTATGTTTTAAATTATACATTTATTGGTTCTAAGTATTATATGTATCTTTTTATATTAGTTTTTTATATGTAAGTAACCTTTAAAATGAAAATAATATGTAACTGTCTATAGGCCCTATTTATTCATTGAGTTTGAATAAGAGAGAAAAAGAGAGAGAGACCAAGACCAGAGAGAGAAAAGGAAGACATAATCTAGATCTTCTCCTCCAGTTTCGAGCTTGGGCCAAGAAGGTAAGCACTCCAGCAACCCCAGATATCGTCTGAACACACCCTAAAGGACGTGGAAGGAGTGGAAAAATACTTTAAATAGTAGACGATTATTATTATTGACATCAAGGTTTATAGTTCGAGTTCCTATATTTATCTCCTATATGTATCTACATCTAACCAACAGTATTAATCATCCAAATGGAGACTCTCAACTCAGCGGTGGTGGAGGTGGAGATGGAGGTGGTCCAGGAGGCTGGTGTGATCTCTCCCTTGCCCCCCTGTTGCTCCGGCCAGTCCAGGCACCCGGCAGAGCCGGGGGATGGAGGTGGAGGTGGAGATGGAGGTGGTCCAGGCAGGTGTGATCTCCCCCTTGCCCTCCGTTGCTCCGGCCAGTCCGGGCACCCAGCGCAGACCATCCCCCGGCTCTCCCGGGTGCGTGGACTGGCCGGAGAGGGGTGGCTATGGCTATGTCTGGCCGCCTGTTCTGATGGCTGGTTGCCTCCTATTACGCCAGGAATGCCTCTACACAACCTTCTTGTTTCATCAGCTGTCCTCTCAAACTGCCCTTCTCCGCCACCCAACGTCTTTAATCACTGACCTTGCCCACACTTACAATAGGCATTCTGTGGCGGTTTTCTACACCGTTAGTCTTCCGGTCGCCTCCGCCTTCGCCTCGGTCTCCACTTTCGCTTCCTCCTCCATGGCTCACAAGATCGGCAAGTTGACCCGCCGTAGGCCCTCTATATTATCCTAGTCAGTAGTACCCTTTGCATGTAAAAAAAGGGGGATGCTTCAAGGGGATCATGGCCATCCGAAGACTGAAGACATGTGTTATGGCTAAGCATCAAATTTTAAATATTTAACGAGATAATATAGCATAGAACTATATCATCCTTAAAATTTTACAAGCTCATGGGATTAGGTATGCAACAATGGATAGTAATGAGTATGCTCTTCTATTTAATCATGCTCGCACAATGGGGTGTGTGGCATACGGGTAAGGATAGTAATGGGCTATTTTTCTATCAATAGGGACAAATAACGATGAAAAAATCGTATTCATTAATTAACCAAGCAAGAGACATCGTGTAAAACATTATTTTATTAAGTTCGAACTTTAATCTAAACGTTATTCTATTAATCTCAACAAGCTTGTTTCCATCAAATTACAGTTTTTTTTCGGTTTCCGTCATCTCTTCCTCACCGCTTCGACACTGTGTTTTAGAGGCTGAGATCGTCGCTTGTGGCACGTGCAATATCTCATTCTACGACATTTCAGAATAGGCAAGATGGTTAAGGCTCCTCTTAGGAAGTGCAAAATATATCATGTGGTCATTGTTGAAGGCACAAAAGAATACCGATATAGTAGAGAGCAATCCGTTGAAAACACAAAAGCTTAGACAGCTCAAAGCACAATATTAGGTGAAAAATGTGAGAAAGATAGAGTTAGAAAATGTGGGAGAGATAGAGTTGGAAAGATTTTCAAATTAAACAAGATTTGATAAATTTTTAAAAATTTAAGAAAATTTGATAAATCTGAAAGAAATTACAATAATAACAATGAGTGGCAGTATTCAAGATGCATTAACTAGTTACAACAGGGCACTCCCAAGACTAGTAAGCATGTTGGGAATACCCAAGTCGGCACTTGCAAGCTTGGAAGACCAAGTGGCGGATTGCCATGAAAACGCGGGTGTGCAAGGGGAGATCAAGGCATGCCTCTCCTCCGTCGAGGCGCTCGCGGTCTTTGCCGTCTCCGTCATGGCAACCAGCTCTCAATCTCAACGCATCAAGGTCCTCGATGCCTTCCAGCTTCCTGCATCCACTGCCGTTAACGTTCCCGCCGGCACCACCCACACCATTCTTAACGTTGAAACCATCAAGCAAGACCCCGACGAGAAGTACGTCACTTGCCACGATATGCTCTTCCCCTTCCGTCTCTTCTACTGCCACTACATTGACCAAAGCAGACTCTTCCTCGCTACCATCCAAGCGCAAGACGGAAGCCTTTAGGGAAAAAAACAAACAAAACAAAATTTGAGTGCGTTATCATGCAGGCATACGATCAAGGAGCTGCACAATGATCTCAGTGGTGGCTGTGGCGCCGTCTTCCCCACCGAAGAGGAGCATGTAACTCCTGAGTAGCTCCCGGAGGCCGGCGTTCTTTAGCACTTGGCAGGCCATGGGATTTCGCAACAGGCACAGATAGCAGCCCAAGAGGTGCTTGGATAGCTTGATACTGGCGGAGCTTGGCTTTTCTGAGGCTTGCACAATGAAAAAGAGGGTCGTGCAGTGCTTGGATAGCTTGATACTGGCGGAGCTTGGCTTTTCGTTGAGAGGCGTCGATGGGGGATGGTCCTGCCAGTCCAGCCACCCGGCAGAGCCGGGGGATGGTCTGCGCTAGCGCAGACCATCCCCCGGCTCTGCCGGGTGGCTGGACTGGCTGTTAGTCTTCCGGTCACCTCCGCCTCTGCCTCCCTCTCCAAGGCTCCCTCTCCAAGGCGCGCGTCTATTACGACGTCAATGTCGTCCGCCCCAAAGAATACTGGGACTACTAATCCAGCAATGTCCAGTGGGGGGACCAAGATGACCATGAAGTTGTCCGTAAAGTTGGACGTGGAGAATACAGTGAAGTCTTTGAAGGTGTCAATGTGGTCAACAATGAGCGTTGTATCATCAAAATACTGAAGCCGGTCAAGAAAAAAAAGATAAAGGGAGAAATCAAAATTCTTCAAAACCTTTGTGGAGGTCCAAATGTGCCGGGTGCCTGGACTGGCCGGAGCAACGATCTCCCCCTTGCCCCCCATTGCTCCGGCCAGTCCAGGCACCCGGCAGAGCCAGGGGATGGTCTGCGCTAGCGCAGACCATCCCTCGGCTCTGCCGGATGCCTGGGACTGGCCGGGGCAACAGGCACCAGACAGAGCCGGGGGATGGTCTGCGCTAGCGCAGACCATCCCCTAGCGCAGACCATCCCCCGGCTCTGTCGGGTGCTTGGACACTGGCCGGAGAGGGGTGGCTATGGCTATGCCTGGCTGTCTGTTCTAATGGCTGGTTGCCTCCTATTACGCCAGCAACGCCTCTGCACAACCTTCCTGTTTCATCAGCTGTCCTCTCAGACTGCCTTCCTCCACCACCCAACGTCTTCAATCGCCGACCTTAGATTGAGGAATGTAAATTAGGTTTGTCCTTGTTTCTATAGGTACCCATGACCTAGTTTGAGGAATTGTTTTACCATGGTTAGGACTAAACAAATAGCAAGCAATACTAGTGATGGAATCAAGATAGCATCTGTGGCAGCTTCAAAATAGAAAAAGGTTCTAAGGAACGCTCCAAGGAAGAGCTAGCTTGAACACTTGTACAAAAGAAGATTAAGGAGAGTATCTCAGAATGTGAAAGTGCTAAGAGAGATAAGAAAAGCACAAAAGGCCACAAACTTGTGTATCTTCAAGACTCCCTTCAAGAGGGTAGTTAGAGCTTTAAGTGAGTCATGTAGTCTCAGGCTTAGATGGTACAACATAGGTTCTGATTTCTTATTAAAAAGTGTTGAAGTTTTATTATTATTATTATTATTATTATTATAAAGAGTGCTTTATTGATGCCATGATGATAGCTGCCAATGCACATAGGGGAATTCTTATGGAGAGAGATACAATGACCCTAGTATCCTTCAAAAAATCCCTGGAGAGAGACTACCTTAAGACTTGAAGAATTGATATCCTAGCCATTGACCTTTTCCAAAGCCATGCAAACCTTCTCTTTGTGCAAATTGAAAAAGTGCATTCTAGCACTTTTTCCCCCTCCCCTCTTACTCCTTTTTAAAAGCTCTTATTCCTATGTGTGTGTGTGTGTGTGTGTGTGTGTGTGTGTGTGTGTGTGTGTGCATGCGCGCACGCGCTCAAATTCTTATTGTCTTATTATTGCCATAAAGTTACTAATGCTTATTTTTCTCTAATTAAGCCAATGTTAAAATCACTTAAAATATGAGATATGGGGTACATCTTGAAAAATGAAGATAAAGATCATAAATTTGATAACTTTTCAATATTTTCAACATACAAGATAAGATCTAAACCAAGCCAAAATTTTAATATATGTTCTATCTATTGTTATATATTAATAAGAAGATTTTGGGAGTAACACCAAATTTATATTAAAGAAAGTTCTCGAGTTATGCTAGAATTTGTGCTCATTTAGAAATACAAGGACTACGAGTGTTAGTTCAGACTCATAAGGTACAAAAATAAATACACCTATAGTAAGCAATTTTTGACGAGTCTTTCTAATATTTTGAAATCTAATGTTGCTATTCTTTCTCTTTTTGGGTAGTATAGCACTTATTCTCTTTGAATTTTTCTCGTTTTTTGGTGATGTGATAATTTTTCTTTGTAAAATAATTTTAGTGCTATCTAAATATAGCATTCAAAGGGTGTTATATGCAAGCATACAACCAAGTAAGTGATATTTTTAATAAAATTTCATATAACTGGGTGACCACTATCCTTATTTTTGATAAATAAATCACATCAATATCAAATTTATGTCCATTTTTTATGTTGTTAGATTTTTTAAATGTTAAACATAGTATCTTAAAAAATTCATCTCATAGTATCAAATTTATGTCCATTTTTTATGTTGTTAGATTTTTTTAAATGTTAAACATAGTATCTTAAAAAATTCATCTCATAGTATCAAATTTATGTCCATTTTTTATGTTGTTAGATTTTTTTAAATGTTAAACATAGTATCTTAAAAAATTCATCTCATTGAAATAATTTTTAGTTTTTAGCATAGTATATGGAAATTCAAAATGCAATTTTTGAGATGCCAAAACCTATGGTATCAAATTTTTTTGGCCACCTTGCACTTAGATTAAATGCCTTTGAGGTCTTTCATATTTTTTTAAGATTAAGCTCTAAAATGGGGTTAACTACTCAGAGAGAAAATGGGCTTGGTGTTCTGAAATCCTTTGGAGCTGTAAAGCACCAAGCTACATGAAAGTTTTTATCTGGAAGGTGCTTTGGGGGGGAATCCCAACTAGGGTCAAAGTGAAAGCTAGAGGGTTAGGTTCAGACATCTGTACAGGTTGTAGAATAGCAATAGAGGATTCACTCCATCTGTTCTGGAATTGTCGTGCAACGAGGGGTCTAGCTGGCAAAATATGTAAGTGGATAAAGAGAACATGGAGGCTTCCCCTTAAAGTAATGGACCTGATCCTGTGAGTAATAATTTTGTTCTTGATTTTTTGAAGGATACCAGGGGTCATTGTATCTCTCTCCCCATAAGGTTTACCCTATGTGCATTGGCAGCTATCATCATGGCATCAATAAAGCACTCTTTATAATAATAATAATAATAATAATAATAAAACTGCAACACTCTTTAATAAGAAATCAGAACCTATGTTGTACCATCTAAGCCTGAGACTACTACATGACTCACTTAAAGCTCTAACTACCCTCTTGAAGGGAGTCTTGAAGATACACAAGTTTGTGGCCTTTTGTGCTTTTCTTTTTTCTCTTAGCACTTTCACATTCTGAGATACTCTCCTTAATCTTCTTTTGTACAAGTGTTCAAGCTAGCTCTTCCTTGGAGCGTTCCTTAGAACCTTTTTCTATTTTGAAGCTGCCACAGATGCTATCTTGATTCCATCACTAGTATTCCTTGCTATTTGTTTAGTCCCAACCATGGCAAAACAATTCCTCAATCTAGGTCATGGGTACCTATAGAAACAAGGACAAACGTAATTTACATTTCCCCATAACCCAAAGTTTCTTCATCATTGATACGTGCCACACTCAATTTTGTTGGTTTGTTTGTGGCTGATGAGGGTTGGTTTGTGTGTTTGAGTCTAATGAATCAACTTCCTAAAATATATTCCATGGGAAAGAAAGTTGGATTGGTCATGCATCGAACAATGTCTGTTCATGTGGATTCAAGTTATTTGTATGAGAATGGAGAACGGGTAAGTCATAATCTCTCAAATACTTCCCTTTATGTATACATGTTATGTGGTATGCATATCCAAACATAATGTTTTCTCGTTATGGTAGGTGGATACATTGGCGCTTAGTATGTTCTATCGAGTAAATTGCCATGTCCCTATTATTGATCGCGAGGCTGGGCAAAATGTTTCAAAGAAGTTATTCAACGCTCAACGAAATTTCATTTTTGAGAAGAATAAGAAGCATCCATTCCAATGCACCATGGTCTTGGAGTGCTACATTCGAGGTGGTGCAGAAAGATCTCCTATGTTCTTTAGGTGAGACAATTTTCATTCTGTTCATTTTCATAGCTACTTTTTCAAAATACTTAGATGCACGTTTATGATTGCATTTCATTGTAGGTGGCTAGTGGAGACCTTCTCAAATGAAGGAGATGGTGTCTTGGACATTTTTGCGGGATGTAAAGGCTTGGGACGTGCATGCCAAGAGTTAAAAAGGCACTATATGGGGATAGAGAATGACATGGAGGTAGCCAAAGCATGTCTGGGAGATTTCTCATCAGAGCATAGGTCGAGATGACACGTAGAAGAATGCTATAATTTGTGGATCAAAAGACTTTGTAATCGAGATTGTCATGGTTTGGAACTTTAAAGATCGATATATACATTTTTGATCTTTAAAAGATTGTGTTTTATATTTAAGTAAGTAGGAAAGTATGTATACAACTTATGTATATATGTTAGTGCATAGGTAGCTCTTATATGTATGTATGTATATGTATATGTACGAGGTGTATGAATTTAGGTAGATATATGTATATATATAATTATATCAATAAGTATGATGTGGATCAAAAGACTTTCTAATCGACATTTCCATGGTTTGGAACTTTAAAGATCGGTATATACATTTTTTATCTTTAAAGGATTGTTTTTATATTTAAGTAAGAAAGTATGTATGTATATATGTTAGTATGTAGGTAAGAAAGTATGTATGTATATATGTTAGTATGTAGGTAGCTCTTGCATGTATGCATGTATATGTATATTTTGTATGTGTATATGTGTATGAGGTGCATGAATTTAGATAGTTATATGTATATATGTAATTATATCAATAAGTATGATGTGGATCAAAAGACTAAAATTTATATTGTTGATGATCTTTCAAAGCTTGTTATTTATATGTAAGTAAGTTCTTGGTCCTTTACAAAGCTCATAGTAAGTTCTCGGTCCTTTGCAAAGCTCGGACTACTTGTTCATTGCTCCAAAAAGCTCGGCAAAAAAAGCTCGCAAAAAAAAATCCCCCATATGTAAGGAAGAGGAGTTCTTTAAAGGAGGTGCATATTTCACATAAGATGAAGAGTTGAAAATGTACAAGGTTTATTAGTAAAAAACTATGAGCAATATTAAAAATATGACATATGTAAGGAAGGGGAGTTCTTTAAAGGAGGTGCATATTTCACATGCTTGAATGAGTTTTAAACTCATAAAAATTGAGATATTTCATCTCTCCTCTCTCCTCATTCAAGTCTAGTTCCAAAAAGTTAGCTTAACTGACCTAAAAATGGTCAAATATTGACCAAACTGATTTAGAAAATTCTAGAATGAGTTTGTTTGGTTAGGAGCTCAATTTTTCCTATAAATAGAAGCCTCACCCTTGTTGGAAAATATATAGTGTTTATGCATCGTTACTCTACTCCACCTAAGCCAAGAACTGTGAATTCATTTAATAATTCACTAGTTTTTGGAGCTTCCCTCTTTCTTCAATCCCCATTAGTGGCTCCATCAACATACTTAACCAATTGATTGGTTGGGGGCCTCTACCATGAACAAAGAATCAAGCAAGTTGTAAGGTAATTAGTGAATATTCATCTTTCTATAATTTCTCAATGTTTCTCTCTTCTCAACCCCTCTCAAGCTTGAGAAGTTTAATTGGTATGGTTTTTTTTAAATGCTATTGAAGTTTGAATAGTAGTGAAGAGTTACATAATTTAATAAATGCTATTGAAGTTAATTTTCATTTATGTTTAAATTCTAATGATTCTTATGTAAATTCTCTCTCTCACTCAAGAAATGGTCATACTCATGACCCATTCTCAATCCAAATCAAGCTTTTCATAAAGCTTTTCCTTAACCCAAGATAAAGCTATGCTTGAGGCCAAATTAATGGCTTTTTCTTATGCTTTTAGTTTATGTATATTGATGATTCAATCCATTATGGATTAAGGTTCCAATTAGAGAATCATTTTAATTATTTCCTTAATGATAAGCTTTATCCCTTAGAAAAATTGAGATTTATCAGTCATAGCAGCGGAGCTATGGCAAAATTTTTATAAAAATTATGCATAAAAAATTTTCATTCAAAGCATAAAAAGAGGACTTCCTACCATATTCTAGGAATCATCATCCTAGATTAATTGAAAGAATTTCATTATAATCATGGAGAAATTAAATTTTAATATTATGCATAAAGGATAAATTTTTATATCAAAAGTGTTATTTTTACCATTTTTATTTTCATGCATAGAAGTATGCATAATGGATAAATTTTTATATCAAAAGTGTTACTTTTATCATTTTTACTTTCATGCATAGAAGTATGCATAAAGGATAAATTTTTATATCAAAAGTGTTATTTTTACCATTTTTATTTTCATGCATAGAAGTATGCATAATGGATAAATTTTTATATCAAAAGTGTTACTTTTATCATTTTTATTTCATACATAAAAGTATGCATAAAAGAAATTTTTTATATCAAAAGTGTTACTTTTATCATTTTTAATTTTCATGCATAGAAGTATGCATAAAGGAAAATTTTTATATCAAAAGTGTTACTTTTATCATTTTTAATTTTCATGCATAGAAGTATGCATAAAGGAAAAATTTTTATATCAAAAGTGTTACTTTTATCATATTGGATTTCATGCATATAGGTATGCATAAAAGATATTCTTTTTATACTAAAAGTATGATTTTCCTCATAAATGGATTTTATGCTAAACTTAGATGCATAAGAGAAATTCTTTTATTCTAAAAGTATAATTCCCTACCAAATTGAAATCATGCATAAGAAGATGCATAAAAGATTGATTTTAATTTCGAAAGTGTTAGTCTCCCTAAATGGAATTTATGTATAAATAAATGTGTAGAGAAATCTTATATCAAATAAAAGAATTCTTTTTTTTAAAAAAAGATATGAAATGTGATAAGATGTGATAAGAGGTGTATGAGATGTGATAAGAATTGATAAGATACGTATGGAAAGTGATAGGATGTGATAAGAGGTGTGATAAGAGGTGATAAGATGCTTATGAAATAAGTTAGGATGTGATAAGATGAATTAAGATGTGTATGGGGGGATGAGGTAAGAAGTGTATGTGATAGGATAAGATGTATGTGGGTTGTGATAGGGCGAGAATGGATGTGATGTAAAAGATTAGATGTGAAGGTATATGGGGTTATATAAATGGGAATGTGAAAATGTATGTATGTATGTGGATGTAGATGTGGATGTATGGATGTGTATGTATGAATGTGGATATGGGATGTGGATGTATAAATGAGGATGTGAAAATGGAGGTAAGCATGTAGATGTGGATGCATGTATGTGAATGTGAATGTAGATGTGAATGTGGAATGTGGATGTATAGATGTGGATGTATGGGAATGTGGATGTGGATGTATGTGAATGTGAATGTAGATGTGAATGTGGAATGTGGATGTATAGATGTGGATGTATGGGAATGTGGATGTGGATGTATGTGAATGTGAATGTAGATGTGAATGTGGAATGTGGATGTATAGATGTGGATGTATGGGAATGTGGATGTGGATGTATGTGAATGTGAATGTAGATGTGGATGTATAGATGTGAATGTGGAATGTGGATGTGGATGTATGTATGTATGTGGATGTAGATGTGGATGTATGGATGTGTATGTATAAATGTGGATATGGGATGTGGATGTATAAATGAGGATGTGAAAATGGAGGTAAGCATGTAGATGTGGATGCATGGATGTGAATGTGGATGTGGATGTGGATGTGGATATGGATGTGTATGTATGAATGTGGATATGGGATGTGGATGTATAAATGAGGATGTGAAAATTGAGATAAGCATGTAGATGTGGATGTATGGATGTGGATGTGGATGTATGGATGTGGATATGGATGTGAATATATGATATGTGATGTGTAGGAATCTGAAGTGAAGAGATGGAAAAGGAGGTGATTGGATGAGTACACATATACATGGAATGTGGAATAAGTAATGTGGATTAATGAGGGATAATGTGGAAAAATGAGAGTTAATATAGAAACTGTATTTGTAAACTGTTTGTAAATGCTGTTTGTAAATGGCTGTTTTATGTCAAGAATGCTGGGGAAGCATTTTGACCGTCTTGTGATTAAGGTCGTGGAGACCTAACTGATAAAGTTGCAACTGCTGACGGAGAGTCAATGGAGGACGTCTCGCGTAGCAAGGTCGACCGAGGTCTTGACCAGCCTCGGTTCGATTAAAATGGTGAGCTTCCGGTACGGTGGATGAGGGACCAAGGAAGCGGCCTATGAGTGAAGCGCTAGGTCACCTGCGAAGGATCCTAGAGGGTGCTGACCATACGGTGCTCGGGCTCTGGGTCGCCTAGGATACCCACGCGTGCGTCGAGGAAGATATTGGAACAAGGAGTAAGAGTTGTTTTGTGAAACCGGGCATGGATCTGGTTGACTGACCTTGCTGGTCCTCAACGTATGAGTCCATGGCTCTTTTATATGGATCTGTTGGTTGATCTTGCTTATCTTCAACGAGAGTCCATCTTGATAAGTGATTATATTGCCGAGTATTATGGGCTAGGAACTATGGAAACGGCCTCTGTGTGGACAGGTGGTGAGCGTTCTAGTTGCCAAAGATGCCATAGATACTCTGATGAAGGAATGATGGGAAATTATGAATCAACTGGATAAATTGGGAGATTGTGATCAGTGGTACTATGGTTTCATTAAAGGATTGTTTTAAAGTTAGCTGATGATAAGAAAAAGGCAATTTTCATATTGGGTGTGTAAGTGGTGTGGCTAGTTTTATGTTTGCATGAAATTCCGGCTAGGGGGCCTTGGAACTCTTTTCCTTGGTACCCGGGACAAAACCTAACCAAATTCCAAATTGGATCCCATCACTACAGTGGTTGGGCGGTTGGCTAACCCATGGGATCGGATGGGGTTAGGCTGGACTGATGGATCCGTAAACCGAGACTCAATTTCTGTTATTACGATAGATGAAGTAAGTCCCGGATAGTAATTGTTCTATGGATAGGAATCAACGGCTGTGCCTCTTGATGGGGAAAAAAGCGTTGATCCCAATGATCCAAGTGCAAGTTTCTTCCTTGATCCGACCGAGTATCTTTATAGGTGCAGTTGGATCAGCGTGATCAGTAATGATCTTGACTACGTTAGAGTAAAAAAATTATCCTGGTGGAATCGCCCGTGCTTTCCGGGTAAGGGAAGTTTTTTCCGGGTTCGGTTTTGGAAAAACCGACGGATTAGTCTCTTGTCCGGATATCCGTGGACGAGGCCCCGAATGTGGGACCCCTGTCCCGTGCGAGAAGTGCTACTTCCGCTGCTAGTACCCGAATCCGTTGCTCGGTGTGAACAGGGGGATCTCACAGTTGGTATCAGAGCCAGGTTAATAAAGATCAATTGAGAAGACAAATAGGTCAGAAATTTATCAAGAAACACAAAAAGGTTGTAATTGTGTGATATAATTCATACAATTTGATATTCAAATTGAAATTCGTAATTTGGTAATTGGGTCTTCAGATGGAAGTACCGCAATTATATAGAATCCTTGGCTTGCTTGAGGCCTAGACATGATGGTATTTACCTTATAATTCCAAGGGCCGTGACTATCCGTATATACCGAGAGTATAACTGCAGCTCTTTACTGACAGTATATACGAGTAAATCTAAGACTTGAAATTATAAGCGTTAATGCTATCTAGATGATGATTTCGAATGTGATTGATATGATTTTTAATTTTGTTTTGAGAATGGATGAATTGATTTGGATTCTGATTGAAAAATGATGATTTTTTAAATTAGTTGAAATATAATGAAACCACAATGAGGGGGAATGGGACGAGTCCCTGTGATGATATTCATAACTAGAATGATGATAATGAATTTAGCAAATCACTATGAGATTAGTGGGTTGTGCTGTCAGATTGCTGCTGTTAATACTTGATCAGTAGATCAAGTTAAGGGATGTCAAATTGAGGACTTGCTTGACTGAATTTCCGTGGAGGAATGTTCCGAAGGAAACTTTTCGGTCTAATGGACCATTATCATGTTAAAGAAATGAATGATATAATCTGAATGAATTGTTATTTAATGATGAGTTCTATATAAGGGATATTTATCCTAGTGTTCTGTTGGGTTGACCAGAATATAAGGAACCCCAGAATAAAATTGGATCTTAAGAAAAAGAGCTGTCCTCTACCTTGCGAGATGAGGACATCTCGCACTTTTTAAGTGGGGTAGAATGTAAGATTCCTCCCCAACCTTCGAGGCATACAGGAGTAAGAATCTCCCTTTCTGATCTTATAATTATTCCCTCTCTAAAATAAAAGAAAGTTTCTGTTTAAAAAAGGAAGACCCTTTTCCTAGAATACTTCTCAGGAGTCACGCCTATTTTAAGGATTCAGAACAATGAGTTCAGAAGTGAAAATCGGTGTTTTGGATACCAAGGTTTTGGTTTTCATTCGAGTACGGCCCAAAAGAAGTTCTTTATCTATTGGGGAGTTTAAGAAGTTATCCCCCAGATATTGTGAGCCTTATATCTGAATTCAATGAAAGTAGGTGACTTAGCCTACAAGCTTCTTTTATCTCTTCATCTCAAAATTCTTAATGCCTTCTATAGAAAAATGTGTCAAACCCAAATCATGGAAAGACGGTAAAACTTCAGTGGCAAGTTACCGTTGGCTTCTAAGTTACGCTAGCTCCTTCCTTTATATAAGTCGTAACTTTTACTTGTCGCTCACAGTAATCTTACTTCCATCGATCTCCTTTCTTTCTTAATCTCCTTCATGGCTTGGCAACAAGAACTAGTTTTATCCATAATGATTCCTCACCTTCAAGACGCAAGTGAATCTGTGAAGAAGGATTTTATAGAGCAGTATGAGCGCTCACTTTTCCCTCACTTGGGAACTTCTGTAGCGCAAACCAAATGGCGGACCTATCAAAACATAACTAGGGTAACACCTGGGGTCAGCAGCACTTTCGTAACAATGTCCGCTTGGCCATGGTTATTGAAGCTTTGGGTTTGGGTCCCCGATACTACTGCGTCATGAGATCAAGGCATCCTGGGTTTTCTGAGCGGGTCTTCTTACTGGCGTGTTTTCTTCCTCATGAGAAGATATGCCTTTACCCCGTTTTTGGCTTGCCTCTCAGAGGTCCTTTTGTTAGAACACCTCATACCACTGAGATAGGCGCAGCAATAACCCACAGAATCATTCCCATAGATGAGTTACCTTATACTTGTGCAGCTTGTGAGGACTGCTTTTGTGACCATATGATGGACGGGCTTATGGAAGTGTAAAGAGTTCCTCTATCTTTACTGTATAAGTTCCGAGAATGAATAAAGTTTAAATATTGTTCGTATTTTGAATCTTGCTCTCTTTAAGACTTATCTTGGTGGTTAATCTTGATTAAATTTTTTTTTCTAAGTCTCATATTCGTGAATCTTGCGAAATTATCACAAGTTGCGAGATGAGGACATCTCGCGTTTTTTAAGTGGGGTAGAATGTAAGATTCCTCCCCCAACCCCTTTTTGATGTCTAGTATCTTCCCCTGTAATCAACCCTCTTCAGAAATATAAAGACCCTGTTGCTAACTATTTTAGCCTAGAGAGAGAAAAATTATTCTAGAGAGAGAATATTCAGATTTTGAATATTTTTGGATAGAAAAATATCTCTTATAATTCAGATGAGTTCCCCTGAAACAGAAATTCAAAAAGAATTTTCCAATGTGCAATTGGAATTAATTGGAAATAGGTATAAAGAACCTTAGTCTAAGGGTCTAGATTTTCAGAAATCTTTAGACTATGGTCCAATTAAGGTTCCTATGGACCAATAGCATCAATCCATGTGTAGGGAGGAGATAAATCCAACTTGTAAAAAGAAAATACCCAAAAATGAGTAAATGCTCACATGAGGTGAAGAGTTGAAAATGTACAAGGTTTATTAGTAAAAAAACTATGAGCAATATTAAAAGTATGACATATGTAAGGAAGAGGAGTTCTTTAAAGGAGGTGCATATTTCACATAAGATGAAGAGTTGAAAATGTACAAGGTTTATTAGTAAAAAACTATGAGCAATATTAAAAATATGACATATGTAAGGAAGGGGAGTTCTTTAAAGGAGGTGCATATTTCACATGCTTGAATGAGTTTTAAACTCATAAAAATTGAGATATTTCATCTCTCCTCTCTCCTCATTCAAGTCTAGTTCCAAAAAGTTAGCTTAACTGACCTAAAAATGGTCAAATATTGACCAAACTGATTTAGAAAACTCTAGAATCAGTTTGTTTGGTTAGGAGCTCAATTTTTCCTATAAATAGAAGCCTCACCCTTGTTGAAAAATATATAGTGTTTATGCATCGTTACTCTACTCCACCTAAGCCAAGAACTATGAATTCATTTAATAATTCACTAGTTTTTGGAGCTTCCCTCTTTCTTCAATCCCCATTAGTGGCTCCATCAACATACTTAACCAATTGATTGGTTGGGGGCCTCTACCATGAACAAAGAATCAAGCAAGTTGTAAGGTAATTAGTGAATATTCATCTTTCTATAATTTCTCAATGTTTCTCTCTTCTCAACCCCTCTCAAGCTTGAGAAGTTTAATTGGTATGGTTTTTTTTAAATGCTATTGAAGTTTGAATAGTAGTGAAGAGTTACATAATTTAATAAATGCTATTGAAGTTAATTTTCATTTATGTTTAAATTCTAATGATTCTTATGTAAATTCTCTCTCTCACTCAAGAAATGGTTATACTCATGACCCATTCTCAATCCAAATCAAGCTTTTCATAAAGCTTTTCCTTAACCCAAGATAAAGCTATGCTTGAGGCCAAATTAATGGCTTTTTCTTATGCTTTTAGTTTATGTATATTGATGATTCAATCCATTATGGATTAAGGTTCCAATTAGAGAATCATTTCAATTATTTCCTTAATGATAAGCTTTATCCCTTAGAAAAATTGAGATTTATCAGTCATAGCAGCGGAGCTATGGCAAAATTTTTATAAAAATTATGCATAAAAAATTTTCATTCAAAGCATAAAAAGAGGACTTCCTACCATATTCTAGGAATCATCATCCTAGATTAATTGAAAGAATTTCATTATAATCATGGAGAAATTGAATTTTAATATTATGCATAAAGGATAAATTTTTATATCAAAAGTGTTATTTTTACCATTTTTATTTTCATGCATAGAAGTATGCATAATGGATAAATTTTTATATCAAAAGTGTTACTTTTATCATTTTTATTTCATACATAAAAGTATGCATAAAAGAAAATTTTTATATCAAAAGTGTTACTTTTATCATTTTTAATTTTCATGCATAGAAGTATGCATAAAGGAAAATTTTTATATCAAAAGTGTTACTTTTATCATTTTTAATTTTCATGCATAGAAGTATGCATAAAGGAAAAATTTTTATATCAAAAGTGTTACTTTTATCATATTGGATTTCATGCATATAGGTATGCATAAAAGATATTCTTTTTATACTAAAAGTATGATTTTCCTCATAAATGGATTTTATGCTTAACTTAGATGCATAAGAGAAATTCTTTTATTCTAAAAGTATAATTCCCTACCAAATTGAAATCATGCATAAGAAGATGCATAAAAGATTGATTTTAATTTCGAAAGTGTTAGTCTCCCTAAATGGAATTTATGTATAAATAAATGTGTAGAGAAATCTTATATCAAATAAAAGAATTCTTTTTTTTTTAAAAGATATGAAATGTGATAAGATGTGATAAGAGGTGTATGAGATGTGATAAGAATTGATAAGATACGTATGGAAAGTGATAGGATGTGATAAGAGGTGTGATAAGAGGTGATAAGATGCTTATGAAATAAGTTAGGATGTGATAAGATGAATTAAGATGTGTATGGGGGGATGAGGTAAGAAGTGTATGTGATAGGATAAGATGTATGTGGGTTGTGATAGGGCGAGAATGGATGTGATGTAAAAGATTAGATGTGAAGGTATATGGGGTTATATAAATGGGAATGTGAAAATGTATGTATGTATGTGGATGTAGATGTGGATGTATGGATGTGTATGTATGAATGTGGATATGGGATGTGGATGTATAAATGAGGATGTGAAAATGGAGGTAAGCATCGGATGGGGTTAGGCTGGACTGATGGATCCGTAAACCGAGACTCAATTTCTGTTATTACGATAGATGAAGTAAGTCCCGGATAGTAATTGTTCTATGGATAGGAATCAACGGCTGTGCCTCTTGATGGGGAAAAAAGCGTTGATCCCAATGATCCAAGTGCAAGTTTCTTCCTTGATCCGACCGAGTATCTTTATAGGTGCAGTTGGATCAGCGTGATCAGTAATGATCTTGACTACGTTAGAGTAAAAAAATTATCCTGGTGGAATCGCCCGTGCTTTCCGGGTAAGGGAAGTTTTTTCTGGGTTCGGTTTTGGAAAAACCGACGGATTAGTCTCTTGTCCGGATATCCGTGGACGAGGCCCCGAATGTGGGACCCCTGTCCCGTGCGAGAAGTGCTACTTCCGCTGCTAGTACCCGAATCCGTTGCTCGGTGTGAACAGGGGGATCTCACAGATGCATTCTTGCTCTACCACATGGTAGAGCTAGACCTCAAAGCTTTCTACCTCTACGACTCTAGCTCCACCACATGGTAGAGCTAGACCTCAAATGCAATTCTAGCTCCACCACATGGTAGAGCTAGACCTCTAAGCATTCTATCTCTACAATGTGGTTTAGGTATAATACAGCTCTACCATAGTTACATTCAACCTCAGCCGATTACATTTATTGAAGTCTAGCTCTATCATCACATGGTAGAGCTAGAAGAATGCATTCTAGCTCCACCACATGGTAGAGCTAGATTTCAAAACATTATGGTCATACATTTATTAATCTTGCTCTGCCACCTGGTAGAGATAATATCCATTGAAAAACCAGCACTAGAATACTTTGAAGTCCAGCTAGAATGCATTTATCTAGCCCTACCATGTAGAGCAAGACTAATAAGTGTATTGAGAGCTCCAAGATGGAGGAATTGAGATAGAATGCTTTGAGGTGTAGCTCTACCATGTGGTGGAGCTACAATTGCATTTGAGACCTCAAAGCTTTCTACCTCTACGATTCTAGGTCCACCACATGGTAGAGCTAGACCTCAAAGCATTCTATCTCTACAATATGGTTTAGGTAGAATACAGCTCTACCATAGTTACATTCAACCTCAGCCAGTTACATTCATTGAAGTCTAGCTCTACCACATGGTAGAGCTTGAAGAATGCATTCTAGCTCCACCACATGGTAGAGCTAGATTTTAAAGCATTCTGGTTAATACATTTATTAATCTTGCTCTGCCACCCGCGGTAGAGATAATATCCATTGAAAAACCAGCACTAGAATACGTTGAAGTCCAGCTAGAATGCATTTATCTAGCTCTACCATGTGGTAGAGCAAGACTAACAAATGTATTGAGAGTTCCAAGAAGATGGAAATACTCTTCATCTCCTCCACTGTGTTTTCATGGATATATATTGTGATTTTTGAATATGATATTTTTAAGTTTTTTTTTAAAGTGTAAGAATACAATAACTATAATTAATAATTGTGGTTTTTGTTGCAGGTGAAAGATGTCTCAGAAAAGAAAAGTGGTGGAAGTTCCGGTGAGTGTTGACTTTGCCTCTGCTGATCAACGACGACAGTGGTACTTAGATATTTGTGGTCTTCAGGGTTCACAATTTAACAAAATTCATCTATTTGTTGCTAGTGATGTGGGCGTGGATACTTTTGAGGATCTAGGACCAATGACTCTATCTTATATTTTTGTAGTTGATTCTCATCCCGATATTGAATGCATAAATATTGGGGTACCTGGAATCCATGAGTATCAACTAGATCCCAAGGCATTCATTATTGAACGAATAGTAAGAGATAAACAAGATACTATGTTCTCTCGAGGGTGGAAGTTAGATTGTGCAAGTCAAGAAATAACTCTTGAAGAGTTGCAAGATTCCATTGCTTATTGTGTGAAAGGCAAACAAAAAGAAGAGAAAATGCCCTCTAAAAATCCAATTTAAAAAAAGGCAAAAAGCAGTACAGGTATTATGGATGTAGATGAAGCAGTTCTTAAATCTACAGTAGAGAAAACAGGCTTGGAAAATTCAACAAAAATAAGATTTGTGGATCCCAAAGTTTTGAAAAATGAGGTGCAAAAGGCACTAAAGAGTGATACAGGGGGTATGGAAAAATACTCTAAGTATTTTCCATTCAAGTACAAAGAGTATGAGATTCCTGTAGATCCATGCTAGCTGGCTCCTGATTTCACTATAACTCCCATCAAATAGAACCTCACCATGTGGATGAATGCGTGTTATGTTTTGGTGCAAGTGCAAACAGGCCAGGAGCGTGTGCATACTTGATGCCTGTAAAGAATGCTGGTGGCAAGAAGAAAGGAATTCCAATGAAACTAAGTGAGGTAACAGAGGAGAAACTCACTGAGTATTCATATTGGATTATTGATGGTGGCCAACATTCCATCTATGCTGCAAAATTCTTACGGTATCAAGAAATGGAAAAAGATGGTCGTGCTCAAGACCTGATACAAGTGTATGAAAAAAGAAAGGCTCGAATTGTTGTAGATCTAGAGCCACAAGTTGCGACGGCCATATCTGCTATAGCTAATGAAGAGGCCCAATCAATATATGTCAAACAACCATACTATGATGTCTTGCAGCACTTGAGGAGTCAGTGGATCTTCAATAATTCTCTGTCAAGGCCAGCATCTGGAGTAACAGAGGCCTCATCATCTCGTGTAGACTGGGATGTATGTCCATATCCCTTGCTCTCTTATAATTATATGTTTTGAAAAAAATACTTGATTTTGATCTTTTTTTCTTTTATTTCTTTGCAAAAATTTTTGCGAATGGCTAGAATTACGGTGGGAGCATCCTTCATTTCAAAGCAGTCTCACATGGTGATTTACTCTAATGAAGTTTTCAAAGGCTGGCTTGAAATCATCGAGAAGCAAAACAAGAAACCAACTGCCACAGTTTTTAGATGTCTTGCTGGGCTAGATGAACAAGAAGTCAAAAAAATACAATAAAAAATCAGGTCTGGAAAAATTGTTCTTTCAAAGGGTACTAAGGATGTAGATGAAATTAACATGCCAGAGCGTATCAAGCAGCTCAAGCAAGATAAAATTATTCAAGATGCATTGCTTGTAGAGTTCAACACTCTGAACAAGGACAAACAATGTCAAGATTGGTCAGAATTGACTATCACCTAGAGCATCAATGAGGTTGTATACTCAGTTCTTTTGAAGTTATGTGATGTGTATATAAAGTCAAAGCTACATGTTGGATCAAAGAAGATTGATTTTCCAGTAGAAGCAAGGCAATATGTGGAGTGGAATATCAGCCTTAGCAAAGAAAGTTCAACCTTGTCCTTGGATCTTCCTTGGTGTATTTATGCTGTGAGTCTTCCATTCGACGGGAGTTACTACTTGAAGCGCCACCTCAACAATCCAATTTCCATTGGGTTATGTGTTCTAGATAACACTGAAGATTTGGAAAGAAATATGCAATGGGATGTGGAATCATTTTACAATCTTTTGAACGGCATTATGATCATTACAGCAGCAGCTGGTAGATCTTTGCCATCCCAATATGTGTTGCTTACCTTTCTAAATATTACAGATTTTATTCACTTGCAAAATGCTTAAAAAATGGCATAGCAAAGGAACAATATAATGGGGCATTGCATTTTCAACGTGACAACCGATGCATTGGTGCAATAGAGTTCTTCACATCCTTAGTGTTTTTCAGCAAGGGAGATGCTTTCAAGGATTAGCAGATGTTCTTGATCCAGGTACACAAGCGACAATATTAGATACTGGACTTCTTGATATAGATAAAGAAGATGTTAAAACTATCCCAGACATTGAGTTTCTAAGAATCAAGAAGAATCTTTTGATCAAGCAATGTATTCGGAAGTATTGCAGAGAAGGCTGCAAGCTTGTTGATCTTTTCAGTAATGGCTATATCATCGAGCTAGGGCTAGCACTAAATAAGGAAGTGATTGGCCTAGTGGAGAGTATTGAAGATCAAAGAAAGATGGGAACAAGGCTTCTTGACTTTGCAAATGAGTCCGAATCGCATCTGAACACACAACAAGAAAGATCCGGGTTGGTCACCACACATTTGTCCACGCATGATTCGATTTTCATGCCTCTTCGGTGCCGTTTGGGCCACGGTTGGAAATTTTTGCCATTTGGCACGCTCGTGCGTCTTTTTCGAGAACCCGGATTTGGATAGTTAGAAGTTGAGGATCTAGGACCCCATGAGAGAACGGACCACACGGACTTGTGCTAGGGAAGTTGCTCTATGTCCACATCACTCCGTGCATGGATTTGGGCATCGCAATCAATTCTCCCAGTGCGTCAAAGTTGGGTCCTGAGACGAAGATGGTGCAAAATCGCCATAACAGAGTTTTGGGTCCGAAACGAGTCCGAATCGCATCTGAACACAACAAGAAAGATCCGGGTTGCTTGCCACACATTTGTCCATGCATGATTCAAATTTCATGCCTCTTCGGCACCGGCCACGGTTGGAAATTTCTGCCATTTGGCACGCTCGTGCATCTTTTTGGAGAACTTGGATTCGGACAGTTAAAAATTAAGGATCCGAGACCCCATCAGAGAACGGACCACACGGACTTGTGCTAGGGAAGTTGCTCTATATCGATGCATTCTAGCTTCACCACATGATAGAGCTAGACCTCAAATTAATTCTAGCTCCACCACATGGTAGAGCTAGATCTCAAAGCATTCTTGCTCTAAAATGTGGTCTAGGTTGAATACAGCTCTACCGCGTGGTAGAGGTAGATCAAATGTAATTCTAGCTCCTTGATTCTCGTCATGGTCTCTTCTTGGAGTAATTGGTTTTGTTGATTTGCATGGTACACGGCTAGATCAATGCATTCTAGCTCTACCACATGTTAGAGCTATACCTCAAATGCAATTCTAGATCCTCC
The DNA here is from genome assembly GCF_041138505.1 of Cibotium barometz. Classification (NCBI taxonomy): domain Eukaryota; kingdom Viridiplantae; phylum Streptophyta; class Polypodiopsida; order Cyatheales; family Cibotiaceae; genus Cibotium; species Cibotium barometz. The sequence continues at coordinate 29,024,594 of NC_141046.1, forward strand.
ACATGGTAGAGCTAGACCTCAAAGCATTCTAGCTCTACGATGTGGTCTAGGTTGGATACATCTCTACCACGTTAGATAAAATGCAATTCTAGCTCTACCACATGGTAGAGCTAGACCTCAAATGAAATTCTAGATCCACCACATGGTAGAACTGGACCTCAAAGCATTCTAGTTCTACGATGTGGTCTAGGTAGAATACAGCTCTACCACATGGTAGAGCTAGATCAAATGCAATTATAGCTCCTTGGTTCTTGTCATGTGAAGTAGGTCTCTTGTTGGGGTAATTGGTTTTGTTGATGTGTATGGAACATAGCTAGATCGATGCATTCTTTCTCTACTACACGGTAGAGCTAGACCTCAAAGCTTTCTACCTCTACGATTCTAGCTCCACCACATGGTATAGCTAGACCTCAAAGCACTCTATCTCTACAATGTGGTTTAGGTAGAATAGAGCTCTACTACAGTTACATTCAACCTCGGTTACATTCATTGCAGTCTAGCTCTACCACATGGTAGAGCTAGAAGAATGCATTCTAGCTCCACCACATGGTGGAGTTGGACCTCAAAGCATTCTAGCTCAACGATGTGGTCTAGGTAGAATACAGCTCTACCACATGGTAGAGCTAGATCAAATGCAATTCTAGCTCCTTGGTTCTTGTCATGTGAAGTAGGTCTCTTCTTGGAGTAATTGGTTTTGTTGATGTGTATGGAACACAGCTAGATGGATGCATTCTTGCTCCACGATAGGGTAGTGCTAGACCTCAAAGCTTTCTACCTCTACGATTCTAGCTTCACCACATGGTAGAGCTAGACCTCAAATGCAATTCTAGCTCCACCACATGGTAGAGCTAGACCTCAAAGCATTCTATCTCTACAATGTGGTTTAGGTAGAATACAGCTCTACCACAGTTACATTCAACCTCAGCCGGTTACATTCATTGAAGTCTAGCTCTACCACATGGTAGAGCTAGAAGAATGCATTCTAGCTCCACCACATGGTAGAGCTGGACCTCAAAGCTTTCTAGCTCTACGATGTGGTCTAGATAGAATACAGCTCTACCACATGGTAGAGCTAGACCTCAAATGCAATTCTTGCTCTACCACATGGTAGAGCTAGACCTCAAAGCTTTCTACCTCTATGACTCTAGCTCCGCCACATGGTAGAGCTAGACCTGAAATGCAATTCTAGCTCCACCACAAGGTAGAGCTAGACCTCAAAACATTCTATCTCTACAATGTGGTTTAGGTAGAATTCAGCTTTACCACAGTTACATTCAACCTCAGTTGGTTACATTCATTAAAGTCTAGCTCTACCACATGGTAGAGCTAGAAGAATGCATTCTAGCTCCACCACATGGTAGAGCTATATTTCAAAGCATTCTGGTCAATACATTTATTAATCTTGCTCTACCACCTGGTAGAGATAATATCCATTGAAAACCAGCACTAGAATACTTTGAAGTCCAGCTAGAATGCCCTTATCTAGCTCTACCATGTGGTAGAGCAAGAGTTATTAATGTATTGAGAGCTCCAAGATGGAGTATTTGAGATAGAATGCTTTGAGGTCTAGCTCTACCATGTGGTGGAGCTAGAATTGCATTTGAGGTCTAGCTCTATCATGTGGTGGAGCTAGAATCGTAGAGGTAGAAAGCTTTGCGGTCCAACTCTACCACAGTTACATTCAACCTCAGCCAGTTACATTCATTGAAGTCTAGCTCTACCACATGGTCGAGCTAGAAGAATGCATTCTAGCTCCACCACATGGTAGAGCTGGATCTCAAAGCTTTCTACCTCTATGACTCTAGCTCCACCACATGGTAGAGCTAGACCTGAAATGCAATTCTAGCTCTACCACATGCTAGAGCTAGACCTCAAAGCATTCTATGTCTACAATGTGGTTTAGGTAGAATACAGCTCTACCACAGTTACATTTAACCTCAGTTGGTCACATTCATTGAAGTCTAGCTCTACGACATGGTAGAGCTAGAAGAATGCATTCTAGCTCCACCACATGGTAGAGCTAGATTTCAAAGCATTCTGGTCAATACATTTATTAATCTTGCTCTACCACCTGGTAGAGATAATATCCATTGAAAACCACCACTAGAATACTTTGAAGTCTAGCTAGAATGCTTTGAGGTCTAGCTGTACCATGTGGTGGAGCTAGAATTGCATTTCAGGTCTAGCTCTACCATGTGGTGGAGCTAGAAACGTAGAGGTAGAAAGCTTTGAGGTCCAGCTCTACCATGTGGTGGAGCTAGAATGCATTCTTCTAGCTCTACCATGTGGTAGAGCTAGACTTCAAAGCTTTCTAACTCTACGACATGGTAGAGCTAGACCTCAAAGCATTCTATCTCAACAATGTGCTTTAGGTAGAATACAGCTCACCACAGTTACATTCAACCTCAGCCGGTTACATTCATTGATGTCTAGCTCTACCACATGGTAGAGCTAGAAGAATGCATTCTAGCTTCACCACATGGTGGAGCTGGACCTCAAAGCATTCTAGCTCTACGATGTGGTCTAGTTGATTCTCATCCCGATATTGAATGCATAAATATTGGGGTACCTGGAATCCATGAGTATCAACTAGATCCCAAGGCATTCATTATTGAACGAATAGTAAGAGATAAAAAAGATACTATGTTCTCTCGAGGGTGGAAGTTAGATTGTGCAAGTCAAGAAATAACTCTTGAAGAGTTGCAAGCTTCCATTGCTTATTGTGTGAAAGGCAAACAAAAAAAAGAGAAAATGCCCTCTAAAAATCTAGTTAAAAAAAGGCAAAAAGCAGTACAGGTATTATGGATGTAGATGAAGCAGTTCTTAAATCTATAGTAGAGAAAACAGGCTTGGAAAATTCAACAAAAATAAGATTTGTGGATCCCAAAGTTTTGAAACATGAGATGCAAAAGGCACTAAAGAGTGATACAGGGGGTATGGAAAGTATTTTCCATTCAAGTACAAAGAGTATGAGATCCAGGTGTAGATCAATGCTGGCTAGCTCCCGATCACTATAACTCCCGTCAAATAGAACCTCACCGTGTGGATGAATGCGTGTTATGTTTTGGTGCAAGTGCAAACAGGCCAGGAGCGTGTGCATACTTGATGCCTGTAAAGAATGCTGGCAAGAAGAAAGGAATTCCAATGAAACTAAGTGAGGTAACAGAGGAGAAACTCACTGAGTATTCATATTGGATTATTGATGGCCAACATTCCATCTATGCTGCAAAATTCTTACGGTATCAAGAAATGGAAAAAGATGGTCGTGCTCAAGACCTGATACAAGTGTATGAAAAAAGGAAGGCTCGAATTGTTGTAGATCTAGAGGCACAAGTTGCGACGGCCATATTGCTATAGCTAATGAAGAGGCCCAATCAATATATGTCAAACAACCATACTATGATGTCTTGCAGCACTTGAGGAGTCAATGGGTCTTCAATAATTCTCTGTCAAGGCCAGCATCTGGAGTAACAGAGGGCTCATCATCTCGTGTAGACTGGGATGTATGTCCATATCCCTTGCTCTCTTATAATTATATGTTTTGAAAAAAATACTTGATTTTGATCTTTTTTTCTTTTATTTCTTTGCAGAAAATTTTGTGAATGGCTAGAATTACAGTGGGAGCATCCTTCATTTCAAAGCAGTTTCACATGGTGATTTACTCTGATGAAGTTTTCAAAGGCTGGCTTGAAATCATGGAGAAGCAAAACAAGAAACCAACTGCCACAGTTTTCAGATGTCTTGCTGGGCTAGATGAACAAGAAGTCAAAAAAATACAATAAAAAATCAGGTCTGGAAAAATTGTTCTTTCAAAGGGTACTAAGGATGTAGATAAAATTGACATGCCAGAGCGTATCAAGCAGCTCAAGCAAGATAAAATTATTCAAGATGCATTGCTTGTAGAGTTCAACACTCTGAACAAGGACAAACAATGTCAAGATTGGTCAAAATTGACTATCACCTATAGCATCAATGAGGTTGTATACTCAGTTCTTTTGAAGTTATGTGATGTGTATATAAAGTCAAAGCTATAGGTTGGATCAAAGAAGATTGATTTTCTAGTAGAAGCAAGGCAATATGTGGAGTGGAATATCAGCCTTAGCAAAGAAAGTTCAACCTTGTCCTTGGATCTTCCTTGGTGTATTTAAGCTGTGAGTCTTCCATTCGACGGGAGTTACTACTTGAAGCGCCACCTCAACAATCCAATTTCCATTGGGTTATGTGTTTTGGATAACACTGAAGATTTGGGAAGAAATATGCATTGGGATGTGGAATCATTTTGCAATCTTTTGAACGGCATTATGATCATTACAGCAGCAGCTGGTAGATCTTTGCCATCCCAATATGTGTTGCTTACCTTTCTAAATATTACAGATTTTATTCACTTGCAAAATGCTTTAAAAAAATTGAGTGGCATAGCAAAGGAACAATATAATGGGGCATTGCATTTTCGACGTGACAACCTATGCATTGGTGCAATAGAGTTCTTCACATCCTTAGTGTTTTTCAGCAAGGGAGATGCCTTTCAAGGACTAGCAGATGTTCTTGATCCAGGTACACAAGCGACAATATTGGATACTGGACTTCTTGATATAGATAATGAACTATCCCAGACATTGAGTTTCTAAGAATGAAGAAGAATCTTTTGATCAAGCAATGTATTCAGAAGTATTGCAGAGAAGGCTGCAAGCTTGTTGATCTTTTCTGTAATGGCTATATAGGGCTAGCACTAAATAAGGAAGTGATTGGCCTAGTGGAGAGTATTGAAGATCAAAGAAAGATGGGAACAAGGCTTCTTGACTTTGCAAAGTCAAGAAATGAGCAACCAGTTCCGCCTATTACTAACAATCAAAGGAATACCACGGAAAGATCGAGACATGGTGAAGTTTGTTCAACTCGAGATTTTTTGGATTTTGAAGAGAGTATGTAACTTCTTAATGGGCTTTCCTTGTATCTTCAATACTTTGATTTGGTGATGTTTTGACTTGTTATATCCTTGGTTCATTTTTTAGTAGTATTTAGTTCTTGTTATTTTATACAATGCTTTTATTATTTTTGTAGCTCTCTCCAATTGGGCTTTGGAATCTAGAATCACCAAGTTATGGATCCTAACATGTTCATTGACAAATTCACTTTTTACATAACCAATTGGTGAATTTGGAAAGCCTACTTAGTGGTCGCACAATGGCCAGCTGGTGAATCTGAAAATCTAGCTTATAAATCTAAGATGATAGAGCTAGAGATCCTCTCATTTACTTCAATCCTACCCTGTGGTAGATCTAGATTTCAATAGGTCTACAATTTGGTGGAGCTAGCTACCTCTTCAAAGTGGTTATGGAAGTCTACTGGCTCCACCCATAAAGAAGCTATCTTGATCCCCAACTCAACCACGTGGTAAAGCAAGACTTATAAATTCTAGCTCTACCATATGAAAAATCTAAAACATCTAAAATTTTAGCTTTACCATATAGTTGAGTGGTGGTTTTGTGTTTCTCCCCTACTCTTGGAGCTCAAGGGTGGATGGCCTACTTCCAACAAGAGCTCCCTTGCAAACTGGCTCTACCAAATGGTAGAGCTAGAATAATGGGTGTATTTGGAAATCCATTTTAAACCCTCCAATTCTAGAGTGAGCAAGTAGAATTTATAATTGGTATCCAAACATGATTTCCTTTTAGATTACACTAATAAACATGTGTTAAGAGTGTGTTACAATTGTAAATTCTTGTAGTTTGAAAGATTGTTGAGTCAATGTTACTTTTTTTTCTTTTAGATCCCGAAATTGAGATAGTAGCACCAAGTGAAGTAGCTACGGAATGCCACAATCAAACTGTGGATGAGAGCTTCTCCCACACATTCAGTGATGTCCATCCAGAAGGTTTAAAGACAAATGTTGACAATGAAATCGGGGTACCTAAATCTCCAACAAATGAAGCAATGGGTGAGAGTTTCCAGCCCGAAGAAGAAGTACCAAGAAGTACCAAGAAGTACCGACACTGCTATCTCCAAAGAAATCAGTGTTGACAATTGTGTTGGACCTGAATGGTCTACTACTAAAACGTTGTCAACAGCAACCATCTTCAATACATGAAACTATTCAAATGGATTCAAAATGATATATTGTACTAAGGCCAGGATGTATCCAATTCTTGAAGATCTTATTAAAAAATATTAATGTTGGGATCTGGTCAACAGAGCGACATAGAGTAATGTTCTTCAAATATTGAGAATATTACAAGACAGAGAAGGAGAGATATTGCCTTTTTTTGTAGTTTGGGCTCAAGAGGCTTGCGAGAAGGATAAAAGTGGTAAAATAGCTAGACCTGATAATCCAACAGTTTAGGCAATGTTCAAGCCATTGTCAAGAATCGCTTCATGTTTTGATTGTGATGCTCGTAGAACGGTTCTTATTGATGACTCTCCATATAGAGGATGTGCTTCTCCTGATAATAATTGTATATATCCTGCAAAGTTTGATGAAGAAAAGATGGTCGACAATATTCTCATTGATGAGCTGCTCCCTTACTTATTGCAGCTTGATGAGAGTGAAGATGTGCGTGAGATCATTGGCTCTAATCGCTACGGACAACCCCCAGTATCCAATGAAAATGAATACAGAGGTGTGGTAGATTTTTGGAAAAAACGCAATTTAAATTGGTCACAGAAGATAATCTACACTGATAGGCTACCACTATCAGAGATTATACAAAAGTTTGTCACAACAATCAAGAGGTATTAGTGAGACAATATGAAAACAAAAGAGAAGAGATAATAGAAATTATGGCAAAAGAACGAGTCAGTATTGCTAGCATGAGGGGACCACAAGTGATTTCTCTAGCTAGAAAATTGGGTTCTACCACAACGCAATTGAAGGCAGCCAATGTAAGGGCTTTCATAAACAAGGTGTTAAATGAGTACAATCTTCTCCAATGGGATAGAAATAACTAAGGTACTACCCAACATAAATGATAATTATAACCAAATACATGATTTTATACAACAATTTTGTATTCACAATGAAGAAACTTAATTTATGATGGTTTCTTGCAGATTTATTTCAAGGATATTGTTTTTAAAGGAGTATTCACTTAAAGAAGCCATTTGTCACAAGGATTGTATTTTTTTTGGAGAAATTTTATCTTTTTGTAATCATGAACTGACAAGAAATTTTGTCCTGTTTTTAAAGTAGTGGCAAATGTATTACTCTTCAGATAATTTTATAAATGTTGGAGTGCACTCTACTATAAGGGGCCTCCTAATTTGAAAATGTATGGAAGCTTGATCTTTGTCTTATGATTTTAATTTCTACATATTTGGACTATGGTAGAGCTAGATCAATGCCTTCTAGCTCCACCTCATGGTAGATCTAGACTTCAAAGCATTCTAGCTCCACGACATGGTAGAGCTAGACTTGAAAGCATTCTAGCTCTACATATGGTAGAGCTAGATCAATGCATTCTAGCTCTTCCATGTCACCACATGGTTGAGTTGGACTTCAAACCATTCTAGTTCTACCATGGGGTCTAGCTAAAATATTTTGATACAGCTCTACCATGTGCTAGAGCTAGACTTCAAATATTATTTCTAATTTTGCCATGGGATCGAGCTAGAATACTTTGATATAGCTCTATACATGGTAGAACTAGATTTAAAAATATTCTAGCCCTACCACATGGTTGAGCTAGAACAGTGCATTCTAGCTCAACCACGTGGTTGATCTAGATCAACGCATTCTAATTTCACCACATTCTGATACCTGCTAGCACATTTTGTTGCATCTTTTTAGAATCAAATGGAAAGAGTCTTTGCATCTTGGGTCATTTTGTAATGCAACTAAAGTCAACATTTTGGGACAGTATATAGTTTAATGTTAGCATGCATAGTCACATTTGTTTTGTAATTGTTTAAAATCTATCTTTGCATAAGAGTAGTTGTAACATGCCTTCCCCCACATGCCCACCTTTATCATTAAGCATGCTCATTGTTTTCCAGGTCATGTGATTGATTCTAAATGGCAGAGGCGACTTCTTCATCATAGAGCATTAGTACGTCACATGTCCAAGAAAATCCAGAGTGTACGAAGACAGTTGGTTCAGCACCGTCTTGATCGTCTATGGGAAATTGATGCAAGGTTGCACTTTGTGCATCCCTCTGAGGGGGTTATCATACTGACATGGTATTTGTCAGACCCAATATGCATACCCCTACGTAAAGAGGATGATAGGAGGGCTATTATTCTAAACCTCAATGGTTTGTTGTGCTATGTTGTCGAAACCCAATATGATGAGAAGGATCCTCCTTATAGCAACGAGTTGGTAAAATACCCAATTAACCAATATTGTTATGTCCTATGTAACAAGGATGCACATGAGTTCTTAGATTGGTGTATTCAATTCTTTTATGTTTTTATTTGGAGCGCATGTAGGAGAACTAAGCTCTCTGGAATAATTGACACAGTATTTCCATAACAAAAGCCCAAGTTTGCAGGTGTTCTCTCACAAGAGCATTGTTCAAAATCCATATGGGTTATGCAAAATAAACAAGTTTTCTTTAAAAAGCTTGAGACCTTTTGGGGTCTCCATCCTTTGTACAACAAGAAAAATACATTGATAATTGATGATAGCTACTATAAGGTGTTTAAGAATGAGCGAGGAACCTGGTTAATAGTCCCAGAATTGTACCATCAACCTTCCAAGGAAAGGTATAGTTTTTTGACAGAAGATTTAAGAAATTGGTTGATTTTTATGGCTACAGAATGAAGATCAACAACAGTATACATGGGATAATGCCTTTAAAGAAAAACCTAACCAATTCTCAGATGATGTGATGAAGAAATGGCTTGAAGAAGAGAAATTGGAAGTAGAGAATAGGAAAAAGGCAGAGGTGTGGAAGCGACAGCAGTAGCAGGAGGCTGATGCTAAGGCAAAGAGGCAAGAACAACTTGAAATTCAAAGAAAGCAACGAGAGGAGGCTGAAGCTGAGGCAGAGAGGCAAGCAGAGAGTGAAAATTAAGCAAAGCAACAAGAGGAGGCATCATGAAAGTAATACACCACCATGAAGCTCATTTTGTTTGTCCATAATATAATCAAATGTAGAGGATGCAAGTAATTTGGCCTTTTTTTTATGTAATAAAAGTCCATATATTGAAATATGATATTGTAATCAGGCCTCTTATGGAGCATACTGTTCAAATGTTTGCCTTTGCAAAGCATTGAACAAATTCTGGCAGAAGCAATAAATTCATGTTCATTTACAATGTCTTATTATAATTGAGTCATAAATGGAGTGCATCCTAAGGGACTCCTTTTATCCTTTTATCTTTTGGTCAAACTTTGCAAACTATTATTTTTTTAGTAGAGTAGGTGAAGACTTTTAAGTATCATTTTGACAAAGGGCATCCTACTGCAAGGAGACTCTTTCTATCTTTAATAATGTTAATTTGTAGTATTTGTGTATATAAGGAAACTTTCACCATGTCAAATTATAAATTCTTGTTTATTTAGTCTTTGTTCATTACAATGCAGTCTTAAAATTGGAGAGTGCATCCTACTCTAAGGGGACTCTCAATATACAATCTCTTGTATCAATGTTTTTACTTGGGGGTCTAGATTGAACAAATGGTAGATCTTGGTTCTTTCAATGCGTTCTTGCTCCACGTGGTAGAGCTAGCTCAGAATTCTAGCTCTACCATGTGGTAGAGCTAGAATCCCTTAAAATCAAGCTCCACCATATGGGATGGTAGAGCTAGAATTCTATGTCTATATCTACCATGTGGTGGAGCTACCATCCATTGAAGTCTAGCTGTATAATTTCATGGAGCTAGCTAGCTCCACCATGTGATATCGTATTAAGCTCTAGCTCCACCATGTGGTGGAGGTAGCAGCCATGGTCTCTTCATGGAATTTTGGCCTTACCACATGGTGGAGCTAGTATCCATGTGTGGTAGACCTAAACCTTTGGAAGTCATACAATACGACTAGAATTTTGAGTCTAGATCTACCGTTTGGTGGAGCTTGCATCCATTGAAGTCTAGCTCTATAATGTCCAAGTGGTGGAATAGGATCTAGAATGGATAAGTCATGGATCAAGAAATCCTTTTCAGCTCTATAATAGACAAGTGCTAGATCTAAATAGCAAAACTACTTAACCACACACAAGGAAGCCCTTGACATGATCTACTCAGTCACCAAGTTTCATCACTACCGTTACTGGGTAATAATTTTACCTTTCATGTGGATCACTTTGCTTTGCTGTATTTGGTGGATAAGCAAAGTTTAGCAGCAGGTAAACTCGCAAGGTGGATGCTAATACTCCAAGAGTTTGAGTTCACAAAAGTGCACACCCTGGGCGTAAATCATACAGTAGTAGTAGATTATCTATCTCGGCTGGAGTCCGAAGAAGCCCCAAGCGGAGTAGCAAATGACCTACCGGATGCCGAGCTATTCATAGCTTTCGTAGTCAACCCAATTCCTCGGACTTGGTATGATGAAATGATAACATTTGTTGCCACAGGTCTAATGGAGGATAACCTTTCCAAAGATCAGCACGACGGAAGCAGATTGCAGTCCATAGCTGGCACTTGCAAGTCATAGTCGGCTAGTTATACAAGAAGGGGATTGATCAAATCCTTCGGCAGTACATTCCACCACATGAATAGAAAGCTGTTCTCAGATAATGTCATTAATGAATTAGTGCAGGACACTTCACCAGAGAAGTAACTGGAAGGAAAATCCTCCAAGAAGGTCTCTCATGTGGCGGACTATACTCGGTGATGCTGCCTACAAAATGGGCCAAGTAGTATGACATATGCCAACGTCTCAGCTAGCTAATAGATAGAGAAAGGATGCTACACCACCCAATCCTTTCCCTCCTAGAACCATTCCAGAAATGGGGCCTTGACTTCGTGGGCCCATTGAAGCTGCCAGCATGCTTCATAGGTAACAAGTATAACCTGGTGGCCACAAATTACAGCACCAAGTGGGTAGAAGCCTGTGCTCTCTGGGATAACACAACAAAGTCAATTGAAAGATTCCTCTAGGAGATGATAATCACTCGGTCTAGATGCCCAATTGAGCTGATTAGTGACCAAGGCAAGCACTTTGTAAATGATGTCATTCGGGAACTAGTCACCCAGCATCTCATCATCATAAACGCTCCACAGTGGATTATCCATAAGCCAACGGTCAAGCTGAGTTGACCAAAAAAATCCTCAAGTAGATCCTCAGAAAGTTGGTCAATGAAAATCACACTAACTGGGATGAAAAGTTGTATTAAGCTTTATAGGCATTCCGCATAGCATACAAGGTCTCGACCGAAGTGACCCCATTCAAACTAGTATATGGTAGAGAGGCAGTCGTACCGATGGAATTCCTAGTGCCGAGCCTCTGAATTGCCATTACGAGAAGTTAAGCCCGGAAGAGTCCCTTCAGCATTGCCTAGACCAGCTCCTCCAACTGGATGAAGAACACTTCAAAAGCTTCTTTGTCACCACAGTCGTCAAGAAATGAAGGAAGAAATGGGTCTACTACCACTCCAAGTTCCACATGTTCAAGGAAGAAGATACGGTCTTGTTATTTTAGTCTTGCATGGGCCTGCATCCAAGAAAACTAAAGCTTTGGTGGACATGACATTTTGGATAGTGGAAAAATTCTACGATGGCACCTTCCTACTTTGCACGCTCGATGGTTTTCTAGAAGTCGATCAACAGCTACTGCCTCTTCGACCCTACTGCGCACCAATGCCACTGAATCCCTTCATCAATGTGGAAGCACCACTAATCCACTACCTTGATGACATCGCCCCTCTCCAAACAATCATGAAAGATTCGTCTCGAATGCCGAGCGATGTGATGCAGCCCCATCAAAATAATATTCAACAATGGTGCGCCAATCAGGTTCTCTTGAATAGAACTATAAAAGATTATCATAATAAATCAAAACATTAGTTCATTAGTTCATATGGCCTATGTATATTGCCTATGCATAAGAGGGCTATGCATAAATCGTATGCATAAGCCATATGCATATGCCCTATCCATAGCCATATGCATATGCCCTATGCATAAGAGGGCTATTGCATAGCCTATGCAGAACCCTATTGCATAAGGCTATGCATAAGCCCTATGCATAGGCCTATGTAAAAGGCTATGCATAAGCCCTAGGCATATTCCCATATGCATAAGGCCTATACATAAGCCTTATGCATAAGTCCTATTTCATAAGAGTGTTGAGATATCGAGCTCGTCTAGTGAGGCGGTGGACACTAATGACCCGCCTGGGGGATAGGCCCCACACTTACACCACTGGCATGGTTGGTGAGATCTTGGGTGATATGCGGCCAGTGGGATGACAGGCTATGTGACAGCCATTCTAGAGACTGGCATAGTTATAGCGCCAGCTCATTTAGTCGGGTTCACATTATAGAGAACCCATGTATGTATTTGGTTGAGTACCTTTCATATTGTGTGTACTCTTATTTTTGTATATGGTGTGTTGAGTGTTGAGTAGAGAAGAAGAAGATTTTCAGCCTCTCACCTTGTGTGTTCTCTATTAGGGTTTGTGAGTGTGTGTGTGTGCTTGCAAGAGCTCAAGCTCTCTTCCCCCCTGCATCTTTTCATGGTATAAGAGCCTGGTTTGTGCTAAGGGCTGAGCTGCAAGCAAGAGAACCACAGGAAGCGGTACGAGGGTAAGAGCTTCAACTACTCTTCCCTATTGTGTTGGTGACTACACCCTTGTCGGGAGCTCTACGGGAGGCACCGGCAAACGATCTCTGATTGAGGAGCTTTCTTCGCGGGAGTAAAGCTATAGGGCAACTATACAGTCCTTCGGACTGCGCAGTCCTTCGAACTGAAATTTCCGATCTGAAAACGCGTTTCGGGCACATCTGGACCTCCGTTTTTCAGAAAGCAGGCGATTTCGAGCACTGCGGGTAAGTCATCAATTCTCTACAGAACTCTGTTTTAAGAACTGCAGGAAGACAGATTGACTGTGCAGACACTATGGGTGCTGCAAAGAGGTCTACAGTTGCCATTGGGTGTATGTATGCACATTGAAGTCACTGGTTGTGACATTTGAGAGTACTACAGTACCACTGTGCAGAAAATACAGCAGTTTGTGCAGAAAACCAGAGTGCAGTTTCAGGTAAAATTGTGTGTTTGGCAAAATGTCTAATGATGGCATAACACAGATTGTGGCTGAGAAGCTTGACAAGAATAACTTCCATGCTTGGAGGTTCAGGTTGACGAATTTCCTAATGGGAAAAGGCTATTGGGACTACATAGAAGGTGAGCATGAAGAGGCACCGGAGATACCGGATATAAATCCGACAGCTGTGCAGATGTGAAAGAGTTTAAAGACTGGAACCAAGGAGCTAGGAAAGTAATGTATTGGCTTTCCATTAGTATACAAGACACCATGATTGGGCACATTCAGGATGCCAAGTCCCCCAAGGAGGCGTGGGACACCTTGGTAAAGCTCAGCATGTGTTTCCACGTAACAGATATGTGAGCAGAAATGCACTAGATGTTGTGCATTCAGATGTATGGGGTCCTACAAAGACCATATCTATGGGAGGTTACAGGTATTATGTGACTTTCATTGATGACCACACAAGGAAAGTGTGGGTATATTTCATGAAGGAGAAGAGTGAGGTGTTCACTCACTTTCAGAATTTCAGAGTTTTGGTTGAAAAGCAAACAGGGAAATATGTAAAGTGCCTAAGGTCAGATGGAGGGGGAGAGTACTTCTCCAATGAGTTCTTTGAATATTTGAAGAAGAATGGTATTCGGAGACAGTATACATGCAGATACACTCCGCAGCAAAATGGAGTTGCTGAGCGGAAAAACAGGCACATTGCTGAGATTGCGCGAGCATTGATGGAAGAGAAGAATATGCCGCATTGCTATTGGGCTGAGGCTGTTTCTACATCAGTATACATCATGAACAGGACTCCAACTGTAGCCATACATGATGTAACTCTAGAGGAGAGGTTTACTGGCAGAAAACTAGATTTGTCTCATCTGAAAGTCTTTGGATGCATTGCATATGTGCATGTGCCAGATGAGCTGAGAACTAAGCTGGATCCAAAAGCTGAAAAATGTGTGTTTATTGGATACTCCCTTGAGCAAAAGGGATACAGGTGTTATAACCCTACTACACGTGAGTTGAGGGTAAGCAGGGATGTTGTCTTTGATGAGATGAGCAGCTGGTATGCTGCTGAAAAAGAAGCTGTTGGGGCTGATGTGAGTGGAAGTGTGGTTGCACAGAATGCAGGTCAGCAATCACAGTCTTTGAGTGGACCAGGAGAGTCCTCATCTAGTGGGTCTATTGATGGACCAGGAGAGTCCTCATCTAGTGGGTCTATTGATAGACCATGGAGTGGCAGGCTGCGTCATAATACCAGCCCTGCAAATGTGATTAGTACATCACGTAAAGGAAAAGAGAAAGTGGTTGAGCCCCTTGGTATGCCTGACATTTCTGCAGGGCATTCTCATGTTGATGGAGAGTCTAGTGGCTCAGATATGAGCCTTGATGAGGAGCTTGGGATCCCAGCTATGAGAACACCTGGTGTAAAGAAGGCTATGGAAGCCATGAATGAAAAGCTGCGAAGATCAGGGAGAGTGAAGAACCCTGTGCAGAGATTTACATATGATGGTTATGTGGCACATCACTATGCATATATGGCAAAGGTTGTGCAGGTTGTAGAGCCCACATGCATTGATGAGGCTGTTGGAAATGTATGTTGGGAGAAAGCTATGGATGAGGAGATGGATGCACTATATGGAAATGAAACTTGGGACTTAGTGCAATTGCCTGAAGGCAAGAAAGTCATTGGATGCAAGTGGGTGTACAAAGTTAAACATAACAGTGATGGAAACATAAACAGGTACAAGGCTAGATTGGTAGCCAAAGGATATGCGCAGATATATGGGATTGATTATGAGGAAACTTTCAGCCCAGTTGCCAAGATGGCAACGGTGAGAGTTGTGATAGCAGTGGCTACGTCAAAGCAATGGTCTTTACATCAGATGGATGTAAAGAATGCATTCTTACATGGGGATTTGCAAGAAGAGGTGTATATGTTGCAGCCACCTGGTTATGAGGATGTGGGTAACCCCGAGTATGTTTGCAGGTTGAAGAAAGCCTTGTATGGCTTAAAGCAAGCACCAAGAGCATGGTCTGACAAGATTTCTGAATATCTTGTCACTATTGGCTTTCATGTAGCCAATGCAGATTTCTCGCTGTATGTGAGACATGGTGATAGAGGAGTTGTGCTTGTTGTCATCTATGTAGATGACTTAATCATTACGGGGGACCATGATGCAGAGATCCTTGATGTAAAGATCTTGCTTAGATAGAAATTCGAGATGAAGGATCTGGGGGAGCTCAGATATTTCTTGGGCATTGAGGTGATTAGGTCACCACATGGTATTGGATTACTGCAGAGACAGTATGGCTTGGACATGTTGTCCAAGTATGGTATGACAGGCTGTAAGCCTATTTCTGTGCCATTGGATCAGAATGGCAAGTTGAGGAGAGATCTTGGAGGATTCTACTATGTACAGACGCATAGTAGGAAGTTTGATCTACATGACGATCACCAGACCAGATTTGAGCTATGATGTTGGGTTGGTGAGTCAGTTTATGCAGGTTCCACGGAAACCGCATTTGGATGCAGTGAGACGCATACTGAGGTATGTGAAGTCTACTTTGCATGGACTATTCTATGAGACTGGGACAGAGATATGTGTACATGGGTACACAGATGCTGATTGGGCTGGAAGTATCTCAGATAGAAGATCTACCAGTGGATTCATGTTTTCTTTGGGGAGTGTTGTTGTGACTTGGAGCAGCAAGAAGCAGCCTACGGTTGCTCTATCGAGTACAGAGGAGCTGCTATGGCAGCATGTGAGGTAGCTTGGTTGAGAAAGCTACTTGCAGATTTGGGTCTATCAATGGATAGACAAGTTGTCATTTTCTGTGACAACATTAGCAGTATACAGTTGGCCAGGAACCCAGTCTTTCATGCTCGTACGAAGCACATAGAGGTCCACTACCACTTCGTCAGAGAGAAGGTCTTGGCAGGAGACCTTGACCTTGTTTATGTCAGCACAGAGGATCAGGTAGCTGACATCTTCACCAAAGCATTGGGTACAGA
Organism: Cibotium barometz; assembly: GCF_041138505.1. NCBI lineage: Eukaryota > Viridiplantae > Streptophyta > Polypodiopsida > Cyatheales > Cibotiaceae > Cibotium > Cibotium barometz. The sequence continues at coordinate 29,040,746 of NC_141046.1, forward strand.
GAAGCTCCGCAGATTCAGGGCTTCGCTTGGTGTACATGAGATGGAGTTGAGCTCAAGGGGGAGTGTTGAGATATCGAGCTCGTCTAGTGAGGCGGTGGACACTGATGACCCGCCTGGGGGATAGGCCCCACACTTACACCACTGGCATGGTTGGTGAGATCTTGGGTGATATGCGACCAGTGGGATGACAGGCTGTGTGACAGCCATTCTAGAGACTGGCATAGTTATAGCGCCAGCTCATTTAGGCGGGTTCACATTATAGAGAATCCGTGTATGTATTTGGTTGAGTACCTTTCATATTGTGTGTACTCTTATTTTTGTATATGGTGTGTTGAGTGTTGAGTAGAGAAGAAGAAGATTTTCAGCCTCTCACCTTGTGTGTTCTCTATTAGGGTTTTTGAGTGTGTGTGTGTGTGCTTGCAAGAGCTCAAGCTCTCTTCCCCCCTGCATCTTTTCAAAGAGGGCTATGCATAAGAGGGCTATGCATAAGCCCTATGCATAGCCTAGACCTTATGCATAAGAGGGCTATGCATAGGCCATATGCATAGCCTAGCCCTTATTCATAGCCCTATGCATAAGCCATGTGCATAAAGAGGGTTATGCATAAAGAGGGCTATGCATAGGCTAGCCCTTATGCATAGCCCTATGTATAATGAGGGCTATGCATAGCCTAGCCCTTATGCATAGCCCTAGCCTATTGACCTAACCCTAATCCCCGGCACCCAAGGGTGCAAAAACACAAAGACAAGAAGTGCAAATGGCTTACCGTATGAGAGACTATGCCCAAAACCCTGGCTCACTTGAATAATCCTACAAAAAAGGAACATAAATAAATAAAACAGTTAGTCCTCATTAACACATTAGTAAGCAATAAGAACAAGAGAAAAAAGAGGTGAGTATCCTAAACCCTACTCTTAATGCATAAGTGAATGGAAAAACTAGTTTATGTTAAGCCTAAACCCTAGCATAATGCATAGAATGCTTAATAGAAAGCTTTGATGGAGAGCTCTCCATCAAAGCTATCTATTATAGCTCTATGCATTAGGCTAGGGTTAGGGAAAGGGAGAGAAGCTTACATATAACTATTTCCAAGCCCTTATCGTTCATTCACATTCTAATTCACATCACATCACATCCATTCACATCCCTTATCATTCATTCATATCCCGATTCACATCCATTCACATTCCTTATCATTCATTCACATCCTATATCATTCACATTCACATCCCGATTCACATCACATCACATCCATTCACATCCCTTATCATTCATTCACATCCCGATTCATATGCAATCGCATTCATTCACATCCTATATCAATCATTCACATCTCGATTCATATGCAATCGCATTCATTCACATCCTATATCATTTATTCACATCCCTTATAATTCATATCTATTCAATTTAATTCATATCTATTCAATTTACTTCATATCTCATCGCTTCAATTCTCGTTCATATCCATCACATTTACATCCACATATATTCTTCCACAGATACATCCACATCCATACTTATTACATACACATCCACATCTATCCTTTCACATACATCCACATCCATACTTATCACATACACATCTATATCTATCCTTTCACATACACCCACATCCATATTTATCACATACACATCCACATCTATCCTTTCACATACACTCATCCACATCCATTCTTTAACATACATCTACTTCTATTCTTCATATACATCCACATCCATACTTATCACATTCACATCCACATCTATCCTTTCACATACATCCACTTCCATACTTATCACATACACATCCACATCTATCCTTTCACATACACCCATCCACATCCATTCTTTAACATACATCCACTTCTATTCTTCACATACATCCACATCCATACTTATCTTATACACATCCACATCTATCCTTTCACATACATCTACATCCACATCTATACTTATCACATACATCCACATCCATACTTATCACATACACATCCACATCTATCCTTTCACATACACCCACCCACATCCATTCTTTAACATACATCCACTTCTATTCTTCATATACATCCACATCCATCCATCCATTCATTCCCATCTATCTGATTCGCATCCCATCTCATCACATCTATTTACCTTTCATTCTCATCACATCTATCCATCCATTCATTCTCATCTATTTGATTCATATCACATATCATCACATGTATTTACCTCTCATTCTCATTACTTCAATTTTCATCACATCTATTCTCTATTCATTCTCATCTATCTGATTTACATCCCATCTCATCACATCCATTCTTAGAATGCAAGAGAATCCTTATTTTTTTATATAAAGATTCTTTACACATCTATTTATGCATAATTTCAATTTGAGTGAGAATAACACTTTCGAAATAAAAATAAATCTTTTATGCATCTTTCTATGCATAAACTCAATTTTAATGAGAATAACTCTTTTGAAATAAAAATAAATTTCTTTAAGCATCATTCTATGCATAAAATCAAATTTGATGAGAATAACTCTTTTGAAATAAAAATAAATTCTTTATGCACCTATTTATGCATAAAATCAAAATTGATGAAAATAACTCTTTTGAAATAAAAATAAATTTCTTTATGCACCTTTCTATGCATAAAATCAAAATTGATGAGAATAACTTTTTTGAAATAAAAATAAATTTCTTTATGAATCATTCTATGCATACAATGAAAATTTGATGAAAATAACTCTTTTGAAATAAAAATAATTTCTTTATGCATCTTTCTATACATAAAATGAAAATTGATGAAAATAACTCTTTTGAAATAAAAATAAATTTCTTTATGCATCTATCTATGCATAAAATGAAAATTGATGAAAATAACTCTTTTGAAAAAAAAAATTTCTTTAAGCACTTTTCTATGCATAAAATCAAAATTGATGAGAATAAGTCTTTTGAAATAATTTTTTTTTTCTTTATGCATCTTTCTATGCATAAAATGAAAATTCATGAAAATAACTCTTTTGAAATAAAAACAAATTTCTTTATGCATCTTTCTATGCATAAAATGAAAATTGATGAAAATAACTCTTTTGAAATAAAAATAAATTTCTTTATGCATCTTTCTATGTATAAAATCAAAATTACACTTTTAGAATACACAATTGGTGGGGATTACTTTTTTTTGGATAATAAAAGATAAAACTTATTTCACCAATTTTTAGAAAATTTCCCCTTAACCTCCTTTTTATGACTGACCATTTTTTAATTTTTCCTAACTTAAAATTACTTAAAAATGATCCCCAATTGGTTTTAAGCACTCTAAACTAATCAAATTTCACTTTTAAAAGAGAAACAATATGAAAAGTTTAATTCCAACAATTAGATTACTTAACTAGGATAAAGAAGGGCTGAATTTAAGAATGAGAGAGGGGGAAAGCCTTTCCAAGAAGGCATAGCATCAGTTTATCATTTTAAGATAACAAACAATTTAGAAAACCATTAAAAGAATAAGAAAAAGTAAGATTTCTTACTTACATGAAATTCTGGGAGCTTTCCTTTGGCTTCATGATTTGAGGGATCTACTCTTGTTTGCAACAAGAGTGGCCACCAATTCTTTAGAAGAGGGAATGGTCAAAAACTATTGAATTATTAAGGAATTCACAGTTCTTGGCTCTTTGGGAGGAGTAGAGTAACAGTGCATAAAACAGTATTACGCTTCAACAAAGGAGGAGGCTTCTATTTAAGGGAAAAAATGAGCTTCTAACCAAGCAAACTGATTCTAGAATTTTCCAGATCAGTTTGGTCAATTTTTGACCATTTTTAGGTCAGTTTAGCTTACTTTTTGGAACTAGACTTGAATTAGGAGAGAGGAGAGATGAAATATCTCAATTTTTGATAATTTTAAACTCCATCACACATGTGAAGTAGGCGCCTCCTTCATGAGGGGGGAATTCCCATTGTGAGGTGTCAAAAATCCATTTTTTAAGTAATTCCTTTGGTCCTTAGTCCACTCTTCAAAAATCCATTTTTTAAGTAATTCCTTTGGTCCTTAGTCCACTCTTCATCTTATTTGAGTATTTACTCATTTTTGGGGAGATTTTATTTATTTCTTCTATTTATCTTCTCCACACATTTGGATGAGTCTGATTGGCCCGTCAAAACCTTAATTTAAAATTTTTCGAAAATCTTGATCCCTAGGATAAGGCCTCTTGAACAGATTATACTTGATTTCTAATGCACCTTCTGAAAATCTTTTTGAACTTTTGTTTCGAGGGAACTTATTTTTATAAGAAGAGATATTTTTCCATCCAAAAATATTCAAAATCTAAATAACATCTCTCTAGAATATTTTCTCTCTCTCTCTCTAGAATATTTTCTCTCTCTAGGCCAAAACAGGTAGAAACAAGATCTTTTATATTTCTGAAGAGGGATTTGATTACAAGGGAAGATGCTGGACATCTTGAGAGGCTGGGGAGGAATCCTACATTCTCTCCCAGTTGAAAAACGCGAGATGTCCTCATCTCGCAAACTGGGGATAATCTCGCAACAGTTCGGCTTCATTCTCCCAGGTGGCATCTTCAAAAGGATAGAACTTCCATTTGACCAATAATCCCTAAATCCAACTGATTCTGGGTTCGTTATAGTCTGGAGAACCCTACAGAATCATGGGATGAAGATCCCTTATATAAAACTCATCATCAGATAATAATTCACTCAGATCGTAACATTCAATCCTTATTACAATAATGGTCCATTAGACCAAGATTTCTATCTGAACAGTCCGCCATGAAAATTTTCAATTTTTCAGAGTTTTAATTTGACACCCCTTAACTTGATCCACTAGGTCAAGTGTTAACAGCAGTAATCTGCCAGAGCAGAGTCCACTAATCTTATAGTGATTTGCTGAAGTCATTAACGTCATTCTAGCTACGAACATTATCACAGGGACTCATCCCATTCATCCTTATTGTGGTTTTGCTTAGTTATTAAAATTCAGCCAAAATTCAAAAATCTTCATTTTTCAATCAGAATCCAAATCAACTCATCAGTTCTCAATCAGAATTTAAAATCATATCAACCACATTCAAATTCATCATCTAGATAGTATTATTGCTTACAATTTCAAGTCTTAGATTTACTCGTATTATACTGCCATTAAAGAGCTGCAGTCATACCCTCGGTATATACGGGTAGCAGCGGAACTAGCACTTCTTGCGTGGGGCAGGGTCCCACACTCGGGGCCTCGCCCACCACACGGATATCCAGACAAGAGACTAATCCATCGGTTCTTCCAAAACCGAACTTGGAAAAACTTCCCTTGCCCAGAAAGCACGGGCGATTCCTCCAGGGTAACTTTTCTATAATGTAGTCAAAAGCCTGAACTAACTGAACTGATCTGACTGAACCCCTAAGTCCCATAATCAGATCAAGGAAAAGATTGTACTTGGATCATAGAGACCAACGCTTTTTCCTCATTGAGAGGCACAGCCGTTGATTCTTTTCCATAGAACAATTTTTATCCAGGAATTACCTCATCTATCTACTATACAGAAATTGCGTCTCGATTTATGGATCCATCAGTCCAGCCTAACCCCATCCAGTCCCATGGGTTAGCCAACCGCCCAACCACTGTAGTGATGGGATCCAATTGGGAATTTGGTTAGGTTTTGTCCCGGGTACGAGGGAAAAGAGTTTCCAGGCCCGGATATTCATGCAAACATAAAACTAGTCACACCACTTACACACCCACCAATATGAACTTGTCTTTTTCATAGATTCAACAAATCTTTAAAACTATCATTTAATGAAACCATAGTGTTACTAATCATAATCCTCTAATTATCCAGTTGAATCCTAATTTCCAATTCCTTCCTTCATCGGTGTACCTATGGCATCATTGGCAAACAGAACGCTCACCACCTGTTCAGGGCCTTTTTAATAGTTCCTAGCTCATAGTACCCAACAATATAATCACATAAAAATATCCAGATGGAATCTCCGTTGAAGATCAGCAAGATCAACCAACAGATCCATATAAAAGAGCCATGGATTCATCCGTTGAGGACCAGCAAGGTCAATCAACCAGATCCATGCCTGAATTCAGAAAACAACTCTTACTCCTTGTTCCAATATCTTTCCCGACGTACTCTTGTGGGTATCTTCAGCGACCCAGAGCCCGAGCACCGTATGGTCAGCACCCTCTAGGATCCTTCGCAGGTCACCTAGCACTTCACTCATAGGCCGCTTCCTTGGTCCCTCATCCACTGTACCGGAAGCTTACCATTTAATCAAACCGAGGCTAGTCAAGACCTCGGCCGACCTTGCTACGCGAGACGTCCTCCGATGACTCTCCGTAGTAGTTGCAACTTAAACAGATAGGTCTCCACGACCTCATTCACAAGACGGTCAATATGCTTCCCTAACATTCTTGACATAAAACAGTCATTTAAAAATAGATTTCACAAACAAATACAGTTCCAACAATATTTCTATCTTTTCTCATTACTCCGCATCCTTTCACATTAGACCCCATCTTTTTTTTTTCATCTTACCACAATTTTATTTTCATCATCGATCCCTATCACATCACATCATTCCTACATCAAATCACATCAAATCGCATCATCCACACATCAATCCACATCATCCATACATCCATCCACATCCATCCACATCATCCATACATCCATCCACATCAATCCACACGTCAATCCACATCATTCAAACATCCATGCACATCAATCCACATTTACACATCAATCCACCTCATCCATACATCCATCCATATCTTTCATACATCCATCCACATCATTCAAACATCCATGCACATCAATCCACATTATTTCATAAGCATTCCCATTCCCATCTAATCACATCTTTTTCTGTCTCATCACTTATTTCCTTATTTTTCCTCATCAGATCTCACCCACTTGCATCTACCCGTATATCTCATCACTTCACATCTTTTTCTATCTCATCACTCATTTCCTTATTTTTCCTCATCAGATCTCACCCACTTGCATCTACCCATATATCTCATCACTTCACATACATTAACATCTATCCAGTTTACATCGCATCTTATCACATTCATTTCACATCACATCTCATTCATTCACATCCTGATTCACATGCTAACACATTTATTCATGTCCCTTATCATTCATTCACATTCTAATTCACATCACATCACATCCATTAACATCCCTTATCATTCATTCACATCCCGATTCACATCACATCACATCCATTCACATCCCTTATCACATCCTGATTCACATGCTAACACATTCATTCATGTCCCTTATCGTTCATTCACATTCTAATTCACATCACATCACATCCATTAACATCCCTTATCATTCATTCACATCCCGATTCACATCACATCACATCCATTCACATCCCTTATCATTGATTCACATCCTATATCATTCATTCACATCCCGATTCACATCACATCACATGCACTCACATCCCTTATCATTCATTCACATCCTATATCATTCATTCACATCTCGATTCACATCACATCACATGCACTCACATCCCTTATCATTCATTCACATCCTATATCATTCATTCACATCACATCACATCCATTCACATCCCTTATCATTCATTCACATCCTATATCATTCATTCACATCCCGATTCACATCACATCACATGCACTCACATCCCTTATCATTCATTCATATCCTTTATCATTCATTCACATCCCGATCCATATGCAATCGCATTCATTCACATCTCGATTCATATGCAATCCTATATCATTCATTCACATCCTATATCATTCATTCACATCCCGATTCATATGCAATCACATTCATTCACATCTCTTATCATTCATATCTATCCAATTTACTTCACATCTCATCGCTTCAATTCTCGTTACATTTACATCCACATATATTCTGCCACATACATCCACATCCATACTTATTACATACACATCCACATCTATCCTTTCACATACATACTTATCACATACACATCCATATCTATCCTTTCACATACATCCACATCCATATTTATCACACATACACATCCACATCTATCCTTTCACATACACTCATCCACATCCATTCTTTAACATACATCCACTTCTATTCTTCACATACATCTACATCCATACTTATCACATACACATCCACATCTATCCTTTCACATACATCCACATCCATACTTATCACATACACATTCACATCTATTCTTTCACATACACCCATGATCCACATCCATTCTTTAACATACATCCACTTCTATTCTTCACATACATCCACATCCATACTTATCACATACACATCCACATCTATCCTTTCACATACATCCACATCCATGCTTATCACATACACATCCACTTCTATTCTTCACATACATCCACATCCATACTTATCACATACACATCCACATCTATCCTTTCACATACATCCACATCCATGCTTATCACATACACATCCACATCTATCCTTTCACATACACCCATCCACATCCATTCTTTAACATACATCCACTTCTATTCTTCACATACATCCACATCCATCCATCCATTCATTCCCATCTATCCGATTCGCATCCCATCTCATCACATCTATTTACCTCTCATTCTCATCACATCTATCCATCCATTCATTCTCATCTATTTGATTCATATCACATATCATCACATCTATCTACCTCTCATTCTCATTACTTCAATTTTCATCACATCTATTCTCTATTCATTCTCATCTATCTGATTCATTCTCTATTCTCTATTTATTCTCATTTATCTGATTCACATCCCATCTCATCACATCCATTCTTAGAATGCAAGAGAATCCTTATTTTTTTATATAAAGATTCTTTACACATCTATTTATGCATAATTTCAATTTTAGTGAGAACAACACTTTTGAAATAAAAATAAATCTTTTATGCATCTTTCAATGCATAAATTCAATTTTAATGAGAATAACTCTTTTGAAATAAAAATAAATTTCTTTATGCATCATTATATGCATAAAATCAAAATTGATGAGAATAACTCTTTTGAAATAAAAATAAATTCTTTATGCACCTATTTATGCATAAAATCAAAATTGATGAGAATAACTCTTTTGAAATAAAAATAAATTTCTTTATGCACCTTTCTATGCATAAAATCAAAATTGATGAGAAGAACTCTTTTGAAATAAAAATGAATTTCTTTACGCATCTTTCTATGCATAAAATAAAAATTGATAAAAATAACTCTTTTGAAATAAAAATAATTTCCTTATGCATCTTTCTATGCATAAAATCAAAATTGATGAAAATAACTCTTTTGAAATAAAAATAAATTTCTTTATGCATCTTTCTATGCATAAAATGAAAATTGATGAGAATAACTCTTTTGAAATAAAAATAATTTCTTTATGCACCTTTCTATGCATAAAATCAAAATTGATGAGAAAAACTCTTTTGAAATAAAAAAAATTCTTTATGCATCTTTCTATGCATAAAATGAAAATTGATGAAAATAACTCTTTTGAAATAAAAAAAAATTCTTTATGCATCTTTCTATGCATAAAATAAAAATTGATGAAAATAACTCTTTTGAAATAAAAATAAATTTCTCTATGCATCTTTCTATGCATAAAATCAAAATTACACTTTTAGAATACACAATTGGTGGGGATTACTTTTTTTGGATAATAAAAGATAAAACTTATTTCACCAATTTTTAGAAAATTTTGCCATAACCTCCTTTGTATGGCTGACCATTTTTTAATTTTTTCTAATCTAAAATTACTTAAAAATTATCCCCAATTGGTTTTAAGCACTCTAAACTAATCAAATTTCACTTTTAAAAGAGAAACAATATGAAAAGTTTAATTCCAACAATTAGATTACTTAACTAGGATAAAGAAGGGCTGAATTTAAGAATGAGAGAGGGGGAAAGCCTTTCCAAGAAGGCATAGCATCAGTTTATCATTTTAAGATAACAAACAATTTAGAAAACCATTAAAAGAATAAGAAAAAGTAAGAGTTCTTACTTACATGAAATTCTTGGAGCTTTCCTTTGGCTTCATGGTTTGAGGGATCTACTCTTGTTTGCAACAAGAGTGGCCACCAATTCTTTAGAAGAGGGAATGGTCAAAAACTAGTGAATTATTAAGAAATTCACAGTTCTTGGCTCTTTGGGAGGAGTAGAGTAACAGTGCACAAAACACTATTAAGCTTCAACAAAGGGGCAGGCTTCTATTTAAGGGAAAAAGTGAGCTTGTAACCAAGCAAACTGATTCTAGAATTTTCCAGATCAGTTTGGTCAATTTTTGACCATTTTTAGGTCAGTTTAGCTTACTTTTTGGAACTAGACTTGAATTAGGAGAGAGGAGAGATGAAATATCTCAATTTTTGATAATTTTAAACTCCACCACACATGTGAAGTACGTGCCTCCTTCATGAGGGGAGAATTCCCATTATGAGGTGTCAAAAATCCATTTTTAAAGTAATTCCTTTGGTCCTTAGTCCACTCTTCATCTTATGTGAGTATTTACTCATTTTTGGGGGGATTTTCTTTATTTCTTCTATTTATCTTCTCCACATATTTGGATGAATCTGATTGGCCCCTCAAAACCTTAATTTAAAATTTTTCTCAAATCTGGACCCCTAGAATAAGGCCTCTTGAACAGATTATACTTGATTTCTAATGCACCTTCTGAAAATCTTTTTGAACTTTTGTTTCGAGGAAACTTATTTTTATAAGAAGAGATTTTTTCATCCAAAAATATTCAAAATCTAAATAACCTCTTTCTAGAACATTTTCTCTCTCTAGGCCAAAACAGGTAGAAACAAGATCTTATATATTTCTGAAGAGGGATTTGATTACAGGGGAAGATGCTGGACATCTTGAGAGGCTAGGGAGGAATCTTACAACTAGCTTATCAAAGTAAGCAAGATATTGGAGCTTCATCTAGGAGTAGAAATTGTTCTAAAAAATATTTCAAAGATTAATCACCAACTCCAGAATCTTCCAGCTTGGAGGATAAAGATGAAGATACAATGTTCCCGTCATACTTGGAGTAGGGTAGAGCTCAGGTATTATAGCATCACAACAAAATGCTACGAGGGAAAAATTAAGCGAGAAAAACTGGTGGATAATGGTAGGATTCTTAATCTTCACATTTAAAAGACTGAGTGGCCGCCTATTTGATACTCTTACAGGAAGAAGATCAATGGATATTAAAGAGCCACACATAGTCTATGTGGAGAATTTAAAGAAAAAGATGAAGCTCAATCCACATGTTACAGTTGTTCCTTTTATTGTACTTGTCAATCCAACATAGTGTCTTGATTGATATTTCAAAGATTGATGAGTACACCTATGTCATTGGGGGTTCCTACTCTGAAGCGAGAAAAGAGTTGCATATGGAAAACAAAGATAGCCCCTTCTTTGATCGAGCAAATTGTAAAGTGTCTGTGAGGCTTACTATTAATGAAGGGTGAAAGCATGGTATGGTGTACCCATTTAGTAGTGTTTTTGGAAAAAAAATTGATGGGTACTAAGCATACTTTTAGTACTAAATAAAGATCCATGGAAAGACAATTTAGAACTCTAAAAATAGATATCCTCTCGCAATTTAAGAAATTTTGGATGTGCATGGTAGTTCGCTTCGACTTCATTGAGTGCTCGATCTTCCTCAGTTTGCGTGATTCTTGTTTCTCAGAATTTCTCTCCTACTCTGCCACCACTGCCACGCTTTTGTCCCTCCCCCCCTCTCCCTCTGCCTCCACCCTGCCCCACTTGTTCTCTCTCTAGATATCTCATTTGTATGGAACATTCAACTGAGCCATGTGTGTCCGCGGGATCATCAGGTGGATATTCAAAGTGCTCAGACAGGAACAAGCATGGTATTGCATTGTTTACAGTGCCTTACTTCCTCAACGTTACTAGCAGTTGTGACAGAGAAGGACGATCAAAAATGCTTGGTAGGATTTTACGACATCCAGAACTACAAGAAATTGTGAAGAAGACAGTGTTTCCTAACCAGATGATTTTGGAGGCGATTGTAGAGAACATAAAGACATCACTGAGCATGGTCAAAGGCATGGAAAGTGCAGATGAGCTAGCTGCAAAGAGAGCAACACTTCACATGGTTTCTAACAATACAGCAAAAAAACAATATAGTGATAGGAGAGTTACTAAAGCCCTTGGTATTCAACCAAGAAATTTGAAGAAACATCGTGCTAATGTACAAGCTAAACAGTTCAAATGGGTGGGAGAAGGTCGCAAAAATAGGAATAATTGTCTAAGTGAAAAGGTTGTTCACTTTGTCATTCAATTTTGGACAAGCAACACAAGGGTGTCTCCAAACAAGAAGGATGTCTGCAAGCAGCGGATAAGTCAAAAAACCTACATAGTTCATCCCAGCCAACCATTACTTGGAGCTTACCGAGGTATATCTACATCATTATTTTCTTCTTAGGAAAGCAAATTTGGCTCCTTAAATTTCTATCCAAGTGTAGACAAAATCTTGCATTAGAAGAGATACATCAATCATCACTGGCCAAGTTTTGCTTTCTGCTTCTGCTAAAGGGAGTCAAGGGAACTATCTACATCATTATTATCTTCAACATGATATTACCTCTTTGATCTTCTTCTCTGAATTATTCAGATTATTAGTACGATTTGTACTAATAGTACTATTAGTACTAGCAGTATCAACACTAAAACCACTGAATGTACCATTGGTAGTATCAGAGTTCATACTTACTAACTCTTGATTTTGTAATTTTTTTGTTCTGGTTATGCACGCAGAATTCTTCATGAACTTTAAAGAACAGCATCCTTCCATTAACATCGGCTTTCATGCTTTTCAGAGCCTAAAGCCTTATTTTGTTAGAAAACTTAACGAAACAAACACATGCTGTTGTGTTTACCATACAAGAATTGATTTAATGCGGCTTGCTGTGAATTACATGAGGACCAATATAAAATTATTACATGGAGATGCATGTGATTGCTTGTATATGGTTTGCAGGCCGAATGAGGAGGAAAAGTGCAATGCCTATGCGGCCACCTATTCTTCAGTGTCAGAATTGTGGGGGTCAATAGTATGTCCAAAGGAAGAGTTAGCTGAGTGGCACAAGCTTGCATGCTTATTACTGGCAAACATGTAAGAACTATGCGAAACCTTTTTTTTGTCCTTGTGAGCTTGACGTAGAAAATCAAGAACTGGTAAAGTGGAAGACTTATGAGGATGTCATAGAGGACATAGGAAAAGGTCAAATAAGGAAACGCATAAAACAAGTCTACAAGGAGAAACCTACAAAAGACATTATCCCAATATTTTTGCATCATTTGAATGTGTTCATCCCCCATAGCTTTCGAAGTTACTGGCAAAATTCTCAATTCAAAGAATGCTTGAAGAATTTTCCAGATGATGTGGTGATGTCTATTGTTGACTTTGCCAAGAATTATACCTTCAAGAGGTGCAGAATGAAATCCAGCCCATGTATTGGTATAGTGACCAATGTACAATATTGGTACAAATTTACTATTGGAAGGAGGATGGAAATTTAAAGAAGCAATCCGTCTTTTATATTTTAGATGATAAACAACATGACACATTGTTCGTTCAACATTGCTTTAAGCTTCATTATCAACATCTTCAGTCTCAAGAACTGAAGGTTACAAGACATTGGGTTTGGTCGGATGGAGCAGCATCTCAATTTAAGGTAGCACGACCATTGGTGTGTGTTGGTCCGTGTTACTTCTATATTAGTACTTTGTGTTAGTCTGTGATAGTACTCTGTGTTAGTTTGTGTTAGTACTCTATATGTGTAAGTACTATGTTAGTCTGTGTTACTCTATGTTAGTACTATGCTAGTACTTTGTGTCAGTCTATGGTAGTACTCTGTGCTAGTCTGTGTTAGTACTATGTTAGTGCTCTGTGTTAGTTTGTGTTAGTCTGTGTTAGTACTATGTTAGTACTCTGTGTTAGTTTGTGTTAGTACTATGTGTACTATGTGAAAGTACTATGTTAGTCTGTGTTGCTCTCTGTGTTAGTACTATGTGTACTATGTGTAAGTACTATGTTAGTCTGTGTTGCTCTGTGTTAGTACTCTGTGTTAGTTTGTGGTAGTACTCTGTGCTAGTCTATGTTAGTACTATGTGTTAGTTTGTGTTAGTCTATATTAGTACTATGTCTGTATTAGTACTATGTGTTAGTTTGTGTTAGTCTATATTAGTACTATGTCTGTATTAGTTTGTGTTAGTCTGTGGTAGTACTCTGTGCTAGTCTGTGTTAGTACTATGTTAGTACTCTGTGTTAGTTTGTGTTAGTACTATTTTAGTACAGTCTCTATATGTAAAAAATCAGTATTGTTCTGCAATCAACAAAAATTTATTGTTTTGGTTATTACAAGTACTATTCACTAACCAACAGTCGAATGCTATGGAACTACTTTAGTACTGGGCATGGTAAGGGAGAGCATGATGGTGTGGGTGTTGTGATAAAGCGTGCTCTAACAGCTGAGCAATTGGATGCAAATGGTGCTAAGCTACAGAATGCCCATGATGTTGTTGAATGGTTGACTTGGAAGATCGTAGATGATGGAAAACAAAGGCTTTTTGTTTTTGGGGAGGTGAAGATCAATGATGTTGACAGAAGCAATGCATACGCATGCCAAACAATCAAAGGTACTCACAAAACACATTGTGTGTTGGGATTCAGTCTCGCAAAGGCCCTACACAAGTTTTGTTTCGAAGTTTGTTATGCTTTTGTTCCTTCTGTGTTGATAAATCTTGGGACAAGTGCATCAATCTAAGCCATGTACAACCATGGAAGTTGCATAAGCTAGAGCCTGATAGAGAGGACAATAATACAGTAGTTGTGGAGGAGCAGGATGACATTGTCTACTCGAAGTAGCAGGACTAATTAGCTGATATGTTGGAGGTTGGAGAAGACCACCTGGCGGTGCTAAAGTCTCTATAAACAAAGACAATGAGGATTACTACATTGTGCTATGCAAACAAGCCAAGACAGCCCTCTCAGAGCAAGTGAAGGATGGTTGGGGTAATGTTTTCAACATTGGAGATGCAGTGGTGCATGGTATCTATTATACTAAATTGCCACAATGTAAAAATAATTATGCCTTACTATGACATTAGGTGAAATATGGACTCTCATTTTTTCCCCTTAAGGATTTCCACACCTCCTCTCGAGAGAGAAATGGGCTCATGGTGAAATTTTTACAAATCAAACCAAACGTTGGTGGAGATTGCACATTTGGAATCTACTCATTGAGACCTTTCCAATGATATATAGTATGATGGAAAATTTTTATTATTCAAGAAGTCCCCAAATTGGTGAAGTGAGTTACATGCCACAGCATCACCAATTTGGGGACTACTTGAATATTAAAAATTGCTGCTATATATCATTAGAAATGTCTTGAAGTGTAGATTCCAAATGTCCAAACTCCGCTCACTTTTGAGTTGATTTGCAAAAAATTCACCATGAGCCCATTTTTCTAGAGAGAGGAGGTGTGGAAATTCTTAAGGGGAAAAAACGAGAGTCCATATTTTGCCTAATGGAAGCACCTACAGCTATGTTGCATGCTGATGCAATACTTGCAATAAAGTTCCCAATGTTACAAGCAAAGAACAAGGTAAAAGGGTACATAATAGTTTATCGTGTCCCTCCGAAGGTGCACGAACACATCCTAGGCAATGTCTCACTCCTTAATTCCTAGGTAACGCTGAAGAAGGTCGATTGAGGGACAAGATTGGCAAGCTAGCTGCCTACATGGTTGACTTGTTTAACCACATCAAAGAGCTCAGGAATAACGAGCGGCGGTTTTCTTAATATCATATCCTTCTCCACATTTTAAAAAAGTCTGAATCCTAAACATTAGGACCTCAATGGAAGGCTTCTTGGGCCCTTTTATTTGGCAGTTTAAGGAATCAAACCTTTTCTCTTAAGAAGAAACGTTTTCTAATTAGAAGCTTCAAAACGGCTACTTTATTCGAATTTGAATTTTGGGGGGAAAATGGAATTTAAAATCTAACAGACAAAACCATATCATGTAACATATCTATGGAAAGCTCTTGATGCGTAGATCACGGATCTATAATCTTCGCTCAAATCGGAGCTTGTATGTAGAAGTTATGGAGGTCCGAAAATTGTAAAATTGCCTCCCCCCTTTTTGGGGGAAAAGTGCACCCTTTGACCACTCTTACACCTCTCTTACAAACCCAACATTTCAGTCCACATGGCAACCCCCCATTTGGCTATTCCTTAATCACCTTGATTAGGCTTGGGCAAATTAAAGGGCCCAAGAAGACCCCATTCACTTCCTAATGAAGGGTTGACCACTAAAAAAAAGGTTAAAAGACTTTGCGCCTTGTCTCTTCACCTCCATCTTTGCGCCCTGTCTCTTCACCTCCATCTTTGCACCATGTCTCTTCGCCTCCATCTTTGTGCGGCTACCCTATCTCTTCACATTCACACACATTTCATTTCAAGGGCTAATCACGTGCAACAAACTTCAAGGAGCTCTGTGGCTCAGGAAGTCTCCACTCAAGGCCTTCTCTCCTATTATAAAGGAATGCAATTTCATCTCTACAGCCTCACTATTTTGCTTTCCTCTCTAGAGCCTCACTATGGCCTTCTCTACAGCCTCACTATTGCCTTCTCTATAGCCTCACTATTTCAAATTAATCTTCAGTATGCCTAAATACAAGTATAAGGAGTGCCTAAGGGTGACCTGCAACTGTACAGACCACCATAGCACAACCTCATGGGTTGAAGCAAATTATGACAACCTGTACTCATCAATGTCCCAGGATGAGAATGAGGAGACCTCAAACCCCTCAGAGGAGGAGGAACATGAGGAGAACAAGGAAGAGGAGGAGTGGGATGAAGAGGAGGAACATGAGGAAGAGGAAGAGGCATTTACATATAGTGGGGATGATGAAAATGATGATTCGGATGGTGCTCAAGGTTGAGGATGAGGACATCTCTACCAATGAAGAGCGTGCTAAATAGATGCCATTCCCTTTTTTATTGTAATTTTGATTTTACTGAGCTGGCCCTTTCTGGCAATGTAATTTCAGCTGTGATCAAGTTTTGGCAATAATCTAGTGGTTTATTATTTCCATATTGTGGTACTTGTTGACAATTAGTTACTTTTCCCTTTCTCATCTCTATACAAATTGCAGACTATGCCAGTACTATGTTACTATTGTTAGATCCATGCTAGTATTGTGTTAGTACTATGTTACTATTATGTTAGTACTGCCTTAGTAATATTTGTCTCATGTTAGTACTGTGCCATTACAGTGTTAGTCTTATGTTAGTACTGTGTTAGTCTTTAATCAACAAAAACTTTAATCAACAACAGTACTTAGAGCAATTAAATGTTGTCCTAGTTAATTAATTGTTCTATCTCTGGACAGTACTACTGACTTAGTTCTATGTTATTACTGTGTTAGATCTATGCTAGTACTATGTTACTGTTGTGTTAGTACTATTTTAGTCTCATGTTAGTATTGTGCCATTACAATGTTAGTCTTATGTTAGTACTGTGTTAGTCTTTAATCAATAACAAGAACTTTAATCAACGAGTTTTTTTTTTGTGTAAAATATAACTTGAATTATAAAAGACGATTTACACAGATGTCCAAAAAGTTACAAAAAGACCCAAGACTATCAGATGAAAACCAAAGGCTAATATAATAAGTTAAAGAGAACTTTAATTACTAGGGAACTCATACAAAAGGTGGTTTTGAGAGAAAAAACATGTATCATTATATACAAGCTATCGCATTGAAATTGATTTACAGTATATCTGATTACAAAGGCCAAAGCTAATCACATAACCCTACTCACATAACCCTACTCAGTCACCAATTTGCATATGCATGAAAGGGGTTCTTTTTAATAATGGTTGTAGCTAGATCGGGTGGCAACATTCAAATTCTATCTTGAGCGGCTGGCCATCTTGTTGGTAATGGATTAGCTCTGATATGAACTTCTCGATAGACTCCATGTTTTCCACCTCGGCATATTCAGCCTCAATTACCTTTAGTAGCTCATGGAGGGGGTTTGTATTCCGCTGCCATGCCCACAGCTCGAACATATGTCCTTCGTAAGGAAATTTATATGAGAACTCCGAGACAGTGCCCTTAAATTTAGATAGCCTCTGCAAGTAAGGCAACAGCATCTCGAGCAACTTTTCATGCTTGGCATCACCTTCATATGTTGAGACATAACAAGTTGTCCCTATTGGATTCAAACATCCCTTATCTAGCGTGTCATCGACGAGCAAGGTATGCATGGGGTCTAATTGTATGCCCCTATTGAGAAGCTAGTTGAATGGCTTTAGGAATAGGAGATCCTTAGTCTGCTTGGGATGGTATATGCTTGGCTGCTGCACACACTCATCTTGCGAGAAGTGGAATTTGAATTTGAAGTCTGAACCCACGACAGCCAACTCTTTCTCTATCAAATTGGTAATCGGCATTAGATTTTTGGGGGCCATACTACTCGAGGTTCCTACATCATAATGGGGCCCCAATTTGGCAAGGAATTGAATCAATTCGGGCCTTAGTGACACCATGTGCTTGCCCACTCTATGAAGCTGAAGTTTTGCTGCAACATGGGGTGGAGCTTGTTGGAATCATCTTTTGACCATGACTCCGTTAACATAAAAAATAAGCAGACGTTTTGAAGGAACTGCTGTTGTGCATTCACATAACACACAAAAGAGGTACTTCTCAAAACTTTTAAGTACTTAGATAAATGACAAGGTACTAAAATAATGAACTCAAGACCAACTTTATAAAAAATACACAACGAATTGATGCACTCTGCTCAAGATAGAAACAAAAGTGTATTTCAAAAAGTGCAGCGCATTCCCAAAAAGGCAAAACAAAGGGGCAATACAATAGTATGCTCATTTTGAGCCGGATCTGGTTTTGGGCAAGTGTACAGGGTCACAACCCTTACGGGAAGGAATGCTACAAGTTTTCCTCTTCTTAAACCCCATAGAGACTAAGCAAGATAGTTTCAGATTGTCACCATCAATGTTAGACATAGCCTCCTCATGCTCGTGGGCAATGACCTTGGTGGATCCTCCTCATGGTCCTGGTGGTGGGCAGTGGCCTGCTCATGCTCCTAGGAAATGGCTTTGGTGGATGTAGTAGCCTCCTCATGCTCCTAGGCTTTGGCCTTGGTGCATGTAGTAGCCTCCTCATGCTCCTGGGCAATGGCCTTACTGGATGTGCCACCCTCAAGGTCTTTAGCACCACATTCCTTCTTTGGCATGCTGTCATCACACTAGCTTTACTCTCTTCTTCTCCCCCAACCATTCCATTTTTCTCTACTTCACTGCTGGCTTTCTCTTCCAGGTTTAGCTTCTCGGCATCTTCAAAATCTAATGTGTTCGTGAACCTCAACTTTTTTCTCATCATCTGGATCACCCACAACATAGCCCCATCACAATTAGACCAGAACTAAAAATGTGACATAGCAAAAATCAACACAAAGGGACAACACAAAGGGACTACATAAAGGGACTAGCAGGTAATAAATATGACTACAAAGGAGACCAACCTTCAAGATTGTAACAACAATATAATATGTAAACAAATTGTGCCATACCTTGCTTTTGCAGATGCACTTTCTGCCTTTGTATAACACCCATTATGCATTTCTTTTTTTAGAAATGAAAGTCCCTTACGCTCGAGACACGCCCTCCACAATGTCAATGTCAATTGGACCTAAGTCACAATTAAAATGTATTATGTAAACTAGCATGCCAATTAAAATGCATTATGTAAACCAGCATGCCAATTAAACCTGTATTATCTAAACCAAATGCCAATGTATTATGTAAACCAGCATGCCAATTAAAATGTATTATCTAAAGTGCCTACCTTCACAATCTGCTACCTCTTCTCTGGAAGAGGAGCTCCATCACTTGAATCCTCGTTTGGGCAGTCTTGATTACTCTGCTTAGACCTTAGAAGCTCTTTTTGGTGGAGGGCTTTCCTTTTGCATTCATCTTCATTGTATGAGTCTCCTGCATCCTCCGTGGATTCCAAGTGTGCAGGCTGGTTTGACCTCCTTTCTCCTCCTCCCCACCATCCAGGCGGCGGCTCGCATCAAAGGTAGGTGGCACCATATGAATTGGCTTCTCCCTCATGATGGCTTCAATATGCCAAATGGGCTTTGTGCAACTTGCCACATTAAGCAGCTTGCCAGATGGGCTTTGTGCAACTTGCCACATTAAGCAGCTTGCTAGATGAGCCTTGTGCAGACCCATGCACACCTATATTGGCATCTCCCTCATGCTGCTTTGTGCGAATGGTTTCGGGCGTTTTATATTTAGCACGTTCAAAAGTGGATGTTGCACTTGCAAGCAATACAAACACAACAATGTGTTAGTACTAAACTAGCTCTTCAGGACAAGCTAAAAAACATAGTGCTAACACAGTACTAATATAGTACTAATAACAATCGCAAATAGTACTAATATAAGATAGTACTAAGTAAACACTATGATAGTATTGAATACTACTAACATAGTGCTTACTTTGTGAGTACTAATTAGTACTAACAACTACCCATTAACATTGTGTATAACCCTTTACCAGATACTACACAAAATAGTACTAGATATTGCTAACACAGTGGTAGCATAGTACTAAAGAGTAAAAATTTGTATAGTACTAACCTCTATTACTATGCTAATTCAAAAGCAAATACTACTAGCATACTAGTACTAAAGAGTCCTAAGACAATGGTAGTATAGTACTAAAGTATTGACATGTATAGTACTATAGAGCAATGACATATAGCACAATTGGAAACAAGGTCCAACATAGTACTAAAAAGTACTAAAAGAGAGTGGCTAATAGTACATCAAGAGTAGTCATGCAAACTAAAATGCTTTAAATAGTACTAAAAGAGTAGTTGAATGCAGAGTGTATGAAACTCTACTAAAAGAGTTACAATATTAAGTATTAAATTAGTATTTTAAATGTAAAGAGTACTAAAAGTGTATGCAAAGAGCACTAAATGTAAAGAGTACTAAAAGTATATGCAAAGAGCACTAAATGTAAAGAGTACTAAAAGTATATGCAAAGAGCACTAAATGTAAATAGTACTAAAAGTATATAAAACTCTACTAAAAGAGTTACAGTATTAGTAAATTAGTATTTTAAATGTAAAGAGTACTAAAAGTGTATGCAAAGAGCACTAAATGCAAAGAGTACTAAAAGTATATAAAACTCTACTAAAAGAGTTACAATATTAGTAAATCAGTATTTTAAATAGTAATAAAGAGTACTAAAAATGCAATGAAATACTAGTATATTAAATTGGACCTCCGAGTTTTAACAGCGTACTAAAATATATCTAAAATGGTACCTAAGGAGTACTAAATAGTTCTAGAAAGAAGTTCATAGTACTAATAGTTAGTAGTACTAAATAGGAGCAATAAAGTACTAAATAGTAAGCACAGTACTAATCACTTATGAAACTGTACCAAAAGAGTTACTAAATAGTACTACACAATACTATATTATACTGAGATAGTAGTATATTAAATTGAACCTCTAAGTTTTAAGAAAGCACATACTTGTAAGGGGTCTAAAACCCATTGCAGCCATCCAATCACTGGATATGCTTTCATTGCATGACTGAGCCACGCACTGTGTGGAGTTGGAGAAGTGATGTGATGTGCACAACATATGGTATGTGTGCATGCAAGGGGTAAACACAACGTCCAATGCCTCCAAGTTGAAGCCCATGGCACAAAACACACACCTGCATAGACAATGTACAAGAAGATCAATATAAGATTCTTGGTACATAAGCACAAACAACATAAAACCCTAAACCTAATGCATATTACCATGAAATGTTAACAAGCAGGCTAGCAGGGGTTGAAGGATGCACAATTGGAGCAAGATGAACAACACTAAACCCCCAAGCATAAAAATCATCAGTCAGGCACATTATGTTCTGCACAAATTGATCGCTCCCCTTCATCCGCTCTTCAATACCAATACGAGTGCGCTTTGTAGATTGTAGCTCACTTAGCAGTACCTAGCTCTCCTTGCATCTTCTCTGCCTCTTTTTGCAACTCGGTTTTGAGCACCTCTTTTTGCAACTCGGTTTTGAGCACCTCGCTCTGCGAATTTTGGATTTTGCTTAAAATCCAATCAGAAGTGGCTATAAGGAGTCACACTTCTTCTCTGCTTCACTCTCCAAGATGGAGGCTTCCTGAAATTTGTCTTGCAACAATGACTGGTTTCTGAGTTCTATAACGAGACTTGCATATGAACAATGCACTCAGGTGCCCATGAGTCAATACGTCTATTCCTAAACCACCACGTGGCATGCTCTCAGCCTTGCATGGTGTTTCCTATTTAACCTTAACAAAATTCAAAGGGTTTGGGTCCTCTAATTTGATGCATGTGCTGCTAGAAGTACCTCCCCTTTGAAAAGCACACCTGTGCTGAGCAAAATCATCCCAATCAACCTCAATGCCTCCTTGTTGTGTGATGAGGCAACGGCATGGGCAAGGACAGTGCCAACTTCATTGTTGATGATGCTGTGAGTTTGGTAAATCCTCATGGATAGCTTGTAAAACTCATCCTGCGAATCCTTGTTGAGCCACCAATGTGGAAGCCTCTACGTGTGCTAGAATGTGAGGAGCCCCACGTAGTGACAACCAACTTTGTGTAAGTTTCTGGCTTGGCTCGTAGGGAAAAGTTCCACCCGAGCTTCACTCCTCTAGGAATCTCAAGTGAACTCGTATGCACCTTAGGCTCCTTGCTCTTTGCCTTTGCCTGAGTTCCCTTTTATGGTGTACTCTGCACCTTAGTCTCTTTGTTCTTCAAGGGATACTTCTTCAGGCAATTTTTTCAAAGTCTCCAACAACAAGCGATTTCTTCAAAGGGCTTCTTTTGGGGCAGGGGAGTTCTTCACTGCCTTCTTCATTGTTGATTGATGATGAGGACGAGAGAGAGAGAGAGAGAGAGAGAGAGAGAGAGAGAGAGAGAGAGACGAGAGCGATAGAGCTCTGAGAGAGATGCAACAGGAGGGCTCTGAGAGAGACGATGGAAGCTTTAGGATGACATGTATGACAGCGGCAATCCAAAATAAAAAATGTGTGTGTGTGTGTGTGTGTGTGTGTGTGAGAGAGAGAGAGAGAGAGAGAGAGAGAGAGAGAGAGAGAGTATATCGTACAGTGTGCATGATGCATGGATTTCATACCAAATCTTAAAAATGTACTAAATGTCTCTTATATTTTTCTTATGAAAAAGGCACTATATATCATATGCATAGTACTAAAGCATTTTGCCAATAGTATATACACCATACCATGCTTTCACCCTGAAGAAAAACTTTTGGCATGGAGGTTTTGACCGCATGCGGAAGTAGTGGAAATCCTTCTTGAGACTTTGGAGTCCTAGGCCTTTCCTCACAGATAGTAGTGGTGACCCCATTTGGCAATACAGACCACCTGTATGTTTGTTCCCCCCCTTCCCATGTATGAGATAGCCTTCTCCTCATAGAGAGGCGAGCCAGAGGAGAAGCATATCTTCCCCTTTAATCATTTGTCTCATATGAGGTAAGGTTGTATTTAGACCATGGTGGTTGTACTTAGCCCTTTGTGGGGGCTATTTTTCTTTAACTAATTGAAGGATCTTTTTCCCAGAAAAAACTTAGTGAGCTTGACACCCATCTCATCAAGAGTACGATCCTTCTTAATTACCCACATTAGGAGAGAAGGAATTACTTTCTCATCCTTGATGCCTTGAAGGGATTTCCAAGGCACCAACTTCATATCTTCTGGAAGCTCTTCTATATGTGAAGCTTACCTTTTTGTTGCGTGCTTTTGAAACAACACTTGAATACTCAATTTTCTTTGATGATTTTATTCCTTTCAATTGTTTTCTTTCCCACATGGTAAAGATTCTTTCTTGAGCATCCCAGTAGAGAATGCCAAATGCCAAATCTCACCATTACGGTGAAGATTATTTCTTAAGAATCCGAGATCTCACCAGTACGGAATGCTAGTTGGAAAAGTGGATCATACTTTCGTAGCCCACACGATTGTTTCTCTTTCTCCACAATAATTTCAACTTCTTAAAGGCACTTTCTTCTAAGGATAGATTCTGGTTTGCCATGCTTCTCAATGTAGTCCATATACTCGTGGGGTGAAAGAACTTTATTCGCTCAATGAAAGACATCTTGGCCTGATAGTCATCGTCTCATTACAGCTTCCCCCACCACCACTGGTGGCCCCGTAGAGGGTGTGAATGATATCAAGCCATATGCTCCTGATGGTCTCAGTCTCGACGGAGTGTGGGTACCCTCGATGGCCTTGCTACATCTAGCACGCCAGATGTCCCAGGATGCTGTGCTACTACAAATCTCCCATCGTTGACATGAGCCTGGTTGCCAGACACCTGCTGGTGGGGTTGTGACTGATACTTCTGCAATACGATATTGGGAGACCTGAAGGGCTAGTCCTCCCCCATCCTCCTAGTAAGTCTTGACCACTCTAGCCTCGGTGGCCCAAGCTCACTACTCGTGGTGGTCAGATCAAGGAAAAGACTTGTACTTGGATCATAGGGACCAACGCTTTTTTCCTCATTAAGAGACACAACCGTTGATTCTTTTCCATAGAACAATTTTTATCTCGGATTTACTTCATCTATCGTACCCTAACAGAATTGAGTCTCATTTTAGGGATCCATCAGTCCAACCTAACCCCATCCAGTCCCATGGGTTAGCCAACTGCCCAAGCACTATAGTGATGGGATCCATTTAAGAATTTGGTTAGGTTTTGTCCCTCTTACTCCTTGTTCCAATATCTTCCTCGACATACGTGTGGGTATCTTCGGCGACCTAGAGCCCGAGCATCGTATAGTCAGCACCCTCTAGGATCCTTCGGAGGTCACCTAGCACTTCACTCATAGGCTGCTTCCTTGGTCCCTCATCCACCATACCGGAAGCTCACCATTTAAATCGAACCGAGGTTGGTCAAGACCTCAGCCGACCTTGCTATGCGAGACGTCCTCCATTGACTCTCCATCAGCTGTTGCAACTTTATCAGAACAGTGAGGTCTCCACGACCTCATTCTCAAGACAGTCAAAATGCTTCCCTAGCATTATTGACATAAAACAATCATTTAAAAATAGGTCATAAATACAGTTTCTATAACAAACTCTCATCTTTCTATAACAATCATTTAAAAACAGGTCATAAATACAGTTTCTATAACAAATGCTTCCCCAGATTATTGACATAAAACAATCATTTAAAAATAGGTCATAAATACAGTTTCTATAACAAACTCTCATCTTTCCACATTGTTCTACATCAATCCACTTTACTTAATCCACATCCATGGGGGTGCCCAAGTGCTCACCACAACTATTACTCCTCATAAAGGGGGGATTTCAAAATAGAGCACATCGGTCACCCACAAAAACATCATGAGGGTGGAGCATTGAGCAAATGCTTTTCCACAGTAGGAGCCCCATTGCACAAATATATAACCTCAGGCAAGATGAGGAAGAAACAATGAGTGGCTATATCCTTAGAGTAACCAAGTATCTCCATATCAGATGCAACACCCGCAAGATACTAGATGACTTATTTCTCATCGATCAAACTATGATCTGTCTCAAGAGAAAGAGGTTTCATGACCATCTCTATAGGTCTACACACTACACCTTTAATGAGTGTTGCCACTGCGAGAGGTAATAACCTAGTAGACAATCTATAAAAAAGGATGTAGAAGTCATCTAACTAAATCAAAAGATAGGGGGGTATCATGCAAAGATAGGGGTGTATAATCCAAAGCCTCAATGATCAAGGGTGCCCAACTAGTACCGCACTTAGTAGTCATATATTGGGATTCTCCACTATTGATGATCCATGAACCATCAGACATTGATGAAAGTTTTTTCTTTCGTACAAATTTCTTCTACTACCATAAATAGCTCTAATTCTACTTTTAGTATTGTTCCTAGACTCCTTCTAAGGCTTCAAAGTGTCATTCTTCTCATCTTCTTTCTTCATCCTACATGATGTGAGCACATGTCTAGGGTTGTAGTAGTAGAATCACTTTTCCTTTGATTTCTTCTTCATCCTACATGATGTGAGCACATGTCTAGGGTTGTAGTAGTAGAATCACTTTTCCTTTGATTTCTTCTTCTTCTCAAAAGCATTGCGGTTACTAGAGCCCTTCCCCTTTCCTTTCTTTGCATTTGTAAAGTGCAACATCACATCTCCTCATCCACTAACATTGTACTAAACCCCTCAAAAGTAAGAGTTGGGTTGCGCACCTATGTGTTCAATGAGATCACCAAACTATCATCCTTTGGGAGGTAGCTCTTTGTTGCACCTATTGTCCAATTCCTCACTTAGTGATCCATGCCTGCCACCATCTAACCTTACAATTTTTTATCCATGATATGCGGTTTTGCCCACCTCATATATGAATCAATAATAGACCTAATCATAAATTTTCAGAGAGTGTTATTTGCCATATCCAACTTCCCATCACCAAAAGGTGGAGGGAGGTTTCCCATAACTCATATAAATCAAGAATAGACCTAATCTTGAACTTTCAAAAAGTGTAATTTGTCCCATCTAACTTCCCGTCATCACCAAAAGGTGGGCGGTGGTTTCCCACAAGTCATATGAATCAAGAATAGACCTAATCTTAAAATTTCAAAGAGTGTAAATTTTCCCATCTAACTTTCCGTCAAACCAAAAGGTGGAGAGCAGGCATGAGTGGTTGCGTTATTTACAAGCTAGGTCATCTCTCCAAACATCTCTTCGAATAGCAACTACTAAAACAAGATTTACCTAGAGCTTATGCTGTGATACCATGTAAGAATGCATAATAGCAAAAGAGGGATTAAGATAATACAAAGCATTGAATTGTAGAAAGAAGCGGAGAGTAAACAATATTATTACTTGCAAACTTGATTTCAAATAGATGGATGGCCGCGCACCCACCCATGTGCTCTAGGTAAGAATCTTGATTATAAACTGATAGATGTCTACACACTGATGTGATATGAGTAAGGAGCTTGATGATAGACTCTTAATGGAGTATGTATTGCTTATAAGAGCTTGAACACAATGAGCTCGATGATCAACTAAGGCTACCAAACTAGACTCTATATAACCTAAGGCTAGCATAGACGAGGGTAACTTGAACACAATGAACTCAATGATGATAACTAAGGCTACCAAACTAGTATATATATAGTACCTAAGGTTGACATATATAGTACCTAGGGTTGGCATAGACCTCGGGGGGGGTCACTATATGTAAAATATCCCTATCGCGTGCGTTCAAGGCCTATATTTTAAATCCCTTATTTGTGAATTTTTTAATCTATATAATATCCCCTTTTCTTTATGAATCTGTAAAATTTTTTGAAAAATTTTTAAATCATACCCTTATGTAAATATATTTCTGTAAGTTTCATAAATTAAAATTATGCTTCTGTTGAACGCACGTGATATTCACATTTTTTTGTGAGTGACCCCCCCGAGGCATAGACAAGGGTCAACCAATTCGACCAACTCGTGACTTAGTCCAAAATGAAAAACTAACCATATCATCCAACTGGGACCATATTAGACTGTAACATAGTTATGTAGAAACTATGTGTAGCTCCCACGGCCATCTGAGACTGTTTGGACCATCAAATGGCCCCGTAACCTAGGAACAGTGTATCTCAGTTTGCTGTCCAACACTCACAAATGTATTCACATAGCCTACACAACCATGCATCCTATTTAGAAGAGTGTCAAGTCTATATAAGTCATCTTCAATAACCATATATGGCCACATATGGTTCTGAAACTGGGAAATTCCAAGTGTAAAATAGAGCGCTTATGTCACCCATAGTGACAACACAAGGGTGGAACATTGAGCAAATACTTTTTCAACACACTCATCCCATAGGTTGAAGCATTCTCGTTATTAATAAGTCTGATATGTTTGGGTTCCAAAGTCAAGAAAGTCCACACCATAAGCCTCTAAAACCGTGACATCAAGAACCAGACTAAAGATGGAGTAGAGACCAAAAGTCATGCCTCTCATGCCAACCTCAAATCCTAACTTTCCGAAATGGAGAGTAGTGGTGGGTTCCTACTTGACTCATGTGCCTTCAAAAAAATTGGAGGAGTCCATGGACACCAAGCAGCAAGAGGAAAAATCAACCCATATTCATTTTCCCCATCTAACCCAAAGCACCCAAGGTGCCAAATCCTAAAGAGACAACTACATACACTTCCATGGCACCATCACAAGCAACCCCAAGGCTCAAAGGATCACCCATAATCCCAAAACATCCATGTGCACCATGTTGCAACACTAAATTGCCAGCTCAGAACTAGAAAGACAAAGATCAATCAAGCATGCTAGGAAAGCTAATGGCAATGATGTCAAGGCTTTTGTATGTTAGAGTGGAGACAAAGGTAACAATACATACATAGATGCAATAAGCAAGGAGAGATCGAGAGAAGCACAACCCTCAAAGCAGATTGATGAGTAATGAGTTCGAAGAACAAGTGCAGTGGCCAAGGACAAGATGCTTTGAGGATGCAAATAAATTCAATGGAGATGATAAAATGAATCTTTTGTCAAAATCCAAGAGTTAGATAATCACTATTCTGGACCTCAAAAAGGGAAGCCAAAGGATGCATTCAATCCAAATTGCAAGTTAAAAGAAGGGGGGATTTTATGCTTCTATCTCATTTGGTTGGGAGAGGCAAACTCTAATATTCACATGAATGTTTACATTCAACTAATACCAACAAACTGCTTGAAACTATAGTCCTACACATGTATGTAAGAAAAGCAATGAAATAGATGCTGAAGTGTATGAAAATTATTGGGAAAAACATTGGATCTGTAACAAGAAGAAAGAGCCAATACGTGACTCCATTGTAATTTCATGAGTGAAAAAGGGAGAGAGAGTCTTATGAACAATTAAGATAGCAAATCAGTATGGACAATTGAGTTTATAAGTGCTGATGCTATGATTATGTAGCTTCACAATTACATTTTTCTCATGTTATTTCATTCCATGTTTTTATTTATTAGTTTTGTGTTGCAAGAAAGTGATTTTATCACTATTTAGTAGTATGGTAGAAATGTAAGTGCAAGATTTCAACGTTCTAAGTGTTACATTTATAATCAAATGTAATGAGTGTTTGTACAAATACCACAAAGGTGTAAACCTTCACTCTTCTAAGCATCAATTTCAATCTCAAGGTGTTTATAAACACCACAAAGTATCAACTTTTAACTCTTCTTCAGAATCCGAATGGTGTTTTTAAACACATCATAAATCTTCTCGACATTTCATAGTGTTATGGACTCATCATCAAGGGTGTTTATAAACACCACAACTTGCTATAATTTTTTGTGGATAGAATAACGTGTTACAAACGCATGTTGAAAATTGTTATAGGCACCACATCTTGTTATTTTTATCAACATCTCATAATAGTCCTTTATTAATATGAGGAGATTTAAATCATTTAAAAACTTAATGAGATTACTATAATACCCAAATTAGTCAAAATATATATTGTCTTAAAATAGTCAAAATTAGCCAAATCGTGGACATTCCCAAACTTCATAGCACGGTGTTCAGCTAAAAACTTATATGTAAAAAACTTCTTGTTCCTCCTCTCTTTTCTTCTACTTCTTCTTCCTCCTCCTCCTTTTCTTTTACTTCCTCTTCCTCCTCCTCCTTTTCAATTTAGAAGAGAACTCTTCTTCTTCTAATGTGTAAGAGGAAGAGGAACATATTCAGCTTCCTTTTCCTTTTCTTTTTATATATAGTAAGAAGAAGCTGAGAAGGAAGAGAAGACTAAAGGCCCTCCTATAAGCTTTAGATTCAGCTTATGTAAGGGTCTTAATAATCTCTTTTGTTTGAATTTTGGCAAGCCAATGCGTACATTTTTTTTCAAAGGAGAAAAAAAAGAGAGCTTATTAAAGCATTATGTAAAGTTTAAATATATATAAACAAAGAAGAAGAAGAAAATGAGGAAGAAGAGAAAACCGATCGTCCACGCGACGTACAAGAAATGCTGAAAGGCCCGTTACACATACCCCACCGTCCATGTATGGGCGGGGGAGATTGCCTGTCCGTGAATGATTGGCGGTGGATACCCCTACCACATCAGCATGGGCACGCAGGGTATGACGATGTGTAATGGGCCTTAAACAGGTTGCGTTTAGGGAGACCCTTCAATCCATCTTCTTTAATAAATAAAAAGATCTTATTAAAGCAAAATATATATAAAAGCAAAGCTATGCCCACAAGAAGAAAAAGAGGAAGATTAAAAGAAAACCGATCCTAGGTTGCGTTTAGCTGGAAGACCCCTCGACTGGAAGATGATACGCAGGAGGAGATCAGTAATTGAGATTGTTAGAACACCAACACGTACATTTCATTGGCTTGATTGAGCTGCTGAGGACAGTGTCGAATGTGATTAAGGCAGAGAACCCGAAAAAAGAAAAGAAAATTAAAAAGAAACCTTGCAAATTACTACGGCCCTTTATTTTTTTTGGGGAGCCAGTATCCATCCCCTCATATGGAGGAGGTCCAGACTAGAGGGGCAAAAACAGCATTGCGTCCATCGAAATTGAAGATATCCTGAGCAGGGCAGCCAGGAAGCAGGCTCCACTCCTTAGACGTCAAGTCACACTGCAGCATGTTGGCATTACCCGCCGAGAGGAGCAGCCAAATGATGTGATCCCCATCACTGCATGCCATGAAATCCGTGTCATCTGAGTGCTGCTGCTGCACGACCTCCTCCTCGTCGGCCTGCAGCTGCAGCATCTCCGGAGGTATGCATGAGATGAGCTCCCATCTGCTCATGTCAGGCTCGCCAGGGCGTAGCTCCCAGATGCCTACCGTCGTCGGAAAGGACTGGCCGGCGGACGTCGACGACGAGCTGCGGCCGACGTGTTCTGGTCGTCTCAGGCTTGCCACCATGAGTATCTTGTCTCCGCACTTGGTCAGGTGTGGAACCGCCCCACTGGCCCGCAAGTGTAGTCCAGAGTCCTGGTATAAGCCAGCGGGTGGCTCAACCAAAGTCTCTGTCCAGGAACCCGATTGCAAGTGATAAGACATAAGGGCCCGCGTGGAGAAATGAAGGGAGTAATGAGTATCCCCACATACAAGACCCTTGGTGATGGGGTACATGGCTCGCCAGAGAATGGTGCTCCTGACCTGCCAGGAGCCCACCGCGGAGTCGTAGACCATCGGGACGAAGGCATAGCCACGCTTTAGAATCAGGGAGGCCGGAGGTCCCGCGAAGATCAAAACCCTGTAGTTGCCGGCCACGGGATCCGCAGCCAGAGACACATGATAAGTCGACGCAACCCCTCCGGAGTACGCTAACTCGGGCCAGCTCGGTAGCCTTTTCCACTGCCCTGTTAGAGGATTGCCGACCACCAAACCGTTCCGATAGTCGGAATTCAGGACACTCGTCAAGAGGAGGAGCCCCCCCGACGCTTGAACAAGACGGAGGACGCCAGTGTGATCATCATCCGCCAAAGAGCAGGGGTACCGAATCCGGAACCACCGCTTCTCTCCCGCATGGAAGGCGCACAGACCATTCCAGCCCGACGTCGGCGAGTGATTCCGATTGATCACCATAAGCCACGGCCGTCGGCACGCAACGGCATTGTTAAAGGCGGGATGCGAGGGGTTTGCCTTGACACGCCACGGTTTGCTCAGCACCTGTGCACGGATGAGAGCAGGGACCGGTAACCGATACAGCACCATGTCTACCAGGTCTTCCGGCAGTCCGGCCCACACTCGCTCGTCAATGGATTGGGACTGCCCGTCCTCGTGGTGGTGAGGAGGAGGAGGAGGAGGAGGAGGACGGCGCTGGCCTGATATTCCGTTCATCGTCTTTTCTGTGGGTGTTCCCATAGCTCGTCGGAGGCGGTGGCGCTGCTGCATGAATGCCGCCAGTGGTAGGCTGCATTTATCTCTGATCTCCAAGCACTTCAGCCCCAGTGCGCTGCAGCGAAGGACTAATACGGCATGGCATTCGAGCAGCTGGCAATAGTCCTTGTCTCGTACAGGATTCAATCACGTTTGGATGATAGCTTGTATGCAGCTGGGTTCTATGTATCTTGGAGCCATTTATCTTGCATTCGTACTATATACCCTGGGTACTATATATCTTGGAGCCATGTATCTGGGACTAGTTGGGAACCCGTGATCTTTTGAGGTTTCCAGAATCAAATTCTACCCTGGCTGAAAATGAAAGATTTCCTTTTGTATTTTTTTGGAAGACCAAAATGAAGCTTGGTCTTCCTACTTGAAAAACTACACATAACGGTAGGTCTTCACTATACATCCTTAAAAAGAATTTGGACTTCCCATAAACCGTTAAGTAGAGCCTAGAAGCATTTTATACATAAAATCTTAATATTCTTTTATACACCTTGAGTTTGTCTATAAATTTACAAAAACTTTTTCCTCTTCTTCTCAAACCTCCTAATTCTTGCCACGTGGAAGCTTTGTGAAACTCTTCCTTATGTTAATATAGAGAAGAGAATAGTTGGAATAATCTACTATGAAAAGAACTTAGACTAGGCTTTGGCCCATGAACAGTTTTGTAATGATCTTTCAATGTCAATATTATCTAAAAAGCATAGCTATTGGCATGACTATTTGAATCAAGAAAGGAGATTATAAAAAGCATAGCTATTGGCATGATTATTTGAATCAAGAAAGAATAATCTCATATTCACTAATGTTCTTTTGTGCAATGTGCATGTACATCTTGTCGCTAAGGCTAAAAGAGCATTTCAATTAATAAAGGATCATCTAGTTTTGAATATCAATCGTCATCAAGAGGTGCATGTTGTGTGAGAAATGCACACAACATGAGAAAACCAATAAATAAACTCTTTAATAAGAATCCAACACTTTGCACACTTCTTAGCAATATATCGCTTCTCCCTTTCACCAATGTATGTTCTTTTGTGCAGTAAAGTCTAAGAGTACTCAAGACAGTGAACCACCCATTTTGCTATGTCCTTCCCTTCTAGTACTATATGAGAGTAATCAAGACACTATGAACCACCCATTTTGCTACGTCCAGTACTATGAGAGTAATCAAGACACTATGAACCACCCATTACAAAACTTGAAGTACATCAATGACCAACATGTTCATCTTGCCCCACTAGGGGTGAAAGGCCATTTGAATTTAAATTAATAAAGGATCATGTGCTTTTGTACATTAATGACCAAGAGGTAAATCTTGCATGGTGGGTGGATGCACACAAGAAAAAATCACTCATATTGCAAGAAAACCAATAGCTAAACTCTTTAAACACTTTGCACATCACTTCTTAGCCTGGGATAGCCACTATGTCAAAAGTTCATGTAGCATGTATGTTGAAGGAGACTTAATTAAAATACTCTCTACCTAAAAATAAGACCATGATTGATGGATTCTCATGGTTACCATGGATCAAAGCCAATGCAAGTCTTTTAGCTCAATCTTAGGCACTTCATGATGTTAGCATATACACTTGTTCATCACCAAAAGTTTGGAAAGAATATAGCACCAAAATAAATGGTAAAATGGCCATGGAGAGGCCTCCTCTTGGCCTTGCCATGATTTTGATGGCTAGCACACACCATAAAATATATGCGCAAAGACACCAATAAGAAGAGAGCTCCTGGTTGAGAGCTTCAAGAGTATAATACCATGATCAATGGGGATTCTCATGGTTACCATGGATTAAAGCTAATGCAAGGCTTTTCACTCAATCTTAGGCACTTCATGATGTGATATATACACTTGTTCATCACCAAAAGTGCGAAAAGTATATAGCACCAAAATAAATGGTAAATGGCCATGGAGAGGCGTCCTCGGCCTTGCCGTGATTTTGATGGCTAGCACATACCATAATATCTATGCATAAAAACACCACTAAGAAGGTGCCTATTAGTACAACCACAAAAGGATCACCATGAGACAAGGACTAGCACCACACACTCCATGTGTGAACCATGAGATAAGGACTAAAACCAGACACCTCCATGTGAGAACCACGAGATAAGAACTAAAACCAGACACCTCCATGTGAGAACCACGAGATAAGGACTAGCACTACACACCTCCATGCGTGAACCACACGCTTAATGAGAGTAAAAAAATGGTGCATGATTGGTAAAAATTATACCTACGACCTCTCTCCTCCAAGCCCAAAGCATGAAGCACTAATCCAAGCACTAGGCTTATTGTCAAACCTTTTGACAAAAACCTTATATGCATGGGCGGTAGCAACAACTAGGGCTATTATTATCATATGCTCTATTTGAGAAGTGGAAGGTTGATTTTGTGGGCATTTTTCTTTTGTTCCACTTCTAGAAAATAATTATGTCTATTAGTTACATTATCAATCATAGGAATTGATGGGTGGAAACTCAGTCTACTCACAATGCCTCAGCTTACTCGTCGATGGCTTATTAAAGCATATATGTTTTCAGCTTACACACTTGAAGATTGATGTAGATAATAGACTGAGCTTTAGAGATGATGTGTAACTCAAATGTTTAATGCAAAATTTATCTATCAAGCATGATCCTTCTTCACCTTATTTTGATCACCATAAGAAGCAAAAGGACATAGAAGGTGAGCTAGTTCTTCATTATAATAACTAGCTTGATACGTGTAAAGATAAAGGATTGTTCCAAGTTCATAAGGCTAATGAGCCTTATCATCTCAAGGACCTAAATGGCGCACTTCACTTGAGTCATGTGATGAATGTATATTGGCTCAAGGACCTAAATGGTGCACTTCACTTGAGTCGTGTGATGAATGGCTATTGGCTCAAGGACCTAAATGGTGCACTTCACTTGATTTGTGTTAGATCACCCTAGCACCACTACGGGCGCTACCACAGGAGGGGACGGCCTCTGGCTCACCACCCAGCCATAGAGGATGAATGAGTATTGCCCCTCATCCCCGAGGCTATATAGTGTGTGGCCTGCCGTCCACACTAGCTTGGCCGTCCATGACTCCGCATGGACGTCCTCTCCCACTGAACCCCGGATGGCCACGTCCTCGACACTCCGGCCTAGGCGTTGATGCTAAAGCCCTGTCTGGCCATCTAGTCTGCCATCGATCACAGTCGTTATAGCCTATGTGACATTACTCCCCCCTTAAGAAGAGTTTTCGTCCTCGAAAACAAACTGGAAAAACCTCTTGGAAATTGCACTACGACGTTCCCACGTAGCTGCCTCCTCATCCCTGTCTATTTATTTAATAAGTACCTCCTAGTACACTTTATGTCGGGTTTGTCTGTCTCACGATACCCTAGAATCTTTTCAGGTTCATGTGGTATCTTTGGTGGCTCTATCAAGTCCACCAAAATCTCTGGAGAAACTGCGTTCCCTAACCTGTGAACTGATTTCTTCAGTTTATTGACATGGAAGACAGGATGGACTTGAGAACTCTCCGGTAACTCAAGTTTATATGCTACATCCCCAATCTTCTCTTAAGGATTTTAAAAGGACCACAATATCTTGGAGAAAGTTTATCACACTTTCCCATTTTCATGGTTTCTGACTGCGCAGGAACCTTGAGAAATACAAAGTTACCTTATACAAAGGTCACCTTTCTACGTCCTTTATCCGCATAAGTTTTAGCGTGATCCTGAGCACTATGAATGCTCTCACGTGTGGCTCTGAGTATATCATTCATATCTTCAAGGAAATCCTTAACAGATTGAATCTTCTCCTTTTCTAGGCCTAGAGCTATCGGAGATCTCGGCTGGAATCCATACATTAATATGAATGGTGTAAATCCAGTCGCTGAGTGTTTGGAGCTGTTATATGCAAACTCCAATAAGGGCAAGTGCTCTTCCCAATTAGATTGCTGCTTACTAACATAAGAACGCAACATATCCTCTAGAATTTGGTTAACTCTTTCAGTTTGACCATCTGACTCCGGATGATCTGCCGTACTCATACTCAGAGTAGTATCCAACTTTTTAAAGACTTTCCTCCAAAAATGACTGTTGAACTTTCTATCTCTATCCGACACTATATCTACGGGGTAGGCCATATAGCTTGTAGAGATGTTCAATAAAGAGTTTTGCCAACTCTGGCGTTTTAACAGTTTTCTTCGTGGCGATAAACTTTGCCATTTTAGTTAACCTGTCCACTACCACCCACACCGAGTCATTCCCTCGACTCGTCTTGGGTAAACCGGTAATGAAATCCATGGAAATGCTTTTCCATTTTCCCTGAGGAATCTCTAGCGGATGAGGTAGTCCTCCAACCTTAAGACGTTCGTGTTTATTGACCTGGCACTTATTACATTTCAGCACATAAGTCTGGACGTCCTTAAACAAACTAGGCCAATAAAATTGACTTTTTACTAGTGCATAGGTCTTCTAAATCCCGGGATGACCCGCACTTGGACTATCATGACTTTCTCTAAGAATTTGGGCCCAAAACTCACCAATAGTTGGTACACATACTCTACCCTTGTAGAGTAAGTACCGTCGTCAATGGAGTAATTAGCATATTTCTCCCCCCGACGAAGTTTATCACCCCCCTTTGAAGCCGTGGCAATCAAAGGTGATGAAGGGCCTACGTTAGAGCTCTCCGGCTCCAAAGGGATGTGAATGAGTGTGATGGATGTGAATGGATGTGATGAGATGTGGTGAGATATGAATGTGATGTAATGAGATGTGAATGGATGTGGATCTGGTTAGATATGAATGGATGAGATATGATGTGGATAGATGAGATGTGGACTTGGGTAAATGTGAATGGATGTGAAGTGACGTAAGTAGATGTGAACGTGATGTGATGATATGTGGATGTGATGTGGATCTGAACGAATGTAGATGGATGTGATATGATATGAATGGATGAGATGTGATGTGGATATGTTGTGATGTGATGTGATGAGGATAGATGTGGATAGTGTGATGAGATGTAATATGATGTGATTGGATGAGAATGGATGAAGGACGATGGGAATACATATGACTAGATGTGGAATAAGAAATGTGAATTGATGTAGAAGAATGTGGAATAATGAGAAATAATGTGGAACAATGTGGAAGATGAGAGTTCGTTAGAAATTGTATTTATGAAACCTATTTTTAAATGACTGTTTTATGTCAAGAATGCTGGGAAAGCATTTTGACCATCTTGTGAATGAGGTCATATAGAGACCTAAGTGATAAAGTTACAACAACTGATGGAGAGTCAATGGAGGACGTCTCACGTAGCAAGGTCGACCGAGGTCTTCGGTCGATGAATCAACCCTAAATACAACAATAAATTTCTCACAAATAATACACTAGCCTATATATGATTGATGATCTTCCCATGTTTTTGTTTATGGAATAATCTAATGCACCCTCCAATCATGCATCCATCTCTCCCACCCCTAACATCCTCCCCCAAAATCTATAGATAAAATAATTTAACCTCCCTAATAATAAAAGCTTAGCATGGAACTAACAAGAGTTTACACAAAATGAAAATGACAAGTGAAGCAAAACCTACATGAGAGTGTTTATTCCATCCTTTGGGGGCCATTTATACAAAAAAGGCAAGGCTAGGGTTTTCCCCCTCAACCCTAACCCTATTAATTGCCATAATCTACCCAAATGGTACAAAAAGGGACCCCAAACACTACCTAAATGAGACCCATTTTAGACATCTACAGTTACTATAGGACTATTGCTTCATTGTTCCTCAGTGTGAAAAGAAAACAAAAGAGGTACAACTCCAAGGATTACAAGAATTACCTAATTGTAGACCACCATCAACCAATGCATGCTATGAAACCAATCCAGATGCTCCTATGAAAATGGGTATCCAGAGCTTGATCATGAACTATTGTCTTCAATGTCTTGACCTTAAATGAATAAAGTCCATAGCAGCAACTTCTTCCCTCTCCTTCTCAATGTTGATGTCTTCCTCTACATCCTTTTCCTTAGCCTCTTCATCTTGTCTTTTAACCTCATATGACTCCTGTGCTTCTCTCAATTCCTCAAGATACTCCTCTCCTACCTACTCTGAGATCTCTTCTGGTGCTCCATGCACATACCAAAGGTAGATTGCAAAAGCCACACTTTCATCAAGGAGCATGTACTTTCTGGGAGGGTGTATGGAACACTTTGCCTTGTAGTATGTTGTAACCTTTTGTTGGCTGCATTCTTGTATCTCATATATGTCAATATATCCTTGATGTGGATGTAATCTTTGTCCTCAACAAGACAAACCCTTCCTTGCTCTGTTAGACCTTGGAACAATTTGGTCTCCTCAGCCAAGAAGTCTTTATGCTGCTCCAGTATTTTTGCATAGTCTAGTTCCTTGTTGAACATCTTTTAGCATATATAATACTCTTCATGTGCATTGCTTCTATGAAGGGACTCAAAGACCATTATGTCACATGATTTCTTCTCTAGTAGAAACAGATCCCTACCCCTTAGAAGCCAAACAAACAGAGAAGGAGATAGAATATAAGAAGAACATGCAAGAAGAACATGATAAGATCTACCTTCCTCAAGAGTTGTACCCTCATGTTTGAGGGACCTTTTCATGGGCTGTGCAGGGTCTCTCTCTTTCTCTTTTCCCCTAATATTTTATCTTTTTTCTACAAGAGTATACAATTTGTATAAGCTACAATACTTAGGAATCTTAACAATTCAGTTTGAGGTATGGTAGTTACAGCTTACTTGGAGCAGTCTCTTGCTTTAGTGCCTTATGAGCAAAGCTTATAGACCTTTTAAAAGGACTTTCTCTCTCTCCAGGATCTGTGGAGGGAAAAAAATCAATGGCAACATAATAAAAAATAGGTTTCTTTAGAAAGAGCCAAAGAATACGATCTGAGGGCTGGAGGATTACCCAAAATCCTAAATCGCATTGTATTGCACTTTCTCAGGAAAAAAGCCAAACAATGTGATAGGGGAGCTTGAGGGAGTCCCAGGGCCTTAAATCACTTTATTTGGCTTCTTATTTATGTAATACTTCAGCAAATGCTAACCCTTCTAGTTTCAAATACAACAAGGCTACAACGCTGAGACTGCCACATAATAGTCATGAAGGAAGGCTGAGGTTTCATACCTTGTTGGTTTTCCATTTCTGTTGGTGATGTCTAGCTTGGCAAGTGCTCCTTGAAATGGTGACAGGGTGCCTGCATGTTGCTAGATACTAGCTAGAACTGTGACAAGGTGCCTGCTTGTTGCATGTGCTCCTAAAACTAGTGAAGGTGCCTACTTGATGGTAGAGCCAACATGGAGTGAGGGGGAAACTACCAAGTGTGGGGGGGGGGGACTAGCCACATGCAAAAGTTTATTTAGAGAATGCCCACACAATAACTTTAAATAAATTCAAGAAATGAGATTGTCTTTGAATGTTGAGGTCAATATGCTAAGTGCTGTAAGCAAAGCAACAATCTTGAGCCCAAATTATCCCATAAGATAATATATGTGAGGGATCGCTAGCATCCCATACCACCATGATACCACCCATACATACCTTACCAATTTGAAGCTCCCTAGTATGCCGTCTAGGAGATATGAATAAAATCTTTTATAAAAAGAAATAAGATGGCCTTATCCCAAACTTTCACATACTAAAATCTGTCTCTATATTCCTGAGACTACATCAAGGACTCTTTCTGAGTACATCATTAGAAAAGAATTTGAATAATTTCTAATGATAACTACCCACTAATAAACACAATAAAGCTAGGGTAGAAAAATAACTCACCTAGATACATAAGCAACTAGGTATCCAAGTTGGAATATGTATAAGAGTACAAGGAACATAGTCCAAAATTAAGTGGCAAAAATGAAGGCAAATGCTACCTTCAAAGCGCATGATATTATCCAAAAGATCAAAAGATCCTAATAAAACCATGGATAAAAGCATAGAAGCTCCTCGAATCCATGAAAACCATAGTTGATCATAAAAATCAATGCATGCCATCTAATGGACATTAATCATGCCAAAAGAAGCATTAAAATTAGTGGTCAACTCATCGATCCAGAGTATATGAACGTAGTGTTGCTCAAACAAGACTCCAAAGTAAGTAAGTGAAACACATGTGTGTCCAAAAATAATGGCTAAACAATGGTAAAAAATCATTGAAATATCGTTTAGAATTAATCCAAACAGAAATAACTATTAATACGAGGTATAATCGTATTAATAATATGCGAATAACCCGCATCTATCTAATGTCAGCACGAGAAAACATACTTCAACATTAAATAACCCTCGAAAATATTAAATTCTCGAGAAAAAAAAATATCATGATTTTTTCCAAAATTTTTCTAATTATATAGGGCCTCAAAATACGATAATTTTGAATTCAACCAAACCTATCTTATGGCATTCCAAAACCTATATTTTTCTAGAAAATTTTCAACAAATAGATTTGCTAAAATACCATTGATATTTTAAAATATACCAATTTCTAGGATTTCTAAAAATAATTTCTAGAAAATTCCTAATTTTCTTTAAAATCCCATCGTTCACAAAATTTTCAATTCCGCCCAACAATTCTCAAATCCAATGAAAATTTATAATTTTAATGGATTTTCTAAATTTTTGGATCAAAAAATATATTTTTAAAGGAATTTGAATGGTCACGGGCGCTCGAATGGACACACCACATGCCAAACACCAACCCCACATTTTCCAGAAATTTAAAATAACCTTTGTCCAATTTTTCACTAATTTTTATGATTTTTTTTTAAAGTTTAAATTTACCCCGAACGCATAAGAATACGAATGGTCAAAAAAGTTTGGAATCCCAATGGTTTTCTCGGAATACAAAAAGCCAACAGTTTCAGGAAAATGAAAAGATAAAAAAAAATTGAAATGTGAAAGGTTAAAAGTTTCCGGAATCCAAAAGATCAAAAGATTTTCCGGAATTCGGAAAGCCAAAAGGTTTCTCGGGAATGCGGAAAGCCAAAGGATTTCAAGAAAATAATTTCAAAAAAATTCCAGAGAATGTTTTTCTCAAAATCCATATTTTCTCATAATTTTCAAGCTTTTTTGAAAAAATTTCAAAAGCTTTTTTTTATTGGAATTAAAAAAACTCTTTTTTTAAAAAAAATAAAAAATAAAAAAAACAAAACTTTAATAAGCTTTTATTAAGCTTATAAACTCAATTTTAGGGAGGGGAGGGGGGACAATTTTCGCCCAACGGAGTGCAGCGTAGCCCCCGCCCCCTCCTGCGTGCACGAAATGCAGAGTGAGAGAGATGATGAAATCATCTCTCCACACTCTTCTCTCCTCTCCATCTTCTCCACTCAATTTACTCTTCACCCCCTCCTTCCCTCTCTGTTAACAGAGAGGTTAAATTTAATTAATCTTTTTAATCATAATTAAATCCTAATTATGATTACCATTAATAAAAATATATTTTTTAAGAGGTGTTTATACACGCGAGAGGAAAATAGAAGGAAAATTCAAAATTGAGAGACGAAGAGGGTCCCACGCACGCGGGAGAGCATTCAATGCATCAACATGCTGCCCCCTACTGCATTTTCAATAGAAAATTGGTAGAAATTTGAACACATACCCGTGGAAAAATCTACAAAAATGTATATATTTTTAACCATAAAAATGCTCAAAAAGTTTCTAAAAAAATAGAAAAAAAATTCCTAAAAATGCTAGAAATTTAGGGAATCCATTCTACCAAAAATATCCACAGTAAAATATGTGGTATTTTTGTAAAAATTTCCATTAATGCTTATTTTAAACCATAAAAAATAAGAAAAAATAGCATTAAACTCACGAAATTTTCTCGCAACGTCGATTCGTCCATTGAACAGTAGTAACACATGTTCCAATCTCCATATCGACGATCCACGTGCAAATCATCAACCCAAATCAACAAAATAACATTTTTATTAGTAAATATCAAAATTTACTTCAAAAAATGCTAAAAAATTACGATAAGAAAGAAAAAATAGCAACAATCAACTAGAGATTACTCTGATACCAGTGTTAAAATCCTAAGATATCTCTAGATAATTGTTATACATAAACATGCATAAATCAGGCATAAACTCATCCACCCTACCACCCCCGAGCCCAAGGGATGCACACATGAAATATAATGAAATACATCATACCCTCACCTTGATGTCCCATACCATCAAGAGGTATAACTCCAATCCAATAGCATGTAGCTATAGTGTGAAATGGTAGGTGAGTAGATATGATTCTCTACACAAGAGACCATAGCCTAAGCCTCCAAGCCTCCAAGCCCCCAAGCCTCCCTTGAGTGTGCCCCATGCCCCTATTATATAGGAGTATCCTCAAGTGACTCTTGACTCTCCATTTCCCATGTGTGACCCTTGGATGCTTGACCCTAACCTTAACCCTTAAGGTTAGTCCTAACCCATGCTCCACTAGAGCTTGTTCCCATGCTCCCATGCTCACAAGCCTAATGTGGGTTAGCCTCCTAGTATATATACACGTAATGTGCATATAACATGAAGGTACACACCCAAAAAATCTAAATACATATACCTAGACAGTCTTAATACCCACTCTGGAAGGAATACCATATGCATAACCTTCAACTCCAACTTACATAAACCACTCACTCCGAAGTACACATAGTACACAATGTTTACACAAGACCACAAGCGGTATGCACTACCACCCTTATCCTACCTCTTTACAATCTGGTCTTCCTTCTATGAGAATGTATCCCCCTTCCCTTTCATGGAATCTTGTTTAT
Source organism: Cibotium barometz (assembly GCF_041138505.1). Classification (NCBI taxonomy): domain Eukaryota; kingdom Viridiplantae; phylum Streptophyta; class Polypodiopsida; order Cyatheales; family Cibotiaceae; genus Cibotium; species Cibotium barometz. Next base: position 29,083,525 of record NC_141046.1, read on the forward strand.
GCTATATCCAACCCTCTTCTTTGCATTGAACTTCACATAAATCACCTAACCTAGACTAAGAAGTTAATCCTTGCACAAGGAACATCAAGACCAGGAAGCATGCCAAAAGAGCCATCCCCAACTCATTCCCAATCTATTAGGAACTCAAAAGGTGGTGTATGTCAAAAGACTCTTGCTCCTTAGAGCAAGAAATTCTCCACAAGGTCTAAGGAGCCCTCATGCATGCCCCTCATTCACGTGCTGTACATTTCAAGACTACTCTCTGCACAGCAATCACTATAAGGTAGCAGTGTCTTACCGTCCTTTAACTACTCTCTGTACATGTCAAGACTACTCTTTGCTACAATCACTATAAGGTAGGAGAGTGTCTTACTATCCTTTAACTACTCTCTGTACATGTCAAGACTACTCTTTGCAACAATCACTATAAGGAAGGAGAGTGTCTTACTATCCTTTAACTACTCTCTGTACATGTCAAGACTACTCTTTGCAACAATCACTATAAGGTAGGAGAGTGTCTTACTATCCTTTAACTACTCTCTGTACATGTCAAGACTACTCTTTGCAACAATCACTATAAGGTAGGAGAGTGTCTTACTATCCTTTAACTACTCTCTATACATGTCAAGACTACTCTTTGCTACAATCACTATAAGGTAGGAGAGTGTCTTACTATCCTTTAACTACTCTCTGTACATGTCAAGACTACTCTTTGCTACAATCACTATAAGGTAGGAGAGTGTCTTACTATTCTTTAACTACTCTCTGTACATGTCAAGACTACTCTTTGCAGCAAGGAGAGTGTCTTACTATCCTTTAACTACTCTCTGTACATGTCAAGACTACTCTTTGCTACAATCACTATAAGGTAGGAGTGTCTTAGCATCCTTTCAGTAGCAGAATTGTCTCCCTATCTTGACAAGGTCTATAAAACACAACCACTAAAGTAGAGTGTCTCCCCACTAAGCGGATAAAGAGACTTCTATTGAGTGGATAGAGAGGCTCCCCACACTGAGTGGGTAGAGTAGATCTAGGTGGGATTGTCTTGTGGATCCCTACTACAAAGTGGGTAGAGAGGCTTCCCCCATTGAGTGGATAAAGTAGCTATAGTGGGGATTGTCTTGAATGTACACACCCAAAAAGTCTAAATGCATATACCTAGATAGTCTTAATACCCATATGCATCTCTTTCAAGTTTACAAAGATCAGGTGCCCAAATCTATCTTGCCATAGCTTGCTGGTCTCCACATTGCCTCAGGCTATAAAAGCCCATAGCTCATACAAGTTATTGCACACCGAATTCCTTTCCCAACGACATTGCCACTGACATCTGTGATGAAACTACACTAACTTTATTGAAGAGAACTTTCAAGTGATGGTCATAGCTATGGTCATAAGAAACATCAGATTCCTCTTGATGTCTAGCATATAAAGTGTTGATCGGATAACTTCTCAGTATCACCATTCCTATAAATAAAAGAAATGGTACTTGAATCCATTGCTCGGTGTTTGGCATTGTTCCCGATTGCTACTAAGATGGACTCCCCCACCATAGGCTTGAGGGAGGTATATCAACCCTTTTGTCTAGTCATACGTTGGAATGCTTTACTATCTATGATCCATGAGAAGCATCAAATATTAAGGAATGTTCTTTTTTTGTATATATTTCTTCTATTACCACAAATAGTTCCAATACCTCTTCAACTCTAACACTTTACCTTAGATTTATTCCTTTTTAGAAGCATTGGGGTTAGTGGAGCCCTTCCCCTTGCTTGTCTTTGTATTTGCACGAAGAAAAGTTTTTCCTTTATCCCCATAGTCAAAGAAAGCATTCTAGCATGACCATGGAGTGAGGATGATAGATGTGGGCTAGCACACCCACATCAACCCCATAGGCAAAGAAAGCTCTTTCCTTCAACCCCATAGTCAAAGGAAGCATTCCAGTGTGACAACGGAGTGAGGATATGATGGATAAGCTAGCACACCCACATCAAGAAGTTGCATATGCATCTCTAAGGAAAGACTAAATGACACGTGTGTTTTAAAATAAGCTATTGTCTTGAGCATCATTTCACTTTTATGACTGCTTCATTTACAATGTTAGATTTTGTGCAATTTTCAGCCCTTTAGGAAAGTTTTCTAAGTGGTTGATGGAGCTTCAAGATTTTTTTTTCCTTTTAAAATTAAAGTATATACTCATGCTACACTTGCCGATATCTCAGAGCATACAAGGAGTATGATAGTGATAGAGAGCATTTTGTTCCAAAGAAGGCTCTCAAAAGGATGACTTTAAAGAGCTTATGCTTCATATGGAAGCTTTTGACGTGTTCTTTGATGGGGCTTGTGGGTAGGCTATTTCTATTCTATTTGATGATTGTTTGATGGAGCAAGGTCAAGAGGTAGCTACTCTCCCTATTTGATGGGGCTTGTGGGTAGGCTATTGCTATTCTATTTTATGACTGTTTGATGGATCAAGGTCAAGAGGTAGCTTCTCTCCCTACTTGCCTTAAGCGTCTATTGGAGGATTGTTTGATGATCAAGGTCAAGAGGTATCTACTCTCCCTACTTGCCTTAAGATTATATTTGATGATTTTTTTATGATCAAGGTCAAGAGGTAACTACTCTCTCTACTTTGCTTAAAGATTTGCATATTAACAATGAGGCTGAATATGGAGCTCTACTATTTACTTTAAATAAGTGTAATGACTCTCTTTTGGTGGTTTGGGAATTTTAAGGGTTTTGGAAAGTGCAAAGAACTAAGAGTGTAATTACTCAAGATCATCGGCGGGTATTATCTTTTGGTGGTTTGGGAATTTCAAGGGTTATGGAAAGTGCATGATGATTAACTTCAACATTTGTATTATAAGGTAATGGCCCTTCTCAAGGATTTTGAAGCTTATAGATTCATACATATTCATCAGATGGAGAATCAAAAGGTAGAATATCTTACAAGAACCTTAATTTTTATGGAGATATTTATGCTAGCTTTGGAAGTTGATCTTGAGTCTCTTGAATAATTCTTTGATTTTTCTTTTTCCCTTCTAAGCTCTCACTTTCGAGAAGGAGGAACAACCTTTTCAAGGTTAACTTTACTCAACTATTTGCTTTACCATGTGGGAAAGACAATATACTTTGGTGGATGCTTACTTTTGAAGAATGTAAACAAGTCTTGGAGGCTTTCCAAAGAGATATATGTGGAGGACACTTTTCCCATGGTGTTAGAATTAGCAGTCTATCACTTCTTAACCTGGGGTGTTCATGTTGCACGTGCACTCGAGGAGTAATTAAAATACTCCCTACTACCTACAATTTTTATAACCTAGATACATCCCTTATGTAAATTTTAAAATGATAAAATTACTTCTTCTGTATCGATTTTTTACTTTTTTAAATCAACCCTAGCCCTACCTTTTTTGAATAAATGATCCTCAAATGATGGAATAGACACTATGAGGTTTTTCTTCTCTTGTCATTTTCATTTTATGAAAACTCTTATTAAGTCCTTGCTATTACTAATGTGATAATCTTTCATTAGAGAGGTTTAATTATTTTATCTATAGCTATGTAGAGATTTTGGTGTGGTGAGCTCTTGGGGGGAGTTTCACCTCCCCCTCTTGATCTCTTTTGGCTTTGGTCTTACACTCTTCTTCCACCACTTGATAGTGTATTTTTTAATACATTCCTTCTTTTCTTCCCTTAAACCTTTATCTCTTGTTACCTAGCCTCCCTAGAGGGCCCTGCTCCCTGCTCCTTATTGTTGCCATTGCACAGCCCAACAATGACCTATTCTCCTCCTTCCACACCCATATCACTATCTTTGGCTTTGCGTTGCCTCCCTATGCTTTTCCACTAGTCCACCTCCAACCCTCTAGTAGGCGAGATCTTGACTCTTGCTTGCTTGTTGTAGAGAAACCCACCCTCAAGTTTCCTAGCCCTCAAGCACCATATCTATGAGCTACTCTCTCGAGCTACTACTTGCTTTGGTTCAAGTGCCACCTTACTTGTTGTTGTTGCTAATGAGCTAGAAAATATCACCCTTACCCTACTATAAATGATAGACATACACAAGTGTCGTGGCCTCTAGCAGAGCCACCGACTATTAGTCTCTCTTCCAACCTTGGGCCAATGGCATGACCACCATTTGTTAGAGTTGTCAACACTGCCATGTGTTTGGGTAGATGGCTTGATTGGTCATGAAGCATGTTCTTCCATCGGGTCTGCCTCTGTTCATCCTTCTTCTGATCAGATGGCTCACCTAGATCTCACCAACAATCAAAAAAATAAAATAAAAAATCCCCAAAAACCTAACCCTAAAACCTCTCTCCTCCCCCCAAACATAAAATTAAATAAATAAACTTTCCCCTCATCCCCATTTCCTCCCTCTCTTTTGGTGCAAAATCATCTCTCTCCTCTATCATTTTTATGTGCATGTCGCTATCTTTTGTTGTCTCCCTATCCCCTTCTCATAATGAATAGCTATCATTTTGATGTGTGTGTGTGCGTGTGCATGTGTGTGAGTGAGTCTCTCCTTTAAAGTTATGGGTATGGATTATGGATTTACTCAGTGTGCTCTCAGTGTGTTATGTCACATTCTCTCTCTCCTCTTAGCATGATGACTCTCTTTGAAGTTTCTTTCTCTTCCTAAGGTGTTTGTTATGCATTTGTGTTCTTAGAAATATTGCAAGAGTGTGTATGATCTTGGCAACATGTGTGCATGTTGCCCCTCATGTATGATGTGTTTCATCTCTCCTTTGTGTGTGTGAACCCGCTCTCTTTGTGTGTAAGTGGTGTGTTTTTCTATCCCTCTCCCTTTTGTATTCTCTTCATGCAGTTTGGTTCCATTTTGGCAACATCAACCTCGACATTGTGCTCATGGTGGTGTCTCATAGTATTATAATGTTGGTTTGATTTTATATATTGGCACACTCCGTTCATTCTATGAGCCCGATCTTGGTGTTTATATGAAGAGGGGTGGTGTCTTTATAGTATTGTAATGATGGTTTGATTGTATATATTGGCACACCCACTTCATTCTATAAACCCAGTCTTGGTGTTTGAATGAAGAGAGGTGGTGTTTAGTCATAAGAGTTAGTTTCTCATTAAAAAGAGAACGAGAGCTAGTGCATAGGGGTATGCCACAAGGAAGGCATTAGGGGAGAGAGCCAAATGCAGAGGATCAAAGAAGGGAGGTGAGTTCTTTGCCCCGTCGACCTGCTTCTTCTGTTAACTCTATTGAGATTACCAACAGAATTTCTACAGTTGGGTGTTGGCAAAAGCTTATTATATCAAAAGGGAGCTAGGTTTTAATGCAACCAAACAAGAGAAAGAAGAAAAGATCAAAGAATCAATTTTTGGCAGCATGGAAAGGTGGGGTGAAGGATTTTAGAGTTGTATCAGGGAAGAAAAATGTTAGGGAGATTTTAATCCAACATGTGTACATGCACAAAGAACTTGTGTTGTATGTTTATCCCAAGTATCTCCAACAACATAGACCAAACTCTAAGTGTTTTTTGTAAACCTTAATGTTTTTTTATAAACCTTAAAGCTTTCTGTAAACCTTAAGTGTTTTTTGACCATGGCATTTTATTGCTGCAGATATTTACCCATCATCTTATCAAGAAAGGCAGCCAATAGAGTGCATTTTGGGACTATTTCATGTTCTACATGATGGTAGCCTTGGAGAGTTAGGGTACCAAAATAGATCTGCCACCCAGTTAGCCCAATCAGGTATTTTCTTTTACGATCATTTCTACCAATTGCTGGACAAAGAAAACACCTATGGTGCCTTAAGAAGGCTAGATCTTTCAGAATGTCATAGTATTGATTGGCCTATTCCTCATGCCACTATTATAGAGACTTATAGAGCTAAGCTCTTCTTGGAAATGCATTGTTCTCTACGGCCAGACATTGCAACCAAAATTGTCAAAATAAAATTTGCATGCCCATTATAGTTTTTATGGACTTGTTCAGCAAATATGATCTGAAGGTCTGTAGAGAACAACGCTCAGCTACAAAGCCAATGCTACTGCATATAATTTTGACTTTTTGGATGATGGCTAGGACAGTACCAAACTCAATTGCAATCAAATATATGATTGCGTCTCATAATTTCATATTCTTGTTTTACTACAAATGCATCAGGCCTATTAAAAATCAATTGGTCCCACACTCCAGGAAGCAATAGAGGACTTCCTTATTGAGTTCTTCTAGGAGGCTATGCTTGTTGCTGCACATGCCCATAGGTTGACAATCATGCTCAAAGACATGGAAACCCTCGAGAGAGTACGTTGGAGATATGACTAGCTCCTTCATCCTACTGATTGGGTTGATGTGAAGATGAGGGATATTCTCATGGTACCACTAGCAAGGAAGCCAAAAGATGAAGAAATTCCAAAGACTCAGGAGGTAACATATAATAGAGACACAAGGGTAAATTCTGCCTATGAGGAGTCACTAAAAAGCTAAAAGGATGCTAGTTCTCAGGCTCTATCCCATGCTACTTCCATTCAAGATGTGAAGAACTTATAGAGATTGCTAGACTTGGGGTCTAGAATTATGATCAAAATAGAGGAGTTTGATGCTGACAGATAAATTCTTTTGTCAAATGAATGCACATGGATCTTGAGAAAAAAAATCTACAAAGGTCTCATACTCAATTTTTTTTCCTTGTTTCTTCTTTCTTTACTCTCCTTACCTCCTTTTTTCTCTACTCTCCTTACATTAACCTCCTCTTTATTTGCTCTCCTTACCTCCTTTTTTCTCCCTTTTCCTTTTTCTTTCTGTCTTCTTTATTCATTTTGCTCTTTTCTCCTCCTCCTCTTCACTCTTTTTGCTTCTCCTCTCTTTCCACCTCTCTTCTTTTTTTCCTTTACTTTCTTTTCACTCTTCTTTCCCTTCTCCTCCAATTATTTTCTCCCCTCACCTTCTCTCCTCCTTACCTCCTTCTTGCTGCTGGCTCCTTCCTCTTTGTCTCTTTTTCACCTCTCTTCAACTAATTCATCATTCACTACTTTGGCCTACCTCTTTTTTCTATTAAAAGGAGATGCTTTTTTTCCACCATTGGTAGCCAAACATGCTTGCATTGTTCAAAACATGCCAAGCTATGTGCTCTTGTACCAGTGCATCGCCGCCTTGTAGTGTTACCCTTGGATATATCATCTCTAAGAATGGCATCTCCATAGATGAGAACAAGGTCCACATGATCTTAGATTTACCACCACCCATAAATTATAAGGGGGTGCAAAGATTTTATTGGGCATGTAAGGTATTATAGAAGATTCACCTTTTTGTATGACATATGCCTGACCCTTGTATAAGTTGTTGATTTTGTTTTAGTGGATAGGTAAATGCTAATGGGCATACAAAAATAAAGGGCATAAGGCAAGTGCACCCATCTTGAGATCCCCTAGCTAGGATCTAATTCTCTATATACATGTTGACACTTCAACATTTGCTATTGGTGGGTGTCTGTTACCATGGCCAAGGGACCATAACATGGACTTCTCTATGACCTTTGCTAGCTATCAACTCAATGACGCTTAACAACACAATCGCACAACCACTACGAGACAGGGTTAGCTATGGTATATGTTGTGAAGAAGTACATGCATTACTTCTTGGCCTATTAAATTTATTTTCTTTGTCGATCATCATCAAGCATTGTTGTATTTGGTAAACAATCCTTGCACCATGGGGCACATCACCAAATGCTTTCTCATTATTTTAGAGTTTGATTTCACTATCACCGTCATGCAAAGGGGCTATGCATATCCATGTTGACCACCTTTCTAGAACTCCAAATGGTAAATCCTCTCTAGGAGTGGAAGATGATCTTCTCGACAGTCCATTATTCCACATTAGTCATGTACCAAAATGGAGTGAAAACATTATCCACTTCTTTGTCCAATGGATTTCCCATTGACCGTCCATCAAGAAGAATAGATCGAGATGCCTCATTAGGCCCCCTATCAATAGCCTTGGGGGGGTCACTATATGTAGAATACCCCTATCGCGTGCGTTCAAGGCCTATATTTTAAATCCTTTATCTGTGAATTTTTTTATCCATATAATATCCCCTTTTCTTTATGAATCTGTAAATTTTTTTTAAAAAATTTAAATCATACCCCTATGTAAATATATTTCTATAAGTTTCATAAATTAAAAATATGCTTCTGTTGAACGCACGTGATATTTACATTTTTTTGTGAGTGACCCCCCCGAGTCAATAGCGAGGATGCTTTATAAGAAAGGGTCAAGATGACATTATCCACTTCTTTGTCCAATGGATTTCCCATTGACCGTCCATCAAGAAGAATAGATCGAGATGCCTCATTAGGCCCCCTATCAATAGCGAGGAGCAATCTAGGTACACATTTTATAAATAAAGTGGTGTAATTCTTGTTCAAAGAATTCCACCACATTTTAGAAAGTTCCTCTCTTCCTCATTTCGGTTTCCCACTAGAAATAGTAAGCTATAAAGGTACACATTTTATAAATAAAGTGGTGGGATTCTTGCTCAAACAGTTCGTTGTCAGGCACACAAAAAGTTGACACCTTACTACCTAGAAGCAAAGAATGAAGCCAAAAGCACAAACAAGACGTTGTGCACTATTTTCACCAAGATGGTGGAGGCATCGACGAGGAGCTAGAGCACAAGTTTTACTCTGCTCACAGCCCCACAACATCAATCTCAACAACCTCATTAACCACATCCATGAGCTCCCCATCCTCAAATCATTTCACAAGGTTATGGATCTCAATGAAAAACCACCACCACAACTACTCAAGAAGAATCTAGCAAAGATGTGATGGGAAGGACCCCGAGGTGTCCATACGTACGTGTCCACCCATGAACTGCTAGTAGCTCACATACCTTTCATGCAGGATCTCACATACCTGTTGTGCTGCCAACCATGCAGGATCTCACATTCCAAAAGTAACTTCTATAGCTAACCACCTTAATACACATGAAGAAGAATCTTTTAACTGCTCAGGATATGAAGACAATAAAGATGATGGGAAGGACCCAAGGGTGTCTTTACCTATCCATGAACATCATCTCACATACACGCCAATCGTGTGGGATCTCACATTCTGAAGCAACTTCCATAACCACCTCTCAATACACCCTCCAACATGGCCAAAATCCATCTGGTGAACCAACACATGGATCACCTATTTACCCCAATGGAAGATCAACCACTTGTCGCATGCCAAAGGAGGTTGTCACTTTGTTGATCCCAAGGACTACCCCACCTTAGGTTACATACCAGTCTAACCTGAGTGGCACACACCCTATCTCCTTAGTGATTATCAAATGCAGTGGGAATCTTGGCCACACCCAAAGAAGTCCACATTGACCTCAAGTACATGCTAATCAAAAGAAGGCTGTCTTGGAAAGTTCCTATACATGAAAGAAAAAGGGCCAGTGTAAAACTTTCCATACATTAATAGAGCCACAACCCTCACCACTATAGAGGTGCAGCTCCTATAATGAAAAACTTTAATGATCTCTACACCAAGGTCCCCAACCTACTGTTGTCACCATTCCCCTACATTGATAGACCTACACCCCCCTCACCATCACAAAGATGTGGCTTTGAATGAAGAACTTTAATAACCTCTACTACACAAAGGTCCCTAACCCATCTATCGTTACCACATGCCAGTTCTTCAAACTTGTTATCCTCATCCTTGAGGAATTTCATGAGATCCAATGGACAAGAAAAGAGTGGTTGGTCATCGATCTCAATGAGGGTCTCAACCTCTGCAAGAAAAAGAGCTTTATGACATGGTCAAATATTTCCATGGCCATAGGTTGGTCACTTTCAAAGACATGCCAAATATCCACTTTTGGAAGCCCTTTGACATCATGCATCGATTTGGTCCATGGCTTTCCTACCCCGCAATCCCTTCATCACATCTTTATATGAGAGTGGTGGTATCTTTGGAACCAATGTGGGTTGGTAAGCCTCACCCATGTCCGGCCCTATATACTACATTTATAAAAACCTTGTCCAAGGGTACCGCACACAAGATACATGCAAAAAAAAAGTCAAAGAAAATGAAATTAAAAGTGTTGAAAAAAGCAGTATATTAGGGTTTTCAACGGGAGGAGCTCCTACAAGGATATCGCACACAAGCTGCATGCAAAAAAGAGTGGAATTAAAATTGTTGAAGAGAGCATGTTGGAGTTTTCACCAGAAGGAGTTTCTACACTAACCCACCTTTCCCAATACGCAATGCCCATGCACAACACCTGCCGCTATATATACAGGGACTCTATATATATATATATATATATATATATATATATATATATATATATATATATATAATCGACACATAGGCACCACTCTTTCAAGAACCTACATTAACCCTCCGTGTACGTTTTTGGATTGGGGACCATGCACGCACAAGCCTAGCCCATGGTAATCCATTGCCTAGACCTTCCTTCTTAAATTAGCAGGAACCTTCCATAACCTCGTCTTCATAGCTAGGTTTTGTGTGAGGTGCTCTCTAAGAATCACGCTATGAGGTCCATGCATACTCTCTGGTCGTGCCAAGAAATACGGATCTTCCATCCACCCATGCCAATCATTCCATGGTGGTTCTAGCCCTCGTTCCGCTAATCTAGGATATAAACCACTTCTTCCCATTACCTACTTTTGAAGGGTCCACACCACTTCTAATGAAGGCCTTGCATGAAGAACCACTACATCATCTATCACCTTCCATGTCACCTTACCAAGCTTGCCTAGCACCAAGGCTACCTAAAGGATCTCATCTCTTTTCCCTTCCTCTAGTTGTGCAGATCAGTCCCACTCCATACCACTTACCCCCCCTGGCTACCCAAGTCATGGCGCATCCTGGCCCATCCACATCTTTTTACTTGAAATAACTTCACCACCTTGCATGATGTGAGGATGTGGACCATTAGGAAGAGGGGTATGTTAATTAGGTACTTCATAAGCTAACATAGTTTCACCCATCTGACCTACTGTACGGTGCTTTGCCATCTTGCCCACTCAAATGGGAACATATCCTTTGTAATACAGTGCTAAAACATATATAGCAGCCTTACCAGGCTTGTGCTTAATGTCAAATAGGGAAAGTCTACAAACTCTGTGTACATACTTTTGCTTAAGATTAGTAGTGTGAAAACTAGTCACTTATATATAAGTTAGCTTTTGACAATAAGCAATGAAAAATCATTTCCTTCTTGTAATAGAATACTTGTGATCTCTTCTCTTCCCTCTTCTTACTTGTATGTATGCTATTGAATCCTGCGATAGGATTGTTTGTAGGTTTTCTGCTTGCATTAGCTTCCTCTTCTTCCTCCAGCTTTTAGATAACCATTACAAAGGACCATCTCTATTTTTCTCATCTAAGTGAAGAGAGCTCTCCCTTCACCCCATCAGTAAGGAGCATTCCAATGTGACAACGAAGTGAGGACATGAGACGGATGAGCTAGCGTACCCACATAGGGAAGCTAGCATACCCACACAGGGAAGTTGTACTTGTGGCTCTAAGGCAAAGCCTAATGACACATGTTGTGGTAAGGCAAAGCCTAATGACACATGTTGTGGTTAAGGTAAGCTCTTAACAAATAAGTCGGCATACCCATATAGGGAAGTTTCATTTGCGGCTCTGTAAGGCAAAGCTTAACGACACATGCTTCGGTAAGGCTAAGGGTAATTCTTGACATGAACAATCTATGATTGCATGTTTAGAACTTTTGGCTCAAATTTTTAGGAATTTTGAGATTTTCTTATGGATTTTTTGGTTTCAAGAGGTGGATCAAGTTTATGCACTCCTAATTTATCAAATAGTTGGAAGAAAATTTCCCCATTTTATGGAATTTTGAATGTTTTGGTTTAAACAATAGAAAAATATAGAAAAGATGCAAAATTGAAAGAAATTGAACCTGCTCTAAGAAATGAAACCCATTTACAAGGCTTCCCTATGCTTTCTCACAATCACAACCCTTTAATACAACAAATAACACAAAAAATAAATAAAACAACATAAAAATTTAAATTTTCTTCTTTCGGAAAAAGCAAGAAAACAAAAATAACACAACTCAACTTTTCTTCTTTCGTAAAGAAAAATACCACAAAAAAAACCACCATAGCCATGGGCAAGAGGATCAGACCTTGCACTATGCCAAAAGAATAGCCCCTTCCTGAGGATCAACTTGTACCTTTGCCCATGGATCACCCTCTCCCAGAGAATATGGCTCTGCCTATGCCCATGGATCATCAGCCTCCTCCTGAAGATCAACCTCTCCCATCATCTACACAAGTAAAGCCACAATCTGATGAACCTGTCTGGCATCACCTACTCTCAAGTAACTTCTTTTGTAATGATGTGTAAACAAACTTGTTATTGTTGATCTTGGTAAATTTTAACAAGTATATTTGGGATATCTTTGCATTTTATCTTGTTCTCCCTTCGATGCAATACCTGTTGTGATGTTGTTTCAGTTGTATATATAACATACTCAGATATTAAGTAAGCTTAAGTTATTTCATTTACCTTTTTGTTGTTCAGAATAAATGAGAAGCTTCCTGAAACATTGCCTGCTATCTCTAGGAGCACATCATGGCATAATTGTGTAAGTGTGTAGCATTGTCTAAGCGATATAACACCTAACATCAATCCATCTTCATAAACCTTTATATCAACCAATCCATTATCATCACCAAAAGAGTTTAGGTCTTGATCCATTGGGACCAATTGATTTTGAATAAGCATGTTATGTTTGTAAAAAGAGAATATGAAATTATGAGTCGCAAATAATATAGTCGATTGCAATTGATTTTGGTACCACTTCACAATAGACTTTATTATAGGTTTTTATGTCCCAGCCATCATCCAGAAAGTCAAAATTATCTGCATAGCATTGGCTTTGTAGCTGAGCATTGTTCTACAGACCTGCAATGCGTGGCCATAGAGAACGAAAAAGCTGTAATGGACGTGCAAATATTTACTTTGACAATTCTAGTTGCAATGCTTAGCCATAGAGAATAATGATGCACTTCAGAGAAGAGCTTAGCTCTATAAGTCTTTGTAATGGTGGCATGAGAAATAGGCCAATCCACAATATGCCATTCTGGAAGATCTAGCCTTCTTAAGGCACCATAGGTGTTTTTTTTTGTCCAACAATTGGTAGAAATGATCGTAAAAGAAAATACCTGTTTGGGCTAATTGGGTGGCAAATCTATTTTGGTACTGTAACTCTCAAATGCTACCATGTAGCATTTGATCGTAAAAGAAAATACCTGTTTGGGCTAACTGGGTGGCAAATCTATTTTGGTACTGTAACTCTCAAATGCTACCACGTAGAACATCCAATAGTCCCAAAATGCACTCTATTTGTGGCTGCCATTCTTGATAGGTTGATGGATAAATATCTGCAACAATAAAATGCCATGGTCAGAAAACACTTAAGGTTTACAGAAAACATTAGGGTTTACAAAGAACACTTACAATTTGGTCTATGTTGTTGGAGACATCTACAGTTCTAAAATCCTTCACCCTACCTTTCCATGCTGCCAAAAATTGATTCTTTGATCTTTGCTTCTTTCTCCTATTTCGTTGCATTAAAACCCAACTCCCGTTCAATATAATAAGCTTTTTCCAACACCCAATTGTAGAAATTATTTTGGCAATCTCAATAGAGTTAATAGAAGAAGCCGGTCGATGGGGCAAAGAACTCACCTCTCTTCTTTGATCCTCTGCATTTGGCTCTACATAGCGTTTTGCACAAGGTGGGTGATAGTTTTCTATTGCCATTCTTAAGAGCACTAGACAATAAGAGATGGTAGAGTGTAGAAAATTGAAGAAGGTAGAGGAAGACATTGTTCAAGCCGAAAAACTGGTTTAGGAGGGAACCTTTTTTTATGTCTTTGAATGATATAACTACACTGACAATAGAATAATCCTATCAAAATGGAAAAGGATCTCTTCAGTGAATGAAAATAGTCATATATTCAATAAAATATGATTCTTATTTCTTCATTGAATGAAAATAGTCATATATTCAATAAAATATGATTCTTATTTCTTTTTCTTTTTCTTTTTTTTTAAATGAAATTTACTTTGTTTTTGCAATTTCTCCAACGTTACGTTAGCCTTTCTTTGATTGGTGGAGAGGGATTTTTTGTTTTGGGCAAAAGGCCCCAAAATGAGCTCCATTCTCCCCTAATGCCTTCCTTGTGGCATACCCCTATGCACTAGTTCTCATTCTCTTTTTAATGAGCAACTAACTCTTATGACTAAACACCACCCCTCTTCATTCAAACACCAAGATTGGGTTTATAGAATGAAGTGGGTGTGCCAATATATACAATCAAACCATCATTACAAAAATATGAAGACACCACCCCTCTTCATATAAACACCAAGACTGGGCTTATAGAATGAACTGAGTGTGCCAATATATACAATCAAACCATCATTACAATACTATGAAGACACCACCATGAGCACAATGTCGAGGTTGATGCTACCAAAATGGAACCAAACAGCGTGAAGAGGCTACAAAAAGGAGAGGGGAGGGGGATAGAAAAACACCACTTGCACACAAAGAGATGAAACACATCATACATGCGGGGCAACATGCACACATGTTGCCACGATCATATACACTCTAGCAACATTTCTAAGAACACAAATGCACAACACAGGAAGAGAAAGAAACTTGACACCACAAAGAAGAAAGAGGGAGGTACACATACTTCATAAAATAGAGAGAGGGAAAGAGAGTCATCATGCTAGGAGGAGAGAGAATGTGACATAACACACTTAGAGCACACCAAGTAAATCCATAATCCATACCCATAACTTTAAAGGAGAGACTCATACAAAACACACTCACACACACACATCAAAATGATAGCTATCCCTTATGATGAGAAGGGGATAGGGAGATAACAAAAGATAGCAACATGCACATAAAAATGAGAGAGGAGAGAGATGATTTTGCACCAAAAGAGAGGGAGGAAAGGGGGATGAGTGGAAAGTTTATTTATTTATTTTTATGTTTTGGGAGCGGGGGCGAGGAGAGGTTTTAGGGGTAGGTTTTTGGGGATTTTTTATTTTATTTTTTTTAATTGCTTGTGAGATCTAGGTGAGTAATGAACACAAGCAAACCTGATGGAAGAACAATCAAGCCAACTACAGGGTAGGGTCGACAACTCTAACAAGTGGTGGTTGGAAGAGAGACTAACAGAGTAAGGGCAGTGTCGGCAACTCTGTTAAAGGCCACGACACTTGTGTACGTCTATCGTTATAGTAGGGTAAGGGCATCATTTTCTAGCTCATCGGCAACAACAACAAGAAGCAAGGTGGCAGTTGATGAACCAAAGCAAGTAGCGGTGGTGCTTGAGGGCTAGGAAGCTTGTGGGTGGGTTTCTCTACAACGAGCAGGCAGGAGTCAAGAGCTCGCGTATTGGAAAAGCATAAGGAGCCAAAGATAGTGATAGAGATGTGAAAGGGGGAGAATAGGTCATTGTTGGGCTCTGCAATGGCAACAATAAGGAGCAGGGAGCAGGGTGCTCTAGGTAGGCTAGGTAATAAGAGATCAAGGTTGAAGTTCAGTAGCAGAGAAAAAATTGTGTCAAAAAATACACTGTCAAGTGGTGGAAGAAGTGTGTAAGACCAAAGCAAGTACAGATCAAGGGCGTGGAGGGGGGGAGATGAAACTCCCCCCAAGAGCTCACCGCACCAAAATCTCTACATAGCTATAGATAAAATAATTAAACCTCTCTAATGAAAGATTAGCACGTTAGTAATATAAGGAGTTAATAAGAGTTTTCATAAAATGAAAATGACAAGTGAAGAAAAACCTCATAGCGTCTATTCCATCCTTTGAGGATCATTTATTCAAAAAAGGTAGGGCTAGGGTTGATTTTAAAAAGTAAAAATCGATAATAAAGAAGGAATAATTTTATCATTTAAAAATTTACATAAAGGATGTATCTAGGTTATAAAAATTGTAGGTAGGGAGTGTTTTAATTACTCCTCCAATGCATGTGCAACATGAACTTTTTATATAGTGACCACCCCAGGCGAAGTGATATACTGCTAATTCTAGCACCATGGGAAAAGTGTCCTCCACATATATCTCTTTGGAAAGCCTCCAAGACTTGTTTAGATTCTTCTAAAGTAAGCATCTACTGAAATATATTGTTTGTCCCACGTGGTAAAGCAAATCGTTCAATAAAGTGAACCTTGAAAATGTTGTTCCTCCTCCTGGAAAGTGAGAGCTTAGAAGGGAACAAGCAAAATCAAAGAATTCTTCAAGAGACTCAAGATCAACTTCCAAAGCTAGCACAAATATCTCCATAAAAATTAAGGTTCTTGTAAGAAATTCTACCTTTTGATTCTCCATCTGAGGAATATGTATGAATCCATAAGCTTCAAAATTCTTGAGAAGGGCCATTAACTTATCATACAAAAGTTGAAGTTAATCATCATGCACTTTCCATAACCCTTGAAATTCCCAAACCACCAAAAGAGAATCTCCTATGATCTTGAGTAATTACACTCCTAGTTCTTTGCACTTTACAAAACCCTTAAAATTCCCAAACCACCAAAAGAGAATCTCCTTTGATGTTGAGTCATTACACTTATTTAAAGTAAATAGCAGAGCTCCA
The DNA here is from genome assembly GCF_041138505.1 of Cibotium barometz. Taxonomy (NCBI): domain Eukaryota; kingdom Viridiplantae; phylum Streptophyta; class Polypodiopsida; order Cyatheales; family Cibotiaceae; genus Cibotium; species Cibotium barometz. The sequence continues at coordinate 29,100,186 of NC_141046.1, forward strand.
TATTCAGCCTCATTGACCTTGATCATCAGCAACAATCATCAAATAGAATCTTAAGGCAAGCAGGGAGAGTAGCTACCTCTTGACCTTGATCATCAAATGATCCTCCAATAGACTCTCTACCACAGGCCCCATGAAAGAACACGTCAAAAGCTTCCATATGGAGAATAAGCTCTTTAAAGTCCTCCTTTTGAGAGCGTTCTTTCGAACAAAATGCTCTCTCTCTCACTATCATACTCCTTATAAGCTCTAAGATATCAGCAAGTGTAGAATGAGTATATACTTTAATTGTAAAAGGAAAAACAAATTCTTAAAGCTCCATTAACCACTTAGTAAAATTTCCTAAAGGGCGTGTAAACTCAGTAAAATTTCCTAAAGGGCGTGTAAACTCAGTAAAATTCTAACATTGTAAATGAAGTAGTCATAAAAGTTAAGTGATGTTAGCTTGTTTTGAAACACGTGTCATTTGGTCTTGCCTTAGAGATGCAAATGCAACTTCTTGATGTGGGTGTGCTAGCCTATCCATCATGTCCTCACTCCGTTCACACTGGAATGCTTCCTTAAACTATGAGGTTGAAGGAAAGAGCTTTCTTTGCCTATGGGGTTGATGTGGGCATGCTAGCCCTCACTCCATTGTCATGCTAGAATGCTTTCTTTGACTATGGGGCTGAAGGAAGAGCTTTCTTTGCCTAGATAGTGGTAAAGAGGAGATAGCCTTCACAATGGTTCTCTCTCACAAGAGGTAGCAAAGAAGAATCTCGAGTAAGGAGAAACCTAAGCCCTCCATCAATCTTATCAATCATACACATTCAACTATCACACTAAATGCTACTCTATATTCAGCTTCAATCTAGTTGTGGGAGCAAATGTCTTCTCCTCTATTCTCTTGGATCTACGAATAGCTACTGCTGACTCTTCTGTGATTGTCCTGCAGAGCTTTCTCATCTAAGAGTTGCTTCACCTATTTAGGATATGGCCCTTTATAAGATGTTATAGGCTTCTCTTCTTCATCATCTAATGAATGCACCTCTTATGGAGTTGGTACTATCACTGGTGGTTGTGTTTACTGTTGGGCTACTTCTTTGTTGAAGGATAGTGTTGATGGAGTCCTTTCCTCCACCTAATGACGTTGTTCCTCTCATCAAAACCACATCATGGTGGACTATTATCTTCTTTACCCTGAAGGTCATATAGTTGATAACCCTTTGACCCCATATTATACCCCAAGAAGATACACTTTTTTCTCTTAGAATTACACTTAGTTCTGGATGAGTCTAGAACATGCACAAAATAGTCACACCCAAATGTCTTAAAATATAGTTCCTAGATTCCTTCTTCTAAGGCTTCAAAGTGTCATTCTTCTCATCCCCTTCCTTGAGTCTACATGATTTGCGCACATGACTAGGCTTGTTGTAGTAGAAGCACTTTTCCTTTGATTTCTTCTTCTTTTCAAAAGCATTGGGGTTACTAGAGCCCTTTCCCTTTCCTTTCTTTACATTAGTAGAGTGCAACACCACTACCATCTCTAGCTCTGAGGCACATCTCCTCCGCCACCAGCATTGTTCTAAACTCCTCAAAAGTAAGAGGGAGGTTGTGCACCTAGTAGGTGTTCGATGAGGTCACTGAACTATCATACTTTGGGAGGCAACACTCTGTTGCACCTATCGTCTAGTTCCTCACTTAGTGATCCCTCCTCGTCACCATCTAACCGGCTTACAATTTTTTATCCATGATATAAAGTTTTCCCCACCTCATATGAATTAATAATAGACCTAATCTTAAATTTTCAGAGAGTGTTATTTGTCATATCCAACTTCCCATCACCAAAAGGTGGAGGGAGGCTTCTCACAACTCATATGAATCGAGAATAGACCTAATCTTGAACTTTCAAAAAGTGTAATTTGTCCCATCTAACTTCCCATCACAAAAAGGTAGATGGTGGTTTCCCACAAGATATGAATCAAGAATAGACCTAATCTTGACCTTTCAAAGTGTAATTTGTCCCAACTAACTTTTCATCACACTAAAAGGTGGAGTGTAGATTGAACGACTATGTTATTTACAAGTTGGGCTATCTCTGCAAACGTATCTTCAAATAGCAACTACTAAAACAAGATTTACCTAGAGCTTATGTTGTGATACCATGTAAGAATACATAACAGCAAAAGTGGGATTAACATAATACAAAGCACTAAATTGTAGAAAGAAGAGGAAAGTAAACAATATTATTACTTTCAAACTTGATTACAAATAGATGGATGGCCACACACCCACCCATGTGCTCTAGGTAAGAATCTTGATTATAAATTGATTGATGTCTACCCACCCAAGTGCTCTGAGTAAGGAGCTTTGATGACCATCTAGATAGACTCTCAATGAAGTATGTCTTATAAGAGCTTGAACATAATGAGCTCAATGATAAACTAAGGTTGCCAAAATAGCCTATATATAGTACTTAAGGTTAGCATATATGAGGGTAACTTGAACACAATGATACCTAAGGCTACCAAACTACTCTATATATAGTACCTAAGGTTGGAATATATAGTACCTAGGGTTGGCATAGACGAGGGTCAACCAATTCGGCCAACCCATCCAAAATGACAAACCAACCATATCATCCAATTGGGACCATATTAGACTATAACATAGTTACGTAGAAACTATGTATAGCTCCCAGAGCCATATTTGTTTTTCTCGAGAAAAAGATTATTCAATTAGTTAAGAAAAAACAGCCACAAAAGGGCTAAATACAACGACGAAGGGCTAAAAACCAACTCGCCTCATATAAGGGCAGAAAGAAACAAGTGATCATAAGGGGAAGAGATGCTTCTCCTCCGGCTGGCCGCTCTATGAGGAGAAGGCTATCTTATACAGGGGGAGGGGGGAGCTCTGAGACTATTTGGACCATCACATGGCCTTATAGCCCGAGAACAATGTATCTCAATTTCCTATCCAACACTAAAAAATGTGGTCACATAGCTTGCACAACCATGCATCCTATTTAGCAGAGTGCCAAGTCTAATTTCTTAATTTTTCCCAAAAGTGTGTTTTCCCTCTCAAACTTCCCCCCAACATACTCTAGGTTTGGAAAGCTCATTTTGAACCTCTTTCTTCCTCTTCTAAGCTCTCCATTGCTGTAGAAACTCCATACCTCTCAAGCTCTCCCTCCTTCTCAAGCTCCCTCCCTCTCAAGCTCTCCATTACTATAGAAACTCTATACCTCTCAAGCTCCCTCTCCCTGTTTCTTCCTCTTCTAAGCCCTCCATTGTTGTAGAAGCTCCATCCCTCTCAAGCTCTCCCTTCTTCTCAAGCTCCATTCTCCATTTTCTTATGTTGCTATCTGCATATATTTTTCCCTCTACTTATGTTGAGGAACAACCACTCCAAAGCCTCACTGGAGTTTTCTATGCTATGCATACATCCATTGGAGAGGCAATGTTTGTATCTCAAAGCCCAAGTGATCTTGTAGTACAGAACAATATCTTTTCCTTTTCTCACTCATATTTTGTAGATAAAAAACCAGGTTTATTTGGCTAGCTAGAAGAGATCCCCAACCCCCCTCTTAACAATCTTAAATGGCCCAAACCTGATGCTTGGACCATCTTATGCTTAAAGTTTAAGATGGTAAGTGATATCAAGACATCACTAAAGTTTTCAATGGCATCTAGGTCAATAGGGCTAAATTGGTTTTTTCCTTTACATGTTTTTGTGCACATGTTCAATTCCATGCCAATGCCCCAAATGAAAATAATGTATATTTGTAAGGAGGTACGATATGACCTCATTCAAGGATTACTAGGAGAGGGTTGGGAGGTTAATGAGGGGTCACATCAAGGTGATGTGTACAAGTGCAATGTAGTAGATTCTACAGTATCTTTCAGGTTCTTGAAGGCACGCTCTATTTGTACATGCATTTACACTACCAACAAAGATGGATGCAAAAGCACGGGACATGGATCCCACTTCAAGTCCCAAAGGAAGAAATTGTGCCTATTGAGGTAGCTGTGAGATGATGCAAAATGGATGGATTGAGAAGCGAGTGGTAGCAAGAAAGCATTGGAGCATAGTCGACCTGCGTTAACACTTTAGCATCATGGACTTTGACAATGTGGAAGAGTCAAGTTTCAAGTTGATGAGAAGAAATGTATATCTGATTTCACTACATGTCTAGAATTAACCCTTACACTTTCTAGTTATTGTGCCACTTTCTATATTTTTACAGATTGGGAAGCATAAGGAGGGGACAACCATGGTCTCAGAATCATGGCAAATGGGAGACCTTGAATTTTTAGTAGCAAGGTGCATACACATAGTAGGCATGTGGAAGAGCTTGAAGATGAACTGGGTATATGGGAAAATAGCCTCTGTTTTGATGCACGTGAGGGGCAAGAGTTTCAGGATCGAGGTGAAGGCAATGACGAGCTTTCAAGTCAACAAGGAGATGGAGATCAACATGAAGTAAATGTCACAAGAGGCAAAAAATGAAGACATTATAACAATTTTAGATTAGATGACATGCTTGTAATTTTGTAACAGGATCTTTTTTAACCCCTCTTTATTTAATTGAAATCTTAATATTTTTACAAACTGTGATTTTTTTGTCTAGCGGTCTAGTGTGATAAGGCCAAACTTTAAATTTTAACTATAAATAGGCCAAAGGTGCCTTCTTTCTCATTTTCACGTGATGAAAACCAAGCACAAGCTCACACTATCTCTTTGCATTCACACATGGCTACCCACTTTGACGACTTCTGTGAGTTCCTCTCCACCACCCCGTGGGCAAGCAAGAGCGAGCTCTTTGCCATGTTCTGTCATGAAGTCGACTTTGAAAAGTCGCTCACCCTTGCATCCCAACATTATGAGACGCAGATTGCATACATGGAGCAATACTTGGCTCCCCACTCCATCTCCTTTCCCCATTGCCCCAATGATTGATAGGTGCCTCTTGAGCTGCTTAAGTACATTCAACAGTATGCCCGCCCCTACATCCACTGCCTTGAACACTTCATTGACATCTGCATCCCCGCAAGAGCATAATGTATCTTCAATAAGTAGGAGGTGAAGAGGCTGGGGAGGGGCAATTTAGGAACTAGGTTCCTCTCGTGGCTCGCCACTTTTACATTCCTCATCATCATCAGTAATGAGGATTCAGATGAGGAGGTAGAGATGCCTGCATTGCAGTTGACAGGGTATTTGAGGGATGATAAGGAAGTGAAGGCACTAGGTACGAGTGCTAATGTGGAAGAACAACTTGCATCAAAGCACTTTATAGAGGGTGCACAATTTACAAACTGAACAGCCCACTGTAGTGGAAGATGCAGGGCCATCTTCCCCACGTTAGGAGAGCAAGGTGCTGCCAGAGCTTGAGATCAATCTCTTGAACACCATTGTGGGTGGAAGGTGAAGAATACTTATTTCTTCATGACCTTGAAAAGGCAGCTGGCTTGAGAATGGATGAATGCTTGGGCATTATATGCACGCGCGATGTGAGGTGGACCTTGATACGTCCAACCTCGGTCCTCACCTAGATAATGTCATATTACCCCTTGGAGAATCTATCACAGAGACGGTTGCTTTGGTCAAGGATAGTGTGGTTGAGACTGCGGAGCAAGACCTAGTTCCAGAGGATGAATTCACAACCTTACAAGACAAGCTAGAGGGCTGAAAAGGATACCCCTGCAGGTAGAGTGATGGAGGAGTCCAAAGCACCTAAAAAGGATGAGGCTAGTTCCTCGATTGACCTCTCCGCTCCCCCACCAGCACTTTGGCAAAAGAAGACATTGAGCAAGAGGTAATAATCGACCTTTTACAACTAAGAAACATTTGTAATTATGTATACGAAAATATTTTGAATTTTCCTTTGATTGCAGAGGGTGGTTGAAATTGATGCATTTGCTGGGAGAGGTGGTGGCAGCAGAGAGACCAGGCCAAGGTCCATGGCCAAGGTCCATGGACATGATGCTGCGTTGGCACACTATCTTGGTCGGCTTCCTGTGGATGGCATCATCATCATCCACAGGGACTACACTCCTCAATCTGCCTTCACTCTCTTCTTTTTGAAAGCCCTCTCTAAGGTGCTATGTGTAGCCTCTATGGCACAGAGCACCGAATGTATAGTTTTGATTAAAAAATCCCTTACCTTCGATGTTTTTGGTTCTGGATTTAGGGGTAAGCTTCTTACTTGTATAGGTATAGCCAAAAGCATAGGCACAGAGGATCCTCAAGAAATAGCCCAATCACTCCTTGAGCACACTCTGCCCGATAACAAGAGAAGGAAGCTCAATATTGTAAGAAAGCTTTTGTGAAGATGATGTAGGCACTTCTTATTATTATGAATACAATACAATTTTTGCAAACTTATTTTCATCAAGTATATCATTGTTTTTTCTAGTTTGTACCATCAATTTCTTTGTAAATGCATCAGAAATGACTCTGGGGGCCTGGGGGAGCAGTGCCAGAACAGTGCGAATTTTGAGATTGCACCACTGCTGTAGAGCTCGAATTCGCACTGTTCTGGCGGTACAGCTTCCCCAGCCCTCCAGGAGCAATTCTGATGCATTGGATGACAAATAATGTATTTTTACACATGCTTAAAGGTGTTTCATCTAGTAAACTACTGTTTCTCACAATCAATGTACTCAATTTCTTTGTAAATGCATCAAAAATGACCTTGAGGCCTGGGAGAGCAGTGCCAGAACAGTGTGAATTTTGAGCCTGCATCACTACTGTAGTGCCCAAATTCGCACTGTTTTGGCATAGCTTCCCCAACCCTCCAGGAGTGGTTCTGATGCATTGGATGACAAACAATGTGTTTTTACACATGATTAAAGGTATTTTTATCTTGTAAACTACTATTTCTCACAATCAGTGTACTAAACTTCATTATAAATGCATCAGTGTACTCAACTTCATTATAAATGCATATGTAGATCCCTTTCCATGGAGAGCTCTTGTCAGTGCTCAGTTATTGGTTGATCTCCTCAAGATGGCAAGTCTTTGTGGGTACATATTCTAATCTTTTGTTTGCTAATTATTCTTTGTGAAGAAGAGGGTGTTGTTTGGTTCATGTATAAGTGAGTATAAAGGATCTTCTTTTTGTAAACAAGTTCATTCCTGATATGGATCTATTTATATTAAAACTCTCTGTATATGTGATTTATTCTTCAATGGAGAATGCATTTTGCTGGGGTTTTATAAGGTAGATCTTCAAAGGATTGCAGGCCCTTTGCAGGCCCAAATTGCATAACCGTGTCTTTCTTAGGCTATCGAGAGCCTACTAATTGGAAACCCGTTGGACATGGTCGTAACGACTATATGTATAGCTTTTTGAGGCCTACCCGTACACCTATCCATGAAATTATGTCATCTATTGATCACAGTATGTTAAATATGATAATTGTATGATTGTAAAGCTTTTTGAGGCTTACCCGTACACCTATCCATGAAATTATGTCATCTATTGACCACAGTATGTTAAATATTATAATTGTATGACTATAAAGCTTTTTTATCTAAAAAATCCAAAGTTTTTAATGGGTTTCTATGTTTTACCTAGGTACATGTCAGTTTGAGGATAGAGCTGGTAGTTTTGAGTATAGGCATCGTCGTAGCAGTATGCGCATAGGACATCCCGTAGACGTCGCCTTTTTGACGAAAGAGGCTCTACGTCTGCAGCACACCAAGATTTTATCGCACCATCTGATTCTACTTAGATATATTATATCTTCCAGTTTACGGTCGTTGTATATGAGTTTTTTAGTGCTCCTTATATAGGTTATGATAAGCTTCATATTTGAAGTGTTTTGGTTACCACATTTCAGTATAGTCTATTATATTCATGAGATATTTTGGTGACCACTATATAGCTTATGGGGTCGTTGTATATGCGTTTTTTTGGTGGTCCTTATATAGGTTATGATGACCTTCGTATGTGAAACATGTTGGTTACTACATTTCAGTATAGTCTACTATATTCATGAGAATTTTCGGTGACCACTATATGGCTTATGGGGACTTTTGTATATAAAGCATTTTGGGCACCACATTTTTGTATCATTTTCAAATGTATTGCTTTTTGTGTATAATTTTCATTCATGATTCTAATTGTCGTTTTGGTTATTTATAAAATTTTCAAGGAGAGAGAGAGAGAGAGAGAGAGAGATTCTAGAGAAGATGATGAAATCTATGAGAGAGATTGGATTCCATTGGAGTGGATTTACACGGGTTCCCAACTAGTTTTACATAGGAGGCTAAGAAGTGATGACTGTCCCAGGTTTTGGTCTCCGGCCTCCCAGAATCTGAAGCGTGGCTTTCGTACTACTTACTCAACTACGCCCTTGCGCTACTCAGCTGCTGCCCAGTCGGGCGGTTCCACACCTGACCAAGTGCGGAGAGACAAGCTACGACCAGGGCATGTCAACAGCAGCCCGTCTTCCGCCAGCCAGTCCTTTCCGACGATGGTAGGCATCGCCCGGGCGTGCGTCCTGGCTGCCCTGCCCTGCCCAGGAAGCAATGCTGTTGTTTTTGCCCCTCAGTGTGTATGAGGGGGTGGAGATTGTCTCCCCAAAATATAAAAAAGGGCCGTGATTTTATCTGCAAGGTTTCTTTTATCGCTAAACGCAAAATACAATTTAGGGGAGCATAAATTTCTTATCTTTGGAAAAATACAATTTTGACTATTTTGAAAAAAACATACTTTTTTAAAACTAATTTGGGTACTATAGTATTCTCATTAAGTTTTTAAATGATTTATATCTTCTAATGGGATCATTCTACTCAAATTAAATTTATTATAAAAGACTATTATTAGATGTCGATTAAAATGTGCTTATAACAATTTTCAACATAAGTTTGTAACCCATTATTCTTATGTCCACAAAAAAACAGCAAGTTTTGGTGTTTATAAACACCCTTGATGATGAGCCCGTAACACTATGAAATCTCAAGAAGATTTACGATCGTCTTTAAAAACACAGCTCGGATTTTTAAGAAGAGTTTTAAGGTTGACACTTTGTGCTGTTTATAAACACCTTGACATTGAAATGCTTAAAAGAGTGAACGTTTATACCTTTGTGTTATTTAGACTCACTATATTTGATTACAAATGTAACACTTAGAAACCTTGCACTTACATTTTTACCATACTACTGAACAATAGTCATAAAATCACTTTCGTGCAACAAAAGTAGTAAACTAAAACATGGAATATGAGAAAAATGTAATTGTGAAGATACATGATCATAGCATCATTCTCTCTTACGGTCGTATACGAAATTGGGCATACCGATTTGCTATCTTAATCGTTCATGAGATTTTTCTCTCCCTTTTTCATTGATGAAATTTTTCTCTCCCTTTTTCACTGATGAAATTACAATGGAGTCATGCATTGGCTCTTTCTTCTTGTTAACAGATCCAATGTCTTTCCCATTAATTTTCATATACTTTAACATCTATTGCATTGCTTTTCTTACATACATGTGTAGGACTGCAGATTCAAGCACTTTGTTGGTATTGTTTATTCATGTTAATATTAGAGTTTGCCTCGTCTCCCAACCAAATGGGATAGAAGCATAAAATCCCCCCTTCTTTTAACTTGCAATTTGGATTGAATGCATCCTTTGGCTTCCCTTTTTGAGGTCCATAATAGTGATTATCTAACTCTTGGATTCCAACAAAAGATTCATCATCATCATCTCCATTGAGTTTATTTGCATCCTCAAAGCATCTTGTCCTTGGCCACTTCACTTGTACTTCACTCATTACTCATCAATCTACTTTGAGCGTTGTGCTTCTTCTTGCTTGTTGCATCTATGTATGTGTTGCTATCTTTGTTTCCACTCTAACATACAAAAGCCTTGACGTCATTGCCATCAGCTTTACTAGCATGCTTGATTGAGCTTTGTCTTTCCAGTTGTGAGCTGGCAATTTAGTGTTCATTATGAATTTTTTGGACCCAAAAAGAGCCTCCTAAGGATTCCTAATTTTAAGGGATTAGAGCTTAAAAAGCTGGGCTTAAGGGAGACAAAGGCTATGATGACCCCTATTTTTTGCCTTGCCACATCAGCCATACCCCCTAGTTTCACTTTTTAAAGGGAATATTCTTCCTCTCTCTCTCTTACTTTTTGACTTTTCTCATACTTTCTCTCTTACTTTTTGAATTTTTTATCTTCACTCTCTACTACAAATTGAATATTTCTTGTCAGTTTGAAAGCTCTTTCCTCATTAACTCCCACCATATCTCCCTTCCACATTAGCAAAATATTCTCGTGTTTATGTGGGCCCCAAAAAGTGAAAATTTTTAATTTTCTATTTTTTTACATTTTGAGGTGTAAAAACACCACCCAACCAATATGTATGATGAAAATATTTTTTTCCCTCCTCCAAAAAGCTTGTAATTCAAGAGTCACATCAGAAGCCTCTCAGGAACCAATACATCCATAACTAACTATCAGGTCCCCACAACCCCATAAACATAACTAACTATCAGGAGAACCACTACATCCATGAGATCCCGAAATTATGGGGACCCAAATCTTTTTTAAAATTTTTATTATAAATGTAATTTATTAATGAAAAACTCCATGTTAGTATATTTGTATATCAAAAATATCATTTTCTACTTAGAAAAACAGATTTGTGTTAAACCTCCAACAACAAACCTCCAACAACAAAGTTTTGACAGTCTCTCTCACTCACTCACTCACTCACTCACTCGAGTATCTCTCTCTCTCTCTCTCTCTCTCTCTCTCTCTCTCTCTCTCTCTCCCCCTCTAAGGATCTCTCTGCTTCAGCTTCTTCTCTACTTAGCTATGGAGGCTTTGCAAGCTGTGTGTGTAGCCCCTTTGCAAGCTGTGTGTGTAGCCCCTTGTGAAGCTAGAAAACGGAAGGTTGATTTACACATTCGTATTCCTGAAGAGTATGGAAACTCTAAAAAAACCCATCCTACTGATGCATAATTTGCTTCAGCTTCTTCTCTACTTAGCTATGGAGGCTTTGCAAGCTATGTGTGTAGCCCCTTTGCAAGTTGGGTGTGTAGCCCCTTGTGAAGCTAGAAAACGGAAGGTTGATTTACACATTCGTATTCCTGAAGAGTATGACAACTCTAAAAAAATCCATCTTACTGATGCATAATCTGTCCAAGCTCGTAGGATAGCTAAGGAGAAAAATGTAGATCTTTGGGTTGATGGACATCTCTATCCAATTGACCCTCCATTAAGAGCAAACCCTCCTTTCTGTGATTTATCATCTTTTATGCAATTTGTTGGTGAAGGAGAGCTTGGCTTGTTAGGATACTGTAGAAGATTGACTATAAGTGGAGCAGCTTGGCAAACCCATATTCTCCACTCTCAATTGCAAGCATCACAATTCACCCTTTTACAATGGAAGGACTTAAAACATCATCAGATAAAATGAAAGAGATCCTCGCAAAGAATGTGGAGAAGGATGCAAAGATTCAAAGGCTAGAGGAACTTATCAAATGACTCAAAGCAACGGCAAATGGTGCTCATGAACACAAAAAGAGATTGGTTGGTATAGAATCTCTTGTGCCTAAAGGTGGAGCACGGAAGAAAAGGATTCGTACAACAAAGTGATTTTGCAAGAGGTGTGTGGTTCTAACGAAGAGAGATGGAAGGATTTGATCAAAGCCATTCTAAATACCAAGGATATTCTCTCAATTATTACTGACCCTTAGTGTCCTAAAATACGCCAAGCTATTGTTGGCAATGTGGTGAGCGAGATTACCACCTCCATCGATTCTTCATCAATTCAACATGCATGTGATCAATGCGGTTGGAATCAGCATGAAAGGGTTGTGTGTTTGTGTATGAGAGAAAGAGAGAGAGAAAGGGTCGTGTGTTTGTGTATGAGAGAAAGAGAGAGAGAAAGAGAGAGAAAGACAAACAAATAGAGAGGGGAGAGAGATAGAGAGAGAGAAAGAGACATCCATTAATAATCTAAAAGCTTATTACATTATCTTTACCAACTTCCTTAATGGAATGCACTTCAGAATTTCACTAAAAAAATGAAACGCTTTTCCTCGGAGCTCCTACATCTACTACCCATAATGTAAAAGCCATCTAGTAATTCTAATGCCTCTTTGATTAAGAGAAGCTTGAGATTGTTATCTAGCCTATAAGGGTCAAGGACTATATAAATATATCGAGGATTAATATCATCCCACCCATCAAATCCAAGGACTTTCCATTTTGGGCTAGGCTGGCATCCAAAAAAGCCCAATTGTGGCATCTCCTCAAAGAAGACAGTATCTGACAATTTATTATTGTCATAAGTCAACTTTAAGATATTTAATAACATGTCTCTACATAAAACATAATCAAACTATACATTAATAACAATCATGATCTTTTTTATATTTAGCAAAAGGAAGATTATAAGAAAAGAATAAAAAAATAAAATCCATTCAAATACAAAAAGCAATCTAGAACCGATAGTCACTCAAGAAGAACACAACCAAATTTATTTTCAGAGGAGCTTATGCTTTGGGATACATTTAATAACTTCATCAAATACTTGTTGTACTTGATCTCTTTCAACATGGATAGTAAATCTATTTCATAAACGATCAATCAAGCCCAGGCTTTCTTGTAAGGTTCCCCCCTTCCAAAATAGGGGAAACAGCTAAGATAGTCCACTAAGTCTTATCTTGGAGAAAATTTCCTACTCATCGACACCTTGACCATGCAGAGATTCAAGGATACGATTCATAGGTAAGACCTAGTTCTATCCCTCGTAGGGGGAGCATGGTCTTCTAAAAATAAAATCACCCGTACGGTAATTGATCATAATTTGGGCAACTACTAGTCTTGATTCTTAGAGACAACACTTTTTTCCTCATCCATGCAAGGCACAGCCACTGGCATAGTCTTCTAGAATAGAATTGTCCGAGAACCTATTTATCTAACATAGGGCTTTCACTTAATATGTTGGAAAGCTACCCGACTAATCGGGTCCACCCGTCCGTAGGATAATGGTGCCATCGGGGCATTCCATCCTCCCACTTTCCACCTTACTCACGCATCAATTTGTTTTCTCATTAATCCTACCACACTGTTTGACATACATAAACATGTTCCTTAATTAAGGCCCTTTTCACAAGGTTTATTAAAACAGCATTTTTCCACAGTATAATAATGCCAAAGACAAGATTTTTTAAAAAAAGTTTATACATGAATCAATTCTATACAAGCCAAACCGGCTCTCTTATTCTTTTCCTTTATATTGCTGATGATCTAGAATTCGGCCTTCCAACCTCTACATGCTGGGCAAAACCCTACGGGACCATACATCTCATCGTCGGCCATTGGCAAGGACTCAAGCTACGGCCTATCACCCTCTCAGGCTCCATCGCTCGATCCTCTCGTCCCTTAGAGGGATGTCTGTGCACTAGGGTGGGCTAATTCACCGCACTAGCCTGGGCCCTCAGAACTAGGCAGCACCACAATCACTCGCCTTAATCGGCAAACCTCATTCTCCCAATGGTATGAGGGATACCATGGGCCAACTCCGGGCCTTACTAACATCTCCACCATCGGGCTATACGAGCACAAGAACGGGGCAACATCAAGGCAGGGAGAGTTGTACGTGTACCTTAATTTAACCAAGATAACAATCCATTTACTCAACTAAACCATAGGACTAGAATCCATGTTATCTTCTTAAGAAAACAATCATGGAGGATGCAGCTATTTCTAGTTTTGCAGGAGAACAAGTGGAAACTTTGGATTCAGATGATGAAGCTTAAAGAGAGATGCAGATGCTTTAACTAGTAAATCAATCAAATAGATCACTATTAACAATTAATAGAGAAGCTGGGGCCATACCTCAATCCCTAAGAATGATATATAATTGAAAAACAAAATATGTATATACCTTATAGAAATTTTTTGTTTATTATCGTTGCCTTTGCTCGTTAATAAGAGCTTTAGAACTTGAAATATGAGAATAGAGTCTTCTAATACCTTCTCTTACGATTGAAATCATCCGATCATCCCCAAGCTTTATCTCCTCTTACTCGTACTGTGACTTTTCTCTCTTTCGAAAGTCTATGGCAAAATAGCCTTCTCTTGCAGGGCTACGACATACTATTCTTTCTTTAAAAGAAAAGCTATGGAGTTTTTGGTCTCGTCCTCCAAAAAACCATTGAATCTAACCTTCTCTTCTAAGAGATTAGATAAGAATGAAGGGATATATACATCTCAAGCTCTAGGATTACCTTGATGCTACTTGCTGCCTTCTTACAGTTTTCCTGTGTAGAGACCCTGACAGAATCAGCAAATTGTTTCGGCCATAACTCCCTGATAAGAACTCAGAATATGGTTGTATAACCAGTCAAAAGAACTGGAAGCCATCTAGTCTACTAGCCATCTGTTGAAATATACAACTGAATAGGGTGTGTGTGGGAACAAGCCCTTGGTTAGAGGCTGTAAAAGAGAATGTGTAAATGTGAGAGAACCTGTGAAAAGGTGAGAAGAATCTACTAGGAGAGAATAAAGGGTAGCATGAGAAGATTTAGGAAGTGTGGAGATATTCTGGGAGAGGTGGAGAGAATCAAGCAAAAGAGGTGGAGTGAATCAAGGAGAAATCAGTGGGATTAGATGCTTGGATGTAATAAGTGGGATTAGATGCTTGGATGTAAACTCTATAAATTGAGGCATTGGCCTGATGAGAACTTGCTGGTTTTTTATTATCCATGCCTACATTAAGCTATTAGTTAATTACTCACTAATCACTTTATTAATTACTCACTAATCACGTCTTAATTATTATCTAATCACTTTGTTAATGATATTGATTCTAGCATTTGATCCACCATAGCTCATCACATTACTATAATTTTAATATGGTATCAGAGCCAAGCCTAGAATCCATCAAGTTTATGAGCCCATTATCTAGTTAATTAGGGTTAGTAGATAATTAGAAAATAATCAATTTTTTAGTTTTTTTCAACTAACCCTCTGTACCCCCAGCCAGTGGAGGAGCTCCCTCTCCTTGTAGGCTCAACATTAGCCCAAGCCCTTTTAGGTACTCATACTAGACTCAAGGGCCTACACACAACCCAAAGAAATTGAAGAATCTCAGCGCAGAACGCCAGCGGCAGCACGATTTGCAGGCGCCATTTTTTTGGAGGAAATCTGAGTTTTCTACTTTATCAAATCAAATGGGTCTAATTCCTCTTAGCCCCGAGGGTTTTCATTTTCACATACACATTCACATCCATTATTCACATACACATCCATTCTTCACATACACATTCATATCCATTTTCATCACATACACATCCACATCCATTCTTCACATACACATTACATCTCATCCATTCATTCACATCTATCTGATTCACATACACATCCACATCCATTCTTCACATACACATTACATCTCATCCATTCATTCACATCTATCTGATTCACATCGCATCTCATCACATCTATTCACATCACATCTCATCACATCTATTCACATCACATCACATCCCATCTATTCACATCACATCACATCCCATCCAATCGATTCATTCACATCTATATGATTCACATCCCATCCATCGCATCTCATTCACATCTATCTGATTCACATCGCATCTCATTCACCTCTATTCACATCACATCTCGTTTCTATGCAAGTTTTCAGTTTGATTTTCTTTTGAATACAAGGAGTATTTCTTGAATCAGTATCCCTAAAACTTCTTGATCGGGATTCTGAATTTCATACCAGAATTCCTTGAATTCTAAAACCTTGATCCACAGATCAATTTGAAGGGTCTCAAACTTAGTTTCAGATTTGGCGGGAGTTTTGAGTGTTTTTCTAAACTGGTCACACCTTCTTTCCTCGAAACTGATGAAAGATTTTGGTCTTGGTCATAGTCTAATTCAAGGTTCGAGTCGGATAAGATTTCTCCTAAACTATCTTTCTCGAAAAGGTTTGGTAATTCAGTTACTATTTTACTGAATTTCTTTCTTTGAATATTTACTTAACTGATCTCTAAAATAGTTACGAATTCCAATGAGGAATCAATTAATCATTTATCTGAATATTTTGATCTCGATAGATTTTTTGAATTTTTTTCTTACAATCCGTGTGAATATAAAATGATAGAAATTTTTCTCTTAGAGTATTTAATTATTCATTTATCAAATACTCATAGAATTTAAACATGGGATTTAAGAGAATTCTAATTTTGATATAAAAACTCTATGCATTTATTTTTGCATAAAAATCAACTTCAATGGGGATAACACTTTTATTAAAAAAATCCTTTTATGCATCTATTTATGCATAAAATCAATTTTAATAGGAATAACACTTTTAAAATAAAAAGAATTTCTTTATGCATCTATTTATGCATAAAAATCAATTTTTATTAGAATAACGCTTTTATAATAAAAAAATTCCTTTATGCATCTTTCTATGCATAAAAATCAAATTTAATAAGAATGACACTTTTGTAATAAAAAAAATTCCATTATGCATCTTTCTATGCATAGAAATCAAATTTAATAAGAAGAACACTTTTGTACTTAAAAAATTTCCATTATGCATCTTTCTATGCATAGAAATCAAATTTAATAAGAATAACACATTATGCATCTTTCTATGCATATAAAAATTAAATTTAATAAGAATAACACTTTTGTAATAAAAAAATTTTCTTTATGCATCTTTCTATGCATAAAAATCAAATTTAATAAGAATAACACTATTATAATTTAAAAAAATTCCATTATGCATCTTTCTATGCATTGAAATCAAATTTAATAAGAATAACACTTTTGTAATTAAAAAAATTTTCATTATGCATCTTTCTATGCATAGAAATCAAATTTAATAAGAATAACACTTTTGTAATAAAAAATTTCCATTATGCATCTTTCTATGCATAGAAATCAAATTTAATAAGAATAACTATTTGTAATAAAAAAATTCCATTATGCATCTTTCTATGCATAAAAATTAAATTTAATAAGAATAACACTTTTGTAATAAAATTTTTTTCTTTATGCATCTTTCTATGCATAAAAATTAAATTTAATAAGAATAACACTTTTATAATAAAAAAATTCCATTATGCATCTTTCTATGCATTGAAATCAAATTTAATAAGAATAACACTTGTAATAAAAAATTTTCATTATGCATCTTTCTATGCATTAAAATCAAATTTAATAAGAATAACACTTTTGTAATTAAAAAAAATCCTTTATGCATCTATCTATGCATAGAAATCAAATTTAATCAGAATAAAACTTTTATAATAAAAAAAATCCTTTATGCATCTTTCTATGCATAAAAATCAAATTTAATAAGAATAACACTTTTATAATAAAACAATTCCTTTATGCATCTTTCTATGCATAGAAATCAAATTTAATAATTAATATCAGTGATATCCATGCATATTCAAAGATGAATATGTACATGGAGTAATCAGAATATTTCTTTTAGATGCAAAAATGGTGGGAATTACTCCTTTGGAATAACATAAAAACAAACTTTCTTTTTCACAAAATTCTGGAAAATTTTACCTCTGCTACCTTTGTCTTGATACATTGATCATTCAGTAGGTCTATGCTAGGGTACAGAGATCAACTACCTATGGTGGGTGATAGGTGAAGGCCATGGTGATGGGGTGTGCATAGAGAGAGAGAGAGAGAGAAAGAGAGAAAGAGAGAAAGAGAGAAAGAGAAGAGAGAGAGAGAGTGATAGAAAGAGAGACAAATTGTCGAGGGATATTACATAACTCGACGTAGATCAATTGATATGAAGTACACCAATTACATGCTTTTATAGGTTGAAAACCTTGTCTTTTGACTCACATAAATCACATACACATATGGAGACATGACACATGGCACACACTCATCTTATCCAGATAAGAGGGTGTTCACACATGTGTAGGCACACTTACACATATATAAGGTGTTCACACGTATACAAACACATATAGATAGTTACACATATATTGAGACACGTACACCGGGGGGACATACAAGACACAAGAGACTCCAAAATACCCAACTAACTCCTAGTTGGAGGGAAGGTGGTGAGACCCCAATGTAAAGAAGATGCTACCACCTCCAACATGAGGTGGACATATAGGGCACAAGAGACTCTGAAATACCCAACAAACCCCTCTTCGGAGGGAAGACGGTGAGACCCAATGTAAAGAAGATGCTTGGCACCTCAAACATGAGGTAGCAAGGTCAACACTTTATCGAGGGTCTAAGCATTGTGGACTCTTAAATCATGAAAATCACCAAGGAAGCGAAGGTTTCCTCTTCAAAAATATGAAACTAGAATGCCCTAATGCAAATAAAAAATCAAAAACAATAAACTAAACATAACCAAGGCTCCAAAATAGTATACCTTTCAAAGTGTGACCTCCTAATCAAACATCGGCCAGTGTTTCCCAATAGCTTGGAATGGACGGATGAATAGAGCTAAGCTCTAGGCTTGTCTCGCCAGTGATGTTGAATATGTTCAATTCAAGAGCTTACCTTACTCTGTGTTGTTGGATCTTACCTTTGAGCTACAATTTCAAAGTAATTAACACATAGGGAGTAGAGAAGCTGATGAGAGGATTTGTAGGGATTCAATCATAGGAATGTAAGTTTGCTAGCATACAGTCCCAAAAGGAAAGACAACCCAACTATCTTTATCATTAAAGAAAGAGGAGTGAAACTACATGGGTGGAGACTCTTCTTAAAGGTTGAGCTTTTGGGTGGAAGCTTCATTATGGAGGGATAAGCAACTTCATGTGAAAGTATTCTCTAACACTATGAATGCTTGTTGTGAATATCTTTTGGGCCACACCATCAAGAACTTCCTCCCATAATAGGTGTGGCATCCTAGAAGGATAGGTAGATTCATGGTTTAAAAGAAAAACCATGCTAAGCGTGGTTTATGTGAAAGTATTCTCTAACACTATGAATACTTGTTGTGAGTGACAACATCAAGAACTTCCTCATAGTAGGTATGGCATCGTAGGAGTAGTAGGCAGATTCATGGTTTTAAAAAAAAACAATGCTAAGTGTGGTTCATGTGAAAGTATTCTCTAAACACTATGAATACTTGTTGTGAATATCTTGTGGGCCACACCATCAAGAACTTTCTTACAATAGGTATGACATCCCAAAAGGAGTAGGTAGATTCAGGGTTTAAAAGAAAATACATGCTAAGGGTGGTTCTCTCTGGTGAACATAGAGGGAGTATTGAGTAGGCCCAATAGACCACCTAGGACCTTGTCCTACCCTCACCACAATAATGTGTCTAGTGATTCTTAACCCTCTGAAATACATTTGTATACATGCCATAATTGGGAAAACAATATGTGAAAAGAAACTATCATCAGGAGAGTGATAAGCTTGAATACATGGATGTAGATTTGTTTGATACAACAAACATAACAAATGATCCTTATTACGTTTGCCAACCATTGAAAGATAGTATAAAGGGCCACAATGTGGCCATTTATAGTGGGATTTGGTAGTGTTGAGCTCTCTACAATCCATCATGTCCTCCTCTCCTGTGCATCCTTATGGTCTGTCCCTTCTATCCCCCACCAGTCATCCCAACCTCCTTTTTCTTATATCATGTAGGACATCACATTACCTTTGAACTTTGAAGTCCGAATTTGTTGCTTGATGTTATCTAGCCCTACATGAATACCTCTAAATTCTATGGCCCGTTGTAGTATTACCAAATTCATTATATGCCCCCAAGCTTTTGCAATATTCATAGGTATAATGCGGTATTATGCCTAAGAAGGGCTCCAACAAGACAAGAAATGTCAAGGCATTCGACATGACACATATTATGGTTAATTAGACATTCTTAGGCAACATTCTCTCTAGAATTGGTAAGAGCAACAATGAACATTATGGTAAGAGCAACAATATTGTAAGGTGGATGGGAAGCCATTTACAAATAGCATAAGTTTTCAAGAGGAAGCATGTCACATATGTGGGTAAAAAAGCATTTAGAAGTGTGATCTTGGTGCTTAAACAATGCATTGAACTTGGTGAATGTACCTTTTTCTTAGAAAATGGTATGCATAAAAATTGTTGCTCAATTTTTTTTTGAATTTTCAATAAGAACAATATAATTGAGAATTAATGAGGTTGTTCTCAAATTGTTGCTCAAAAATGTTTTAAATTTGTAACAAGAACAATATCATTGAGAATTATTGAGGCATAATCTTATTCTCAAAGTTTAGAAGAACATTAACAAAGATATTCCAGAGATTAAGAGAGGGACCAATGTAGTGGAACCCTTCAAAGTTTCAATGAGAGCTTACAATCTCATCACCAATACTTTCATTTTTTTAGCTATTAGTGTTCCTGAAAAAACCCGCCGAGCCCGCTGGGCATAATTAAAACCCGGCGAGAACCACCGGGACCATCAGAATTCCCGCCGGGCAACATATTTCTATATATATGAAGCCCGCGGGGCCCCTTGGGGATTTATTACTTGATAGTATTACTTGACAGTTGTTTACACATAGGTACTATCTTATCTGCATGTGGGTAGTGTGGGTGTGTGAGTACTCATGCGAGCAGCCGCCCACAGTCTCGCAGTGCGCGGCTAGATGTGGGTGGTCCGCCACACGAGAGATGCGTGTGTGTGTAAGGCCATTCTTCGGAATGATGCTTATCATGGGGCACATGGTCGGTAACGCGGCCGAGTTGTGTCCTATGGTAAGTATGGCATGTTGTAATGGTACTAGTCGGTAACGCGGCAAGCATAGTATCATTATGACGATGTCACCTTCCCTTCCCTTTATCAAATGCGGGCATATGGTCGGTAGCGCGGCTAATTTATGTCCGTATCCAATTTCTATTCCCATAGATTCGGGCGGCACCTTGTTGGTAACGCAGCAAAATGGTGTCGTTCGCTAGTGCATATGCTTTGATTGCATATTACGGCATTTGATCGATAATGCAATCAAAAAATGTCGTAAATTTGTTTGTTTTGCTAGTAACGCGGCTTGTGTTATTTTTATTGCGTGTGATACATGCGATACTTGGTCGGTAACGCGGCCTGAGTATCACATGGGTCATAGTTTAAATCATATTGTCTACAAGTCTCATTTCATGAAATAGTAAAATCAAAGTAACAAAGTAATAACCGAAATAACACTAAAAAATAGATGATATTCTCTCTCTCTCTCTCTCTCTTACCTCTTCTCTCTCTCTCTCTCTCCTACCTCTATCTTTACTTGGGTGATTATGGCTAAACATCCATGCAAACATGACAATGTAAACAAAACAATTCTACACACTATTTTAGTCTATCTTGGAGAATTTACGAAATCATTCAAAATGTCTTCTACTATTCACTCTCTCTCTCTCTATATATATATCTCTCTATTTTCCTTCTCTTATCTCTGTCTTGACTAGGTGATTATGGTTAGATTTCCATGTATAGATCACAATGAATATAAAACAATCATACACATTGTTTTGCATTATCTTTAAGAATTTATAAAACCATCTTTAAAAATTTTTGAAATTATTTAAAATGCCATAAAGAGATTATAAACATTGTTTTGCACTGTCTTTAAGAATTTATGAAACCATTTAGGAAACTATCTTTAAACATTGCTGAAATTATTCAAAATGCCATCTAATATAATCTCTCTTTCCATCTATTTCTCTCCTCCTTCCACTGTCTTGACTTAGGTGATTTTGGCTAGACAGTGAATATAAAACAATTTTAATCTCTCTCTCTCTCTCTCTCTCTCTCTCTCTCTCTCTCTCTCTCTCTCCCCTCGATTCACGTGATTATGGCTAGAAGGATATGTATATATGACAATGAATATTTAGCTTGACTTTTCAGTACCTTTCCTCTCTATCTGTGTCAGATATCCTCATGAGAGACCTCGTCGTGCAGATCTGGGAAAATGCACAGCGTCGTCTCAGATGCAAAGGCAATGCTGAATTGTGTGAAAGACGGAAGTTAGTCGACTTTGACTACTAGCACAGGATACGCACTATCTTGGGGAGTATGCGTTCGGCATACGAGGATCTTAGAGATGCCGCACCACCTTCTGCCGACTTACGCCATCCACGACTGTGGGACGCAACATGGAACGAGCAGAAGGTGAAGAGCAAACGTATGAGAGTTCTTTCTGCAGACACACTTCCCAAAAGAGTGCGCATTGCCCAAGATATAGCCGCTGCACCGTCCGGACAACCGGATGTGACAAGGATGGGCGCAATCATGCTTACCATTTTCAATGAGCAATGTACACACCTTATCAGCGTTCCGCGCGAGGCCTTGATTGAGGGGCAAACAATAGGGTCAGGAGCTTTTGGCACAGTGAAGGAGTATAAGGTCCAGGGCATCTCATTTCTTCCAGGTCACGTTACTTTTTGCGGAAAGCTTTACAAGGGAGAAGGCAGCTCAAGATTTGAGAGCTTTTAGGTAGAGCAGGGCATGCAAGTTCTACACCCTTCCATCGTACGATGCCTAGCCTTCACCAAGGAATCGCTGTGGATCACTATTTTTCCGTTATATAACGGTGGCTCGCTGGGTGACACGCTCTTGAAGGTTTCTTTCAGACACAGTGAGTTTACCAGAGCGATGTACCGCTTGGATTTCATCTTTCATCTCGTGGTGTTTAAAACTAAGTTTTTGAGGATAATGATGAATTTGTGGTACGTTTTATTTTATAGTTCATTAAAAGCCTAAAGTCATCTTTATTTGTCCTCTATTCATGCAGACATGGGAGACGCACAAGCGAACGAGCGCCAAAAGCTGGCTAAGAAGTCATACGAGCGCATGAAATCCCTTGCACACGGATTGACTGCTCGTGAAGCGACTAGAACGGCATGCCGGTTGTCAAAATGGGCAAACCCTTCTTATGCCCAATGGAAAGACATCAACAAACAAATAACCATAGATATGATTAAACAGATATGGCCATGCCCAGATGGCGAGATCAAGAAGGGAAGGTGGAAGGTGTCACGGTGCAATCAAGACGACATCAAAAATAATGCCGAACGAATATTATTAGAAGTGTACGGTCGTCCTCTCCACAATGCAAATGCTCCATTGTATTTTGCCAAGATTCTGTATGCCCAGTTTGTCCTGCAAACGCCTGTGGACTTCGCTTCTAGAGAGGTCACTGTCAACACCCACGATTTGCGTGAAGAGACAGTGACCTTCACAAGAGAGGAGCTTGCTCTCATGGTGGAAGGGGCTGGGCTAGAGCTGAACGCGGTCAAAGACAACCTAGGGGCAAAGCTCACAGAGAAGGAGCAAGAAGCAGTGAGATTGTCATAGGCCCAAACTCCCCCCCGGGCCAACAGAGAGGTTCAAGAGCAGCTCATCGGCTTAGCCAAGATGTGCAAGGACTATCTGCACGTTTAAATCCTATGCATCAAGGGAATATCTGCACATTTAAATCCTATGTGCAAGGACTATTTGCACGTTTAAATCCTATGCATCAAGGGAATCATATTTCACATTTTTTGATGCATCCTGAGCTTGTGGGGGCTGCTAGCGGTGCTACTAGTTCCTCCACCTCGCAATGTCCCGTGTTCTACAAACCATTCAACGGTTGGAGCGGCCATTATGTTCTACCATGTGGCCACTACTATCACTTGATATGCTTGGTGAGACAGATGTAGAATGTGTCCACATGTGCATTGTGCGGCATAGCAATTAACCATGGTATTTATGCTATGTTCGGTATGGCTAATGAATACAAACCACCGGGGTCACCCTCTGCTACTCCTAGTGTACTTCACAATCTCTTTCAAGACGAAAGCTAAATGTACAAACACTTCTTGCATAATGGCAATCTTTTTGTAATGACAAATTGTACTGACAACTTGTAATGACAACTTGTAATGACAAATTGAAATCTTTCATTTGAGTTGATAATTCATATAATGAAGTTAATTTTAAGTAACTTCAAGTTCCTTCTTCCCCTATGTTAACATTGTGCTCTAAAATCCTTTCACTGTCTACTCTCCCATCTGCTTGATTGAGCTCATCCGAGTCAATGCTCAGATTATCTTCTATCTCAAGGCTAGTGCACAACGTAGGTCCAACGTCAAAGTGCTCATCTTCTACATCATCACAATCGTACATCCATCTGGGCATATCTTCTTCATATTCTTTGCTTTCAATGTGTCACAGGATTTTTTTATTGTAATACATGTAAACAAGTTTATCAGCTCGGTCTGTAAGAAGTCGATTGCGAATAGTGCTGTGAATATATTTGTACATGCTCCAATTTCTTTCTGAGCTTGAGCTCGAAGAACACTGGCCTAGAACCTTCATCGCAAGGTTGCGCAACAAAGCATAGTGCTCACCACCATTCATCATCCCCACCACTTCCATGCAGGTTGCTCTTTAGCCATTTGTTAAACAAGGGAGTTGGAAAATAGACCTTCTTTCAATCGAAAACAGGACATCTCTTTTATACAATTTACACGATCATCAACATTGTCATAAAAAGTGTTAACCAATGTGTAGAAATCCTGAACCACCTCAACGTTAGACATCAAATCCATATTCCAGTATTCAGGATCTAGCATATAAGTAGCAGTGTGTAATGGTGTATGCGCTCCAATCCATCTGGCATGGAAGTACTTCAATAGGACTTTTCTTTGTCGACTGGAGAATGGTACACGCCAATGCTTTTCAACCACCGAATGCTCTAATTTCTCACAACACTTTAAACTCCGTTGACAGTCCACCATTGTATCCATACTTTTTCAAGATTAGGCGCTCTTTGATCAAGATTTCGTATCGCATACATAACAGGCATCATTAAGTGGTACGCATCCATTACACTGTTCCACCAGGTTTTCTTCGTGAGCGCTGTCTTTAAGACTTTGTTTTTCTCTTTCACTCTTTCAGTCTGAGTGCTCTCCCAATCATGAAATGCCATACATGTAAATGTTTCACAAATTGCATCTTTGTTTCGAAGAAGAGACTCGAAAGTATAGAAGTGAGTGTAAAACCTGGTCTCCGCAGGAAGCTTTAACATAACTAACATGCGAGGCCGAAAAATATCTAACACTCTCTGTCTCTTGAGCATAAATCTCACAAGCTTGCAAACAGTATCGACGATTGAGGCAAACCATTTGGTATCATCACTTTTATACCAATCTTTCAATACAAGATTCAAACTATGAGTATTGCAGCCAGACGGAAAAACATGTGGATACTGTCGCTTTAAGATTTTGGATGCATTCTTGCATTTTTTTGCATTGTCCATAACAATTTGGGCTACATTTTTGGCATCCACTTCTTCTATCACAGAGGCAATGATACCAGCAATATACGCCCCAGATTTTATTGCACCAGCCGAATCCACGGCACGCATAAAAGTCTCACCTCTAGGTGAAACAACCATTATATTAATTAATGGTTTTCTTTGTACATTGGACCATCCATCGCTGACTATACTACATCCAAAAAGCTCTATGTTGCTAAGAATTATTCTATGTACACGTTCTTTCACTTGAGCATAGCATTTCTCCAATAGATCATTTTGCATAGCATGATACAAAGGCGGTGAAAACCCTGATCCAAATTCACCGATTTTCTTCCATGCTCTCTTCTAATGCTCACTCTCCACCATCACCATGGCACTCCCTGAAAAGTAGATCGCTTCAGCAAGGGCGAGTTGTGCATCATCGAGCAGATCGTTACGTAAGCTTTCCTGCAATGAAGTTTGACGCATGGGTATGTTAAAGTGACACTTGCAAGAAGATGCACTAGGTAGATTACTTTCAGGTTGCACATTAAAGTTCGGAGTACAAGCCAACGATGCTTCTGGAGTTTGATGATTAGAACAACAATGTTCTTCCTGCCTCGATACATTGGCAGAGTAGATAACAATTTCCATGCGTCTTTCCTCTACATTTTGTCTCTTAAACGTTTGGCCATTGCAGGTGCAGAGGGGTGGGTACATCCTCGGCCTTTTTTCTTCACTCCACCTAAAAAGTGTTCTCTTAATCGAGGCGCCCCACCTGACTTTATTGTGTGGCATAACTTACACTCCCAATCTATGAATCGGTCACCGATGTTAATTGCATATTGCCACTCTATCCCAGGTGCCTTTTTTTCTGCTCTTTTGAATTTGGGCTCTATTAGAAGTATTGCTAGGTCCAACGTTTTCTTCCATCTCAAATAACCTATTCAAGCAAGCATACAATAATGAATACACAAACGAAGTAACAACAAAGCCACTCACATATTACAAAACATATATCACCACAGAAACATAGAAGCCTTAAAAAACCAAGTGACTGAAAAGCTAAAATGTAGCCAAGCAAAAATTTGAAACTAGTTTGAATCTATTTTGACAAAAATAAAAGATCATCATATATGTTGTTTATTGTTTTTATTTTAAAAGAGAAAGACATCCATGACGATTCATGCTAACTGCAAAGGATGACTGAAAGTTTTTTGCCTATAGGAATTTTATTTTTCAGCTTACAGAACCGTCGATATTAATTTTTGCTAGACTTTTAGCATCACGACAAGACAAGACGAATGCATAAATGTGTATTCTAAGATTAAGATACATGTAATTGACAGCATGCATACAATGCACATTGCACCCCCGATGAAGGATGTCTTTCGTACCCAATTAAGGATACTTTAAACAAATCAAAGATCTATGATTGCCCAATACTCTAGTATAGGACAAAAGACGTTCTTTAAGACTCTAACATTGACAAAGCAAATCAAAGATCTATGTTTGCCCAACACTCTAGTATAGGACAATAGACCCTTGTCTAATAAAGACTATATCAAATATCAAGAACTAATACAAGCCCCTAAGGAGGAGTCTTGGCTCCATCAAACCATTTATAGAGCAGAATAAGGTAGACTACCTGCACTGCTCGAACGCAAAGTTGAAGTGACTCCAACTTTGTCCCTAAATCTCTGCGAGTATTAGCTACGAACCACACTCTGCCCACAATTCAAAGAATTGAGGACTAGTGGCTCAGCAGCCTTAGGAGTGCCAAGGAAAGATAATAGCCCCTAAGATAAGGACGTTCTTTCCTAGAGGACGCTCCTAGCCAACGGGGAGCTCTATAAGCACTTCAAGGAAAGATGTGACGCCCCCAAAATAAGGACAATCTTCCCGAAAATCCGGCTGAAGGGTGTCGGGCGCCTTTTATTAATAAGAAATGTGCCCGCCGGGATTCTTTGTTTCCCGACGGGCCCGCCGAGAAACAAAGAATCCCGACGGGTTTACAGGAATAGTAAGTTTTGGCCGGTAAGAGATCAAGTCTTGTGAATATATGTTGTGATCACATGTTTTAGAATGTTAATAACACGTTTTGTTAACGTGATCACGAATTTGTGAACACGTTTATGAAATCCCTGATAACAAATCCTCCAATCACTCTACCATTCAGCAAGACATTAGGCTAACTTCCCCAAGTAAGAGTGTAAATGAAAGTAGCCACTTTGGGTCCAAAAATTAGTTTTTCCATCACTCTAGCCACAAAGGACAAATGCACTCTATCATAGGATTTTCCAAATCAAGTTGTAGCATGACACATTTTTTATGGGTTTTTAGAAAAACGTCTTTGCCAACATAGCTGCAAATATATTATCATAAATTGACCTACCTTTGACGAGCCCATATGTTGCCTTCTAGATCTAATGGCAATGACTGGTAAAATTTTATAGATAACTGTTAACAAAGTGATTGGTCTCCAATGCCCAAATCTACTACAAGAAACTTGTTTAGGTATCAGCCTCACCAGCCCTTCCTTAAAGTCCTTATCCAAGGTGCCAGATTTGAAGGCCTTTTTTTGCAAACCTCCCAGGCAGTCCCAGGATTCGCAAGAACAACACACAAGTGAAAGAGGCTAGTTTAGAGGCAGGGGGAGTCAAAGAGGTTGTGGTAATTGGCAAAGACAGCATAATGATATACGATGCTGTTTTTATTGTGGTAAGCCTGGATGACATGTGCAAGCAGATTGCTATAAGAAGCAGAGTGACATGCGAAATGGAAAAGTGTAGCAAAAAACAACTATGCATCCTCTAGTAGATATTATGAGGATAATGAGAGGTTGTTTGTTATGCAACATATAGTAAATGTTTTGTCTGGAAATGATGTAGCAGCATGTAAGGATGATGTATGGTATGTTGATTCAGGTGCTTCGAACCACATGGCAAGTCATGGTGAGTGGTTCAAGGGAATGAAGAGTCTTGAACGACCAAGTTTTGTTGAAACATGGGATGACACTGCTCATCGGATTGCCCATGTTGGAGATGTGCCATTGTCTATGCAAGATGGTAAGGTGAAGTACCTTGCAAATGTACTTCATGTTTCAAAAATTACAAAGAATCTGGTTTCAGTTGGCCAGATAATTGAGCAGGTTTTGCAGGTTCGGTTTAACCCTAATGACTATTATGTAGAAGACTTTAAAGATAAGTGCAGGTTGGTTGCAAAAGGCAACAGAGTGGGCAAAATGTTTACATTGAATGTAGATATGCCTGAAGTGAGTGCTACAATGTTTACATTGAATGTAGATATGCCTGAAGTGAGTGCTACAATGTTTGCAAATGGTTCACAAGTTGTTGCAGATATAGACATTTGGCATAAGAGAATTGGGCATGTAAATGTGCAAAGAATAAAGTTTATGCAAACTAAAGAAATTGTGATAGGGCTGCCTAAGTTTAAAGTTGAAGATATGTAGAAAGTATGTGAAGCATGTCAATTCAGAAAGCAAACAAAGCATGTATCTCCACATGACAAAAATGTGAGCACAAATGTACTAGATGTTGTGCATTCAGATGTATGGGGTCCTATGAAGACTATGTCTATGGGTGGCTGCAAATACTATGTAACATTCATTGATGACCACACGAGGAAAGTGTGGGTGTATTTTAGGAAGGAGAAGAGTGAAGTGTTACTCATTTTCAAAATTTCTAAGTGGCGAGGCAGAAAACCAAACAGGAAAGCATGTGAAGGAGAAGAGTTGTAAGATTCCTCCCCAGCCTCTCAAAATGTCCAGCATCTTCTCCTGTTATCAATCCCTCTTCAGAAATATAAAGGACTTGTTCCTAACTGTTTTAACCTAGAGAGAGAAAATATTCTAGAGAGAGAATATTCAGAATTTTAATATTTTTGGATAGAAAATTATCTCATATTATTAAAATAAGTTCCCCTGAAACAGAAATTCAAAAAGAACTTTCCAATGTGCAATTGGAATTAATTGGAAGTGGGTATAAAGGACCTTAGCCTAAGGGTCTAGATTTTCAGAAATTTTTGGATTATGGTCCAATTAAGGTTCGTATGGGCCAATAGCATCAATCCATGTGTAAGGAGGAGATAAATCCAATTTATAAAAGAAGATACCCAAAAATGAGTAAATGCTCACATAAGATGAAGAGTTGAAAATGTACAAGGTTTATTAGTAAAAAAAACTATGAGCAATATTAAAAATATGAGATATTTTGGGTATCCAAAAATGAGTAAATGCTCACATAAGATGAAGAGTTGAAAATGTACAAGGTTTATTAGTAAACAACTATGAGCAATATTAAAATGATTCCATTATGACACATATGTAAGGAAGGGGAATTCTTTAAAGGAGGTGCATATTTCACATAAGATGAAGAGTTGAAAATGTACAAGGTTTATTAGTAAAAAAAACTATGAGCAATATTAAAATGATTCCATTATGACACATATATAAGGAAGGGGAGTTCTTTAAAGGAGGTGCATATTTCACATGCTTGAATGAGTTTTAAGCTCATAAAAATTGAGATATTTCATCTCTCCTCTCTCCTCATTCAAGCCTAGTTCCAAAAAGTTAGCTTAACTGACCTAAAAATGGTCAAAAATTGACCAAACTGATTTGGAAAATTCTAGAATCAGTTTGTTTGGTTAGGAGCTCAATTTTTCCTATAAATAGAAGCCTCCCCCTTGTTGAAAAATAGATAGTATTTATGCATCGTTACTCTACTCCACCTAAGCCAAGAACTGTGAATTCATTTAATAATTCACTAGTTTTTGGAGCTTCCCTCTTTCTTCAATCCCAATTAGTGGCTCCATCAACATACTTAACCAATTGATTGGTTGGGGGCCTCTACCGTGAACAAAGAATCAAGCAATTTATAAGGTAATTAGTGAATATTGATCTTTTCTATAATTTCTCAATGTTTCTCTCTTCTCAACCCCTCTCAAGCTTGAGAAGCTTAATTGGTATGGTTTTTTAAATGCTATTGAAGTTAATTGGTGAATAGTAGTGAAGAGTTACATAATTTAATAAATGCTATTGAAGTTAATTTTCATTTATGTTTAAATTCTAATGTTTTTTATGTAATTTCTCTCTCTCACTCAAGAAATGGTCATACTCATGACCCATTCTCAATCCAAATCAAGCTTTTCATAAAGCTTTTCCTTAACCCAAGATTAAGCTATTCTTGAGGCCAAATTAATGGCTTTTTTCTATACTTTTAGTTTATGTATATTGATGATTCAATCCATTATAGATTAATGATCCAATTAGAGATCATTTTAATTATTTCCTTAATAATAAGCTTTATCCCTTAGAAAAATTGAGATTTATCAGTCATAGCAGCGGAGCTATGGTAAAATTTTTATATAAATTATGCATAAAATAATTTCATTCAAAGCATAAAAAGAGGACTTCCTACCATATTCTAGGAATTATCATCCTAGATTAATTGAAAGATATTCATTATAATCATAGAGAAATTGATTTTTATATTATGCATTTTTAATTTTCATGCATAGAAGTATGCATAAAGGAAAAAAAAAATTATATCAAAAGTGTTACTTTTATCATTTTTAATTTTCATGCATAGAAGTATGCATAAAGGAAAATTTTTTATATCAAAAGTGTTACTTTTATCATTTTTAATTTTCATGCATAGAAGTATGCATAAAGGATATTTTTTTATATTAAAAGTATTACTTTTATAATTTTTAATTTTCATGCATAGAAGTATGCATAAAGGAAAAATTTTTATATCAAAAGTGTTACTTTTATCATTTTTAATTTTCATGCATAGAAGTATGCATAAAGGGGAAAAAAAATTTATATCAAAAGTGTTACTTTTATCATTTTTAATTTTCATGCATAGAAGTATGCATAAAGGAAAAATTTTTATATCAAAAGTGTTACTTTTATCATATTGGATTTCATGCATAGAGGTATGCATAAAAGTTGATTATTTTATTATAAAAATGTGACTTTTATCATAATTGAATTTCATGTATAGAGGTATGCATAAAAGTTGATTATTTTATTGTAAGAGTGTTACTTTTATCATATTAGATTTCATGCATATAGGTATGCATAAAAGATATTCCTTTTTATACTAAAAGTGTGATTTTCCTCATAAATGGATTTTATGCATAACTTAGATGCATAAGAGAAATTCTTTTATTCTAAAAGTGTAATTTCCTACTAAATTGAATTTATGCATAAGATGCATAAAATATTGATTTTAATTCAAAAGTGTCATTCTCATCTAAATTGAATTTATGCATAAGAAGATGCATAAAAGATTGATTTTAATTCAAAAGTGTCATTCTCATCTAAAATGAATTTATGCATAGGAAGATGCATAAAAGATTGAATTTTAATTCAAAGTGTCATTCTCATTTAAAATGAATTTATGCATAGGAATATGCATAAAAGGTTGATTTTTATTTCGAAAGTGTTAGTATCCTTAAATGGAATTTCTGCATAATTAGATACGTAAAGAAATTTTATATCAAATATAAGAATTCCCTTATATTCTATAAATAGATATGGGAAGAGATAAGATGCGATAAGAGATGTATGTATGTGGATGTGTGGATGTGGAGATGGGAGTGTGGATGTATGAATGTGAAAATGGATGTATGCATGAAGATGAGTGTGGATGTATGAATGTGAAAATGGATGTATGCATGAAGATGTATATGCATAGAGGTGAATGTGGATGTAGATGTGGCTGTATAGATGTGAATGTGGAATGTGGATGTGGATGTATGTATGTATGTAGATGTAGATGTGGATGTATAGATGTGAATGGGAATGTGGAGGTTGATGTATGTGAATGTGTATATAGATGTGGATGTATGTGAATGTGGATATAGATGTGGATGTATGTATGTGGATGTAGATGTGGATGTATAGATGTGAATGGGAATGTGGATATAGATGTATGTATGTATGTGGATGTAGATGTGGATGTATAGATGTGAATGGAAATGTGGATGTGGATGTATGTGAATGTGGATATAGATGTGGATGTATGTGAATGTGGATATAGATGTGGATGTATGTATGTGGATGTAGATGTGGATGTATAGATGTGAATGGGAATGTGGATATAGATGTATGTATGTATGTGGATGTAGATGAGGATGTATAGATGTGAATGGGAATGTGGAGGTGGATGTATGTGAATGTGGATATAGATGTGGATGTATGTGAATGTGGATATAGATGTGGATGTATGTATGTGGATGTAGATGTGGATGTATAGATGTGAATGGGAATGTGGATATAGATGTATGTATGTATGTGGATGTAGATGTGGATGTATAGATGTGAATGGGAATGTGGATGTGGATGTATGTGAATGTGGATATAGATGTGGATGTATGTGAATGTGGATATAGATGTGGATGTATGTATGTGGATGTAGATGTGGATGTATAGATGTGAATGGGAATGTGGATATAGATGTATGTATGTATGTGGATGTAGATGTGGATGTATAGATGTGAATGGGAATGTGGATGTGGATGTATGTGAATGTGGATGTAGGTGTGGATGTATGTATGTATGTGGATGTGGATGTATGAATGAGGACGTGATAGTGGATGTATGCATGTGGATGTACGGATGTGGATGTGGATGTATGGATGTGGATATGGATGTGTATGTATGAATGTGGATATGGGATGTGGATGTATAAATGAGGATGTGAAAATGGAGGTAAGCATGTAGATGTGGATGTATGGATGTGAATGTGGATGTGGATGTGGATGTGGATGTATGGATGTGAATATATGATATGTGATGTGAAGGAATCTGAAGTGAAGAGATAGAAAATGATGTGATTGGATGAGTACACATATAAATGGAATGTGGAATAAGTAATGTGGATTATATGAGGGATAATGTGGAAAAATGAGAGTTAATATAGAAATTGTATTTGTAAACTGTTTGTAAATGCTGTTTATAAATGGCTGTTTTATGTCAAGAATGCTGGGAAAGCATTTTGACCGTCTTGTGATTAAGGTCGTGGAGACCTAACTAATAAAGTTGCAACTGCTGACGGAGAGTCAATGGAGGACGTCTCGCGTAGCAAGGTCGGCCGAGGTCTTGACCAGCCTCGGTTCGATTAAAATGGTGAGCTTCCGGTACGGTGGATGAGGGACCAAGGAAGCGGCCTATGAGTGAAGCGCTAGGTCACCTGCGAAGGATCCTAGAGGGTGCTGACCATACGGTGCTCGGGCTCTGGGTCGCCCAGGATACCCACGCGTGCGTCGAGGAAGATATTGGAATAAGGAGTAAGAGTTGTTTTGTGAAACCGGGCATGGATCTGGTTGATTAACCTTGCTGGTCTTCAATGGATGAGTCCATGGCTCTTTATATGGATCTGTTGGTTGATCTTGCTGATCTTCAACGAGACTCCATCTTGATTTTTATAAATGATTATATTTCCGAGTATTATGGGCTAGGAACTATTGAAAAGGCCCCTGTGTGGACAGGTGGTGAGCGTTCTAGTTGCCCATGATGCCATAGATACTCTGATGAGGAATGATGGGAAATTATGAATCAACTGGATAAATTGGAAGATTGTGATCAGTGGTACTATGGTTTCATTAAAGGATTGTTTTAAAGTTAGCTGATGCTAAGGAAAAGGCAATTTCATATTGGGTGTGTAAGTGGTGTGGCTAGTTTTATGTTTGCATGAACTTCCGGCTAGGGGGCCTTGGAACTCTTTTCCTTGGTACCCGGGACAAAACCTAACCAAATTCCAAATTGGATCCTATCACTACAGTGGTTGGGCGGTTGGCTAATCCATGGGACTGGATGGGGTTAGGTTGGACTGATGGATCCGTAAATCGAGACTCAACTTTTGTTATTACGATAGATAAAGTAAATCCCGGACAGTAATTGTTCTATGGATAGGAATCAACGGCTGTACCTCTTGAATGGGGAAAAAAGCGTTGATCCCAATGATCCAAGTGCAAGTTTCTTCCTTGATCTGATCAAGTATCTTGAAGATGTAATTGGATCAGTTTGATCAGAAATGATCTTGACTACGTTAGAGTAAAAAGTTTTCTTGGTGGAATCACCCGTGCTTTCCGGTACAGGAAGTTTTTTCCGGGTTCGGTTTTGGAACAACCGACGGATTAGTCTCTTATCCGGATATCCGTGGGTGAGGCCCTGAATGTGGGACCCCTGTCTCGCGCGAGAAGTGCTACTTCCGCTGCCAGTATCTTGAATCCGTTGCTCGGTGGGAACAGTGGGATCTTACAGTTGGTATCAGAGCATTTGGCTAATAAAGATCAACTGAGAAACCAAATATGTCAAGAATTTATCAAGAAGCACAAAAAAGATTGTAATTGTGTGATATAATTCATACAATTTGATATTCAAACTGAAATTCATAATTTGGTAATTGGGTCTTCAAATGGAAGTACCGTAACTAAATAGAATCCTTGACTTGCTTGAGGCCTAGACATGATGGTATTTACCTTATAATTCCAAGGGCCGTGACTATCCGTATATACTGAGAGTATAACTGCAGCTCTTTACTGACAGTATATACGAGTAAATCTAAGACTTGAAATTATAAGCGCTAATGCTATCCAGATGATGAATTCGAATGTGGTTGATATGATTTTTAATTCTGTTTGAGAATTGACGAATTGATTTGGATTCTGATTGAAAAATGATGATCCCTGAAAATTGGTTGAAGTGTAATAAGCTGAGCGAAACCTCAATGAGAATGAATGGGACGAGTCCCTGTGATAATATTCATAACTGGAATGATGATAGTGATTTCAGCAAATCACTAGGAGATTAGTGGATTGTGCTGTCAAAGTACTACTGTTAACACTTGACTCGGTATATCAAGTTAAGGGATGACAAATTGAAAACTTGCTTTACTGAAATTCTCGTGGAGGAATGTTCAGAAAGAAAAATTTTCGATCTGATGGACCATTATCGTGTTAAAGATATGAATGATATGATCTGAAATGAATTGTTATTTAATGATGAGTTCTATATAAGGGATATTTATCCCCGTATTCTGTTGGGTTGACCAGAATATAAGGAATCCTAGAATAAATTGGATCTTAAGTAAAAGAGTTGTCCTCTACTTGGCGAGATGAGGACATCTCGCACTTTTTTAAGTGGGGTAGAATGTAAGATTCCTCCCCTGCCTTCGAGGTATACAGGAGTAAGAATCTCCCTTTCTGATCTTATAATTATTCTCTCTCTAAAATAAAAGAAAGATTCTGTTTAAAAAAGGAAGAACCTTTTCCCTGAATACTTCTCAAGAGTCCCACCTGTTTTAAGGATTCAGAACAATGAGTTCAGAAGTGAGAATCGATGTTTTGGATATCAAGGTTTTGGTCTTCATTCGAGTACGGCCCAAAAGAAGTTCTTTATCTCTTGGGAAGTATAAGAAGTTATCTCCCAGATATTGTGGACCAAAGAAAGTAGGTGATTTAGCTTACGAACTTCTTTTATCTCCTCATCTCAAAGTTTTGAATGCCTTCTATAGAAAAATGTGCCAAACCTAAATCATGGAAAGACGGTAAAACTTCAGTGGCAAGTTACCGTTGGCTTCTAAGTTACGCTAGCTCCTTCCTTTATATAAGTCGTAACTTTTACTTGTCGTTCACAGTAATCTTTCTCCCATCGATCTCCTTTCTTTCTTAATCTCCTTCATGGCTTGGCAACAAGAATTAGTTTTATCCATAATGATTCCTCACCTTCAAGATGCAAGTGAGTCTGTGAAGAAGGATTTTATAGAACAGTATGAGCGCTCACTTTTCCCTCACTTGGGAACTTTTGTAGCTCAGACCAAATGGCGAACCTATCAAGACATAACTAGGGTAACACCCTGGGGTCAGTAGCACTTTCGTAACAATGTTCGCTTAGCCATGGTTATTGAAGCTTTGGGTTTGGGTCCCCGATACTACTGCGTCATGAGATCAAGGCATCTTGGGTTTTCTGAGCGGGTCTTCTTACTGGCGTGTTTTCTTCCTCATGAGAAGATATGCCTTTACCCCGTTTTTGGCTTGCCTCTCAGAGGTCCTTTTGTTAGATCACCTCATACCGCTGAGATAGGTGCGGCAATAACCAACAGAATTATTCCCATAGATGAGTTGCCTTATACATGCGCAGCTTGTGAATGCTGCTTTTGTGATCATATGATGGACGGGCTTATGGAAGTGTAAAGAGTTCTTCTATCTTTACTGTATATGTTCCAAGAATGAATAAAGTTTAAATCTTGTTCTTGTCTTGAATCTTACTCTCTTTGAGACTTTTTAATTGGTGATTAATCTTAATTAAAAAATTTCTCTCAGTCTCATACTTGTGCATCTTGCGAAATTACCCCCAGTTTGCGAGATGAGGGCATCTCGCGTTATTCAAGTGGAAGAGAATGTAAGATTCCTCCCCAGCCTCTCAAAATGTCCAGCATCTTCTCCTGTTATCAATCCCTCTTCAGAAATATAAAGGACTTGTTCCTAACTGTTTTAACCTAGAGAGAGAGAAAATATTCTAGAGAGAGAATATTCAGAATTTTAATATTTTTGGATAGAAAATTATCTCATATTATTAAAATAAGTTCCCCTGAAACAGAAATTCAAAAAGAACTTTCCAATGTGCAATTGGAATTAATTGGAAATGGGTATAAAGGACCTTAGCCTAAGGGTCTAGATTTTCAGAAATTTTTGGATTATGGTCCAATTAAGGTTCGTATGGGCCAATAGCATCAATCCATGTGTAGGGAGGAGATAAATCCAATTTATAAAAGAAGATACCCAAAAATGAGTAAATGCTCACATAAGATGAAGAGTTGAAAATGTACAAGGTTTATTAGTAAAAAAAACTATGAGCAATATTAAAAATATGAGATATTTTGGGTATCCAAAAATGAGTAAATGCTCACATAAGATGAAGAGTTGAAAATGTACAAGGTTTATTAGTAAAAAACTATGAGCAATATTAAAATGATTCCATTATGACACATATGTAAGGAAGGGGAATTCTTTAAAGGAGGTGCATATTTCACATAAGATGAAGAGTTGAAAATGTACAAGGTTTATTAGTAAAAAAAACTATGAGCAATATTAAAATGATTCCATTATGACACATATGTAAGGAAGGGGAGTTCTTTAAAGGAGGTGCATATTTCACATGCTTGAATGAGTTTTAAGCTCATAAAAATTGAGATATTTCATCTCTCCTCTCTCCTCATTCAAGCCTAGTTCCAAAAAGTTAGCTTAACTGACCTAAAAATGGTCAAAAATTGACCAAACTGATTTGGAAAATTCTAGAATCAGTTTGTTTGGCTAGGAGCTCAATTTTTCCTATAAATAGAAGCCTCCCCCTTGTTGAAAAATAGATAGTATTTATGCATCGTTACTCTACTCCACCTAAGCCAAGAACTGTGAATTCATTTAATAATTCACTAGTTTTTGGAGCTTCCCTCTTTCTTCAATCCCAATTAGTGGCTTCATCAACATACTTAACCAATTGATTGGTTGGGGGCCTCTACCGTGAACAAAGAATCAAGAAATTTATAAGGTAATTAGTGAATATTGATCTTTTCTATAATTTCTCAATGTTTCTCTCTTCTCAACCCCCTCTCAAGCTTGAGAAGCTTAATTGGTATGGTTTTTTAAATGCTATTGAAGTTAATTGGTGAATAGTAGTGAAGAGTTACATAATTTAATAAATGCTATTGAAGTTAATTTCCATTTATGTTTAAATTCTAATGTTTTTTATGTAATTTCTCTCTCTCACTCAAGAAATGGTCATACTCATGACCCATTCTCAATCCAAATCAAGCTTTTCATAAAGCTTTTCCTTAACCCAAGACTAAGCTATGCTTGAGGCCAAATTAATGGCTTTTTTCTATACTTTTAGTTTATGTATATTGATGATTCAATCCATTATAGATTAATGATCCAATTAGAGATCATTTTAATTATTTCCTTAATAATAAGCTTTATTCCTTACAAAAATTGAGATTTATCAGTCATAGCAGCGGAGCTATGGTAAAATTTTTATATAAATTATGCATAAAATAATTTCATTCAAAGCATAAAAAGAGGACTTCCTACCATATTCTAGGAATTATCATCCTAGATTAATTGAAAGATATTCATTATAATCATAGAGAAATTGATTTTTATATTATGCATTTTTAATTTTCATGCATAGAAGTATGCATAAAGGAAAATTTTTTATATCAAAAGTGTTACTTTTATCATTTTTAATTTTCATGCATAGAAGTATGCATAAAGGATAATTTTTTTATATTAAAAGTATTACTTTTATAATTTTTAATTTTCATGCATAGAAGTATGCATAAAGGAAAAATTTTTATATCAAAAGTGTTACTTTTATCATTTTTAATTTTCATGCATAGAAGTATGCATAAAGGAAAAAAAAAATTTATATCAAAAGTGTTACTTTTATCATTTTTAATTTTCATGCATAGAAGTATGCATAAAGGAAAATTTTTTATATCAAAAGTGTTACTTTTATCATATTGGATTTCATGCATAGAGGTATGCATAAAAGTTGATTATTTTATTATAAAAATGTGACTTTTATCATAATTGAATTTCATGTATAGAGGTATGCATAAAAGTTGATTATTTTATTGTAAGAGTGTTACTTTTATCATATTAGATTTCATGCATATAGGTATGCATAAAAGATATTCCTTTTTATACTAAAAGTGTGATTTTCCTCATAAATGGATTTTATGCATAACTTAGATGCATAAGAGAAATTCTTTTATTCTAAAAGTGTAATTTCCTACTAAATTGAATTTATGCATAAGAAGATGCATAAAATATTGATTTTAATTCAAAAGTGTCATTCTCATCTAAATTGAATTTATGCATAAGAAGATGCATAAAAGATTGATTTTAATTCAAAAGTGTCATTCTCATCTAAAATGAATTTATGCATAGGAAGATGCATAAAAGATTGAATTTTAATTCAAAGTGTCATTCTCATTTAAAATGAATTTATGCATAGGAATATGCATAAAAGGTTGATTTTTATTTCGAAAGTGTTAGTATCCTTAAATGGAATTTCTGCATAATTAGATGCGTAAAGAAATTTTATATCAAATATAAGAATTCCCTTATATTCTATAAATAGATATGGGAAGGGATAAGACGCGATAAGAGATGTATGTATGTGGTTGTGTGGATGTGAAGATGGGAGTGTGGATGTATGAATGTGAAAATGGATGTATGCATGAAGATGAGTGTGGATGTATGAATGTGAAAATGGATGTATGCATGAAGATGAGTGTGGATGTATGAATGTGAAAATGGATGTATGCATGAAGATGTATATGCATAGAGGTGAATGTGGATGTAGATGTGGCTGTATAGATGTGAATGTGGAATGTGGATGTGGATGTATGTATGTATGTGGATGTAGATGTGGATGTATAGATGTGAATGGGAATGTGGAGGTGGATGTATGTGAATGTGGATATAGATGTGGATGTATGTGAATGTGG
Source organism: Cibotium barometz (assembly GCF_041138505.1). NCBI lineage: Eukaryota > Viridiplantae > Streptophyta > Polypodiopsida > Cyatheales > Cibotiaceae > Cibotium > Cibotium barometz. The sequence continues at coordinate 29,139,957 of NC_141046.1, forward strand.
ATATAGATGTGGATGTATGTATGTGGATGTAGATGTGGATGTATAGATGTGAATGGGAATGTGGATATAGATGTATGTATGTATGTGGATGTAGATGTGGATGTATAGATGTGAATGGGAATGTGGATGTGGATGTATGTGAATGTGGATATAGATGTGGATGTATGTGAATGTGGATATAAATGTGGATGTATGTATGTGGATGTATAGATGTGAATGGGAATGTGGATATAGATGTATGTATGTATGTGGATGTAGATGAGGATGTATAGATGTGAATGGGAATGTGGAGGTGGATGTATGTGAATGTGGATATAGATGTGGATGTATGTGAATGTGGATATAGATGTGGATGTATGTATGTGGATGTAGATGTGGATGTATAGATGTGAACGGGAATGTGGATATAGATGTATGTATGTATGTGGATGTAGATGTGGATGTATAGATGTGAATGGGAATGTGGATGTGGATGTATGTTAATGTGGATATAGATGTGGATGTATGTGAATGTGGATATAGATGTGGATGTATGTATGTGGATGTAGATGTGGATGTATAGATGTGAATGGGAATGTGGATATAGATGTATGTATGTATGTGGATGTAGATGTGGATGTATAGATGTGAATGGGAATGTGGATGTGGATGTATGTGAATGTGGATGTAGATGTGGATGTATGTATGTATGTGGATGTGGATGTATGAATGAGGACGTGATAGTGGATGTATGCATGTGGATGTACGGATGTGGATGTGGATGTATGGATATGGATATGGATGTGTATGTATGAATGTGGATATGGGATGTGGATGTATAAATGAGGATGTGAAAATGGAGATAAGCATGTAGATGTGGATGTATGGATGTGAATGTGGATGTGGATGTGGATGTGGATGTATGGATGTGAATATATGATATGTGATGTGAAGGAATCTGAAGTGAAGAGATGGAAAATGATGTGATTGGATGAGTACACATATAAATGGAATGTGGAATAAGTAATGTGGATTATATGAGGGATAATGTGGAAAAATGAGAGTTAATATAGAAATTGTATTTGTAAACTGTTTGTAAATGCTGTTTGTAAATGGCTGTTTTATGTCAAGAATGCTGGGAAAGCATTTTGACCGTCTTGTGATTAAGGTCGTGGAGACCTAGCTGATAAAGTTGCAACTGCTGACGGAGAGTCAATGGAGGACGTCTCGCGTAGCAAGGTCGGCCGAGGTCTTGACCAGCCTCGGTTCAATTAAAATGGTGAGCTTCCGGTACGGTGGATGAGGGACCAAGGAAGCGGCCTATGAGTGAAGCGCTAGGTCACCTGCGAAGGATCCTAGAGGGTGCTGACCATACGGTGCTCGGGCTCTGGGTCGCCCAGGATACCCACGCGTGCGTCGAGGAAGATATTGGAATAAGGAGTAAGAGTTGTTTTGTGAAACCGAGCATGGATCTGGTTGATTGACCTTGCTGGTCTTCAATGGATGAGTCCATGGCTCTTTATATGGATCTGTTGGTTGATCTTGCTGATCTTCAACGAGACTCCATCTTGATTTTTATAAATGATTATATTTCCGAGTATTATGGGCTAGGAACTATTGAAAAGGCCCCTGTGTGGACAGGTGGTGAGCGTTCTAGTTGCCAATGATGCCATAGATACTCTGATGAGGAATGATGGGAAATTATGAATCAACTGGATAAATTGGAAGATTGTGATCAGTGGTACTATGGTTTCATTAAAGGATTGTTTTAAAGTTAGCTGACGCTAAGGAAAAGGCAATTTCATATTGGGTGTGTAAGTGGTGTGGCTAGTTTTATGTTTGCATGAACTTCCGGCTAGGGGGCCTTGGAACTCTTTTCCTTGGTACCCGGGACAAAACCTAACCAAATTCCAAATTGGATCCCATCACTACAGTGGTTGGGTGGTTGGCTAACCCATGGGACTGGATGGGGTTAGGTTGGACTGATGGATCCGTAAATCGAGACTCAACTTTTGTTATTACGATAGATAAAGTAAATCCCGGACAGTAATTGTTCTATGGATAGGAATCAACGGCTGTGCCTCTTGAATGGGGAAAAAAGCGTTGATTCCAATGATCCAAGTGCAAGTTTCTTCCTTGATCTGATCAAGTATCTTGAAGATGTAATTGGATCAGTTTGATCAGAAATGATCTTGACTATGTTAGAGTAAAAAGTTTTCTTGGTGGAATCACCCGTGCTTTCCGGTAAAGGAAGTTTTTTCCGGGTTCGGTTTTGGAACAACCGACGGATTAGTCTCTTATCCGGATATCCGTGGGTGAGGCCCTGAATGTGGGACCCCTGTCCCGCGCGAGAAGTGCTACTTCCGCTGCCAGTATCTTGAATCCGTTTGTAAGATTCCTCCCCCAACTCCCCTTTTTGATGTCTAGTATCTTTCCCTGTAATCAATCCCTCTTCAGAAATATAAAGACCTTGTTTCTAACTGTTTTAACCTAGAGAGAGAAAATATTCTAGAGAGAGAATATTCAGATTATGAATATTTTTGGATAGAAAAATAACTCATCTTATTAAAATAAGTTCCCCTGAAACAGAAATTCAAAAAGAATTTTCCAATGTGCAGTTGGAATTAATTGGAAATAGGTATAAAGAACCTTAGTCTAAGGGTCTAGATTTCCAGAAATCTTTAGACTATGGTCCAATTAAGGTTCCTATGGGCCAATAGCATCAATACATGTGTAGGGAGGAGATAAATCCAAATTGTAAAAGAAGATACCCAAAATTGAGTAAATGTTCACATAAGATGAAGGGTTGAAAATGTACAAGGTTTATTAGTAAATAAACACATATGTAAGGAAGGGGAATTCTTTAAAGGAGGTGCATATTTCACATAAGATGAAGAGTTGAAAATGTACAAGGTTTATTAGTAAATAAACACATATGTAAGGAAGGGAAGTTCTTTAAAGAAGGTGCATATTTCACATAAGATGAAGAGTTGAAAATGTACAAGGTTTATTAGTAAAAAAACTATGAGCAATATTAAAAACATGAGATATTTTGGGAATAATGATTTTATTATGACACATATGTAAGGAAGGGGAGTCCCTTAAATGCTCACATAAGATGAAGAGTTGAAAATGTACAAGGTTTATTAATAAAAAACTATGAGCAATATTAAAATGATTCCATTATGACACATATGTAAGGAAGGGGAGTTCTTTAAAGGAGGTGCATATTTCACATGCTTGAATGAGTTTTAAACTCATAAAAATTGAGATATTTTATCTCTCCTCTCTCCTCATTCAAGTCTAGTTCCAAAAAGTTAGCTTAACTGACCTAAAAATGGTCAAAAAGTGACCAAACTGACTTGGAGAATTCTAGAATCAGTTTGTTTGGTTAGGAGCTCAAATTTTCCTATAAATAGAAGCCTCCCCTTGTTGAAAAAAACATAGTCTCTTATGCTTTGTTACTCTACTCCACCTAAGCCAAAATATATAGTCTCTTATGCTTGTTACTCTACTCCACCTAAGCCAAAATATATAGTCTCTTATGCTTTGTTACTCTACTCCACCTAAGCCAAAATATATAGTCTCTTATGCTTGTTACTCTACTTCACCTAAGCCAAAATATATAGTCTCTTATGCTTGTTACTCTACTCCACCTAAGCCAAATTAGATAGAGTCTTATGCTTTGTTACTCTACTCCACCTAAGCCAAATTAGATAGTCTCTTATGCTTTGTTACTCTACTCCACCTAAGCCAAAATATATAGTCTCTTATGCTTGTTACTCTACTCCACCTAAGCCAAATTAGATAGAGTCTTATGCGAAGGGGATGGTGAAAGTGGTCAACTAGATGATTGGTGTGGAGGAGAACGCAAAAGGACACGATAAAAGAATCTGCACAAAAATCGAGAACACATCATCATGACGCACGTGGCAAGTACCGTTTATCACACGTGTGACATTTATAGTGGCACGTGCCACGCGGGTGTGAATTCCGAGGCATAAAGTATACAATGTGCTAGAATACTTGCCCTCCTCACATGTCTGTTTAGTACAACATCTCTCCTCAAAAAGGCGTCCACCGAATGAAGGATAGCATCCAGCATGGCATTCTCCGACTGAAAGGTACCATTGTCATATCCCCAGCTCAACCAAAGTCAAGTACAGAGCCTCCTGAAAGGATTGTACCATCTGAGAGGGTATACTCCTGCAAAACTGAAATGCTGTTATTTTATTCCTTATGAATAGACAAGTCTAAAAGAATCTTTTTAGAAAATGAAGAACATATAAGTTTCGTTGTTGGATCACTTTTTTGTCGGGAAACGCGATTTTGATGTGTCTTAGAACTTTGAAAATCGCGTTTGATTGCAAATTTTGGCTTTAAGCTTTTCCGTTCTTTCAGCTGATAGTCATGTATCATAATACATCACTATGATAAAATGGAATAATTTGTGATTAGATAGTACTAATGTTTTAGTGGGAAAACGCGATATGAACCTATTTTCCATCAAATGTTTTGAAATCGTGTTTTCTGGCAAAACTCTTCCTTTGACATGCTATCTTGGAGAAGGCGGATTCCGATCTATTCCATAGCTTACTTGATTCTAATGACATATGGAATTTCCTGTTCCATGACAGTTCTCATTATTATACCTATTTATGAGTGGAAGCTTACCTTATGGATGTCATCCTTAAGGTTAATTAATTAATTATTTTGCTTATTACTCTTTCAGTTCTGATGGTAAGAACAAAGGAAACTGCAAGGAGAAAGGGAAGTGGGCCTAACTTGGCAGTGGCTAGAGGTCAAAGTCCCTCAAAGGGGAGGTCAAAGTTCTCCAAGAAGGGCAAGCCCATGCACATGCTCCAGGTATGCCAGAAGAAGAGAATCAATCAGGGAGCCAATGTTCTCAGGGAGATCACGAAGGCACAAAAGGTTGTAGGCTTCGCAATGCCCATGGCTCCTTTCCAGAGACTTGTGAGGCAAGTATGTGACTATTGGGTGTCGGATTCAGGTGGTGTAGGACATGCCTTCTCACCCTACAGGAGGCAACATAAGATTTTCTCATAGAGTTTTTCGAGGATACCATGCTAGTTGCTGCCCATGCACATAGGGTGACAATAATGAAAAAGGATATCAACACATTAGTGAGAGTAAGGTACAGATATGATAAAATTATGAATGCAGAAGACTGGGATGATATTAAGATGAGAGACATCTTATTAATACCACCAGGTAGGAAGCACTCTAAGGATGAGGTGAAGATAGAAGAGGTCACACACAACTATGAGACCAGAGGGAAGTTAGCCTATGAGGATTTAATAAAACAACAAGTGAAGGATTCATCTTCGGACCTAGAGTCAAAAACACTTGTTAAGGAGTTGAAGATACAGGAGAGGCTTCTGGAATTGGGGCCCAAAATTAAAATAAAACTAGAGACCACTGATTTTGATATGGCTGATTTGGAGTTCAGGCTCACTAGAGACTGTATAAAAGCTCTTTCCCAGAAGAGGAAGTCGTACCTAATAGATACTCTCATCCTGGCTACTCTCTAGTGAGTGTTTTCCAAGATTTTTTTTTCTACAAAAGTATCAATCCTTTTTAATCTCAAACTGAGTCTTTGAGTCTTTTCTTGTGCAGCATGTTCAAGAGCAAATTGCATCCTGGGGTTATGCACAAGATCTTCATCACTGATCCAGGAATCTCTTTCAAGCTCAGAGATCACATAGAGAGCAGTGTAGACATTGCAAAATGGTTCAAATACTACAATTTTGAAGTAGTTGATGTCATCTTCCTACCATACCAATCCAAGTAAGTACACCTAGATTTTAGATTTCACAGTACTTTGCTTTTTGGTTCCTTTATCTTTTTGGTCCTTATATTATTCTTCTTTTTGTAGCTCTCATTGGAGTTTTGTTTCCATTGACCTTTAACAAAAGAGATGTTATACATTTAACTCTCTTCAGGGTACCCACTAGGAGCTAGGCCTGTAAGTCTTATCCTTAATGTATTCTCATGAAAGTTTGGAGTATGGAGGATGCTAATATCAAAGAAATTTGATAGTTCTCACATTTCCTTTGGTATTGTAGTGTCTTGAAAAGACTTTTTGATGCCCTGGACTTATGTCCTCCAAATACAAATTTACTTAACCTTATTGAACCAATTGCACTGCAGGTTTGTGGAAGAACAATCTTATTTTATCTTCTGTATAGAGAACTGTTTATCTTTATTTAAATTCTCGTAATTTATTTACAAACACCACAACAATCAGACCCATATTCTTGTGGATGGAGATTACTTATAACAGCTAAATATATGTTGGACTCCTACTTTAGAGAGAAGCAGCCTGAGTTTGTAAGTCAAAAGATTTACAATCATCAAATTTTTTAACATAAATGCAGTCAGTTTTTGAAAATAATATTTTCTTTATTGCAGATGCAAGAAGATAGTTTTGGCTCTGACTATGTCTATAGTTTCAGAGCCAATATAATTTTGAGGTTGCTACGACTTGCTTCTTCTATTCCTGCATCTCCTCCAATTCTAAACGAGCCAATATCCCCTTCCAATATTGATGTAGAAGTGATTACTGGAGCAGAAAGATGATTTGAAATCTTTCAATCTAAATGATAACATTCTTAATGGGTTCCAAAAAGTTCAGGAGCAGCCTTCCAAAGTGCCTGAGGAGCAGCCTTCCAAAGTGCCTGAGGAGATGAAAATGGAAGATGAGCCTCTCCCACAAAATATGAAGTCTTCGGATGTAACTGAGGAGCAAAAGGAGAAGCCGAGGGAGATCCATATCGACAAGGAGCCTTTATCTGAGTCTTTGGACCAAAGCCAGGCTCAGCCTGAGCTAGAAACCCAAATATAGGATTATTTGTACATCTATAGATATACCCTCCTCTGTACATTTGAGAACAACAACAGTAAATGCAAAGATAAATGCAATTACTTTTTCTCTATGGATCACTTCTTGGTTTGAAAATGTTAAGAATTCTATAATGCTTTTACTGTATGAATTGTCTATTGTACCTGAGGTCAAGATGATTGAACTATCTGAATTGTTCTGCTTGCAATATCTCTGCATTGTATCTTGCTTTCTCTTCTTTGCAATATCTGAAACAAAATCACAGTTTGAAAATGAGATGTCTACATTTTTTGAATTAAAATTTTATGATAAAACAATTTTGCGAATCTTGAATGAGTACTTTAGGAAACTCAGTTTACCTTTTTGTTGTTTAAAATGAATGAAAATCCCATGCAGACACTCCCTTCAGTCTCGTTTATAATGTCATTCCGTAATCGAGAGAGTGTGTAGTATCTTCCAAGTGTGATGGATGCTATTAAAATGCCATTCTTGACAACATCTATATCAATAATATCATTTTCTAGACATAAAGAGCTCTCATCTTGTTCCATTGGTACTAGTTGTGTACCTATCATCCTGCTTCGTTTATAGTAAAATGAGAAAATAAAATTCTGGGAGGCAAACATGTACTTGAGATTGATTGTGTCATGGACAACCTCACAATACATAGTGTTGGCCATAATTTTATCCCAACCATCATCCAAAAATTTTGGAATGTCATCACAGCCTTTTGCTTTAAAAGAAAACATAGTCTTACAAACTGTGATTGAATATTCTTGAAAAATATCTATGAAAACATTGACAGGCATAAAAACTGTGATTTTGACTATTCTTGTTGCAATATTTGGTTTCAATGAATGCTGCACTTCTGCATATAGTTTGGCTCTATATGCCTCTATTATACTTCCATCGGGAACATGCCAGTCTATTATATTCCATTCCAAAATATCTTGCCTTTGCAATATGCCATAAGAATGAGCATGGTCCAATAGCTGGTAGAAGTGATCCTAATGCATAGCGTCAGCCCAATAGCTATGCAGCATATTCTTCTCTGCCATAAATGCTCGTGCTATCTCTGCAATGTGCTTGTTTTTCCGCTCAGAAACTCCATTTTGCTGTGGAGTGTATCTACATGTAAATTGTCTATGAATGCCATTCTTTTGTAAGAATTTAGAGAACTCATTGGAGAAGCATTCTCCCCCTCCATCTGACCTTAAGTACTTCACATGCTTTCCTGTTTGTTTTTCAACCCCGTCACTTTGAAATTTTGAAAATAAGTAACACTTCACTCTTGTAAGATCCCACTGTTCCCACCGAGCAACGGTGTAAGATCCCTGTTCCCACCGAGCAACGGATTTGGGGTACTGGCAGCGGAAGTAGCGCTTCTCGTGCGGGACAGGGGTCCCACACTCGGGGCCTCGCCCACGGATATCCGGATAAGAGACTAATCCGTCAGTTGTTCCAAAACCGAACCCGGAAAAACTTCCTTTACCGGAAAGCACGGGCGATTCCACCAGGATAACTTTTTACTCTAACGTAGTCAAGATCATTTCTGATCGAGATGATCCGATTACATCTATAAGATACTTAGTCAGTTCAAGGAAGAAACTTGCACTTGGATCATTGGGATCAACGCTTTTTTTCCCATTCAAGAGGCACAGCCGTTGATTCCTATCCATAGAACAGTTTCTGTCCGGGATTTATTTTTTTTTTCTATCGTAAAAACAAAAGTTTGAGTCTCGATTTACGGATCCATCAGTCCAGCCTAACCCCATCCAATCCCATGGGTTAGCCAACCGCCCAACCACTGTAGTGATGGGATCCAATTAAAAATTTGGTTAGGTTTTGTCCCAGGTACCAAGGAAAAGAGTTCCAAGGCCCCCTAGCCGGATGTTCATGGAAAATAAAACTAGTCACACCACTCACACACCCAATATGAAATTGCCTTTTTCAACCAGATTCAACCAGTTTAAAACAATCCTTTAATAAAACCATAGTATCATTGATCTCCATCTTTCAATTTATCCAATTGATTCTTAATTTCCCATCATTCCTTCATCAGAGTATCTATGGCATCATTGGCAACTAGAACGCTCAGGAGCCATTTCGATAGTTCCTAGCCCATAATACTTGGCAATATAATCACTTAACAAGATGGACTCTCGTTGAAGATCAGCAAGATCAACCAACAGATCCATATAAGGAGCCATGGACTCATCCATTGAAGACCAGCAAGGTCAATCAACCAGATCCATGCTCGATTTCAGAAAACAACTCCAACTCTGTTCCAATATCTTCCTCGACGCACGCGTGGGTATCCTAGGCAACCCAGAGCCCGAGCACCGTATGGTCAGCACCCTCTAGGATCCTTCGCAGGTAACCTAGCGCTTCACGCATAGGCCGCTTCCTTGGCCCCTCATCCACCGTACCGGAAGCTCACCATTTTAATCGCACCGAGGCTGGTCAAGACCTCGGCCGACCTTGCTACGCGAGACGTCCTTCATTGACTCCCCGTCAGCAGTTGCAACTTTACCATCACGACTTTAATCACAAGACGGTCAAAATGCTCCCCCCAGCATTCTTGACATAAAACAATCATTTACAAACAGCATTTACAAACAGTATTTACAAACAGTTTACAACACAATTTCTATTTTAACTTTCATTTTTCCACATTATCCCTCATCAATCTACATTACTTATTCCATATTCCATTTATATGTATACTCATCCCATCACATCATTTCTATCTCATCACTTCAGATTCCCTCACATCGCATATCGTATATTCACATCCATACATCCACATCTATATGCATACATTCACATCTACATGCATACATCTACATCTCTATGCATACATCCACATCCACATTCACATTCACCTCCATACATCTACATCTACATGCATACATCCACATCTCCATTCACATCTACATCTATACATCTACATCTACATGCATCCATCCACCTCCACATCCACATCTACATCTATACATCTACATCTACATGCATACATCCATATCTCCATTCCCATCTACATCTATACATCTACATCTACATGCATCCATCTACCTCCACATCCACATCTACATCTATACATCTACATCTACATGCATCCATCCACCTCCACATCCACATCTACATCTATACATCTACATCTACATGCATACATCCACATCTCCATTCACATCTACATCTATACATCTACATCTACATGCATCCATCCACCTCCACATCCACATCTACATCTATACATCTACATCTACATGCATACATCCATATCTCCATTCCCATCTACATCTATACATCTACATCTACATGCATCCATCTACCTCCACATCCACATCTACATCTATACATCTACATCTACATGCATCCATCCACCTCCACATCCACATCTACATCTATACATCTACATCTACGTGCATACATCCACATCTCCATTCACATCTACATCTATACATCTACATCTACATGCATCCATCCACCTCCACATCCACATCTATATCTATACATCTACATCTACATGCATACATCCATATCTCCATTCCCATCTACATCTATACATCTACATCTACATGCATCCATCTACCTCCACATCCACATCTACATCTATACATCTACATCTACATGCATCCATCCACCTCCACATCCACATCTACATCTATACATCTACATCTACATGCATACATCCATATCTCCATTCCCATCTACATCTATACATCTACATCTACATGCATCCATCTACCTCCACATCCACATCTACATCTATACATCTACATCTACATGTATACATCCACCTCCATATCCACATCCGTATCTATACATCTACATCTACATGTATACATCCACATCCACATCTATACATCTACATCTACATGCATACATCCACATCTCCATTCTCATCTACATCTATACATCTACATCTTCATGCATCCACCCACCTCCACATCCACATCTACATCTATACATCTACATCTACATGTATACATCCACATCTCTATTCACATCTACATCTATACATCTACATCTACATGTATACATCCACATCTCCATTCTCACCTACATCTATACATCTACATCTACATGCATCCACCCACCTCCACATCCACATCCACATCTATACATCTACATCTACATGCATACATCCACCTCCACATTCACACTCACATCCATACCTCTACATCTACATGTAAACATCCATATCTCCATGCATAATAATATTCTTTTAATTAATCTAGGATGATAGTTCCTAGAATATGGTAGGAATTCCTCTTTTTATACTTTGAATGAATTTATTTTATGCGTAATTTCTATAAAAATTTTGCCATAGCTCCGCTACTATGACTGATAAATCTCAATTTTTTTTCTAAGGGATAAAGCTCATTATTAAAGAAATAATTAGAATGGTCTCTAATTGGATCATCAATCCATAATGGTCTCTAATTGGATCATTAAGAAAACAATTAGAATGGTCTCTAATTGGGTCATCAATCCATAATGGATTGAATCATCAATGTGCATAAACTAAAAGTATAGCAAAAAGCCATTAATTTGGCCTCAAGCATAGCTTAATCTTGGATTAAGGAAAAGCTTTATGAAAAGCTTCATTTGGATTGAGAATGGGTCATGAGTATGATCATTTCTTGAGTGAGAGAGAGAATTATAAAAACCATTAGAATTTAAATATAAGTGGAAATTAACTTCTATAGCATTTATTAAATTATGTAACTCTTCACTACTATTCACCAATTTAACTTCAATAGCATTTAAAAAAAAACCATACCAATTAAACTTCTCAAGCTTGAGAGGGGTTGAGAAGAGAGAATCATTGAGTAATTATAGAAAAGATCAAAATTCAATATACTTACCTTATAATTTGCTTGATTCTTTATTCACGGTAGAGGCCCCCAACCAATCAATTGGTTTAGTATGTTGATGGAGCCACCAATGGGGATTGAAGAAAGAGAGAAGTATCAAAAACTAGTGAATTATTAAAGAATTCACAGTTCTTGGCTTAGGTAGAGTAGAGTAACAAGGCATAAGAGACTATATATTTTGGCTTAGGTGGAGTAGAGTAACAAAGCATAAGAGACTATCTAATTTGGCTTAGGTGGAGTAGAGTAACAAAGCATAAGACTCTATCTAATTTGGCTTAGGTGGAGTAGAGTAACAAGCATAAGAGACTATATATTTTGGCTTAGGTGGAGTAGAGTAACAAAGCATAAGAGACTATCTAATTTGGCTTAGGTGGAGTAGAGTAACAAAGCATAAGACTCTATCTAATTTGGCTTAGGTGGAGTAGAGTAACAAGCATAAGAGACTATATATTTTGGCTTAGGTGGAGTAGAGTAACAAGCATAAGAGACTATATATTTTGGCTTAGGTGGAGTAGAGTAACAAAGCATAAGAGACTATATATTTTGGCTTAGGTGGAGTAGAGTAACAAGCATAAGAGACTATATATTTTGGCTTAGGTGGAGTAGAGTAACAAAGCATAAGAGACTATGTTTTTTTCAACAAGGGGAGGCTTCTATTTATAGGAAAATTTGAGCTCCTAACCAAACAAACTGATTCTAGAATTCTCCAAGTCAGTTTGGTCACTTTTTGACCATTTTTAGGTCAGTTAAGCTAACTTTTTGGAACTAGACTTGAATGAGGAGAGAGGAGAGATAAAATATCTCAATTTTTATGAGTTTAAAACTCATTCAAGCATGTGAAATATGCACCTCCTTTAAAGAACTCCCCTTCCTTACATATGTGTCATAATGGAATCATTTTAATATTGCTCATAGTTTTTTATTAATAAACCTTGTACATTTTCAACTCTTCATCTTATGTGAGCATTTAAGGGACTCCCCTTCCTTACATATGTGTCATAATAAAATCATTATTCCCAAAATATCTCTTGTTTTTAATATTGCTCATAGTTTTTTTACTAATAAACCTTGTACATTTTCAACTCTTCATCTTATGTGAAATATGCACCTTCTTTAAAGAACTTCCCTTCCTTACATATGTGTTTATTTACTAATAAACCTTGTACATTTTCAACTCTTCATCTTATGTGAAATATGCACCTCCTTTAAAGAATTCCCCTTCCTTACATATGTGTTTATTTACTAATAAACCTTGTACATTTTCAACCCTTCATCTTATGTGAACATTTACTCAATTTTGGGTATCTTCTTTTACAATTTGGATTTATCTCCTCCCTACACATGTATTGATGCTATTGGCCCATAGGAACCTTAATTGGACCATAGTCTAAAGATTTCTGGAAATCTAGACCCTTAGACTAAGGTTCTTTATACCTATTTCCAATTAATTCCAACTGCACATTGGAAAATTCTTTTTGAATTTCTGTTTCAGGGGAACTTATTTTAATAAGATGAGTTATTTTTCTATCCAAAAATATTCATAATCTGAATATTCTCTCTCTAGAATATTTTCTCTCTCTAGGTTAAAACAGTTAGAAACAAGGTCTTTATATTTCTGAAGAGGGATTGATTACAGGGAAAGATACTAGACATCAAAAAGGGGAGTTGGGGGAGGAATCTTACATTCTACCCCACTTAAAAAACGCGAGATGTCCTCATCTCGCAACTTGGGATCATTTCGCAAGATGCACGAATATGAGACTTAGAGAAAAATTTTAATCAAGATTAACCACCAAGAAAAGTCTTAAAGAGAGCAAGATTCAAAATAAGAACAAGATTTAAACTTTATTCATTCTCGGAACTTATACAGTAAAGATAGAAGAACTCTTTACACTTCCATAAGCCCGTCCATCATATGGTCACAAAAGCAGTCCTCACAAGCTGCACAAGTATAGGGTAACTCATCTATGGGAATGATTCTGCTGGTTATTGCCGCACCTATCTCAGTGGTATGAGGTGATCTAACAAAAGGACCTCTGAGAGGCAAGCCAAAAATGGGGTAAAGGCATATCTTCTCATGAGGAAGAAAACATGCCAGTAAGAAGACCCGCTCAGAAAACCCAAGATGCCTTGATCTCATGACACAGTAGTATCGGGGACCCAAACCCAAAGCTTCAATAACCATGGCCAAGCGGACATTGTTACGAAAGTGCTGCTGACCCCAGGGTGTTACCCTAGTTATGTTTTGATAGGTCCGCCATTTGGTCTGCGCTACAGAAGTTCCTAGGTGAGGAAAAAGTGAGCGCTCATACTGTTCTATAAAGTCTTTCTTCACAGACTCTCTTGCGTCTTGAAGGTGAGAAATCATCAGGGATAAAACTAATTCCTGTTGCCAAGCCATTAAGAAAGAAAGGAGATTGATGGGAGTAAGATTACTGTGAGCGGCAAGTAAAAATTACGACTTATATATAGGAAGGAGCTAGCGTAACCTAGAAGCCAACGGTAACTTGCCACTGAAGTTTTATCGTCTTTCCATGATTTGAGTTTGACACATTTTTCTATAGAAGGCATTAAGAATTTTGAGATGAGGAGATAAAAGAAGCTTGTAGGCTAAGTCACCTACTTTCATTGAATTCAGATATAAGGATCATAATATCTGGGGGATAACTTCTTATACTCCCCAAGAGATAAAGAACTTCTTTTGGGCCATACCCGAATGAAAACCAAAACCTTGGTATCCAAAACACCGATTCTCACTTCTAAACTCATTGTTCTAAATCCTTGAAATAGGCGTGACTCCTGAGAAGTATTTTAGGAAAAGGGTATTCCTTTTTTAAACAGAAACTTTCTTTTATTTTAGAGAGGGAATAATTATAAGATCCGAAAGGGAGATTCTTACTCCTATATACCTCGAAGGCTGGGGAGGAATCCTATAAGATACTTAGTCAGTTCAAGGAAGAAACTTGCACTTGGATCATTGGGATCAACGCTTTTTTCCCCATTCAAGAGGCACAGCCGTTGATTCCTATCCATAGAACAGTTTCTGTCCGGGATTTATTTTTTTTTCTATCGTAAAAACAAAAGTTTGAGTCTCGATTTACGGATCCATCAGTCCAGCCTAACCCCATCCAATCCCATGGGTTAGCCAACCGCCCAACCACTGTAGTGATGGGATCCAATTAAAAATTTGGTTAGGTTTTGTCCCGGGTACCAAGGAAAAGAGTTCCAAGGCCCCCTAGCCGGATGTTCATGCAAAATAAAACTAGTCACACCACTCACACACCCAATATGAAATTGCCTTTTTCAACCAGATTCAACCAGTTTAAAACAATCCTTTAATAAAACCATAGTATCATTGATCTCCATCTTCCAATTTATCCAATTGATTCTTAATTTCCCATCATTCCTTCATCAGAGTATCTATGGCATCATTGGCAACTAGAACGCTCAGGAGCCATTTCGATAGTTCCTAGCCCATAATACTTGGCAATATAATCACTTAACAAGATGGACTCTCGTTGAAGATCAGCAAGATCAACCAACAGATCCATATAAGGAGCCATGGACTCATCCATTGAAGACCAGCAAGGTCAATCAACCAGATCCATGCTCGATTTCAGAAAACAACTCCAACTCTGTTCCAATATCTTCCTCGACGCACGCGTGGGTATCCTAGGCAACCCAGAGCCCGAGCACCGTATGGTCAGCACCCTCTAGGATCCTTCGCAGGTAACCTAGCGCTTCACGCATAGGCCGCTTCCTTGGCCCCTCATCCACCGTACCGGAAGCTCACCATTTTAATCGCACCGAGGCTGGTCAAGACCTCGGCCGACCTTGCTACGCGAGACGTCCTTCATTGACTCCCCGTCAGCAGTTGCAACTTTACCATCACGACTTTAATCACAAGACGGTCAAAATGCTCCCCCCAGCATTCTTGACATAAAACAATCATTTACAAACAGCATTTACAAACAGTATTTACAAACAGTTTACAACACAATTTCTATTTTAACTTTCATTTTTTCACATTATCCCTCATCAATCTACATTACTTATTCCATATTCCATTTATATGTATACTCATCCCATCACATCATTTCTATCTCATCACTTCAGATTCCCTCACATCGCATATCGTATATTCACATCCATACATCCACATCTATATGCGTACATTCACATCTACATGCATACATCTACATCTCTATGCATACATCCACATCCACATTCACATTCACCTCCATACATCTACATCTACATGCATACATCCACATCTCCATTCACATCTACATCTATACATCTACATCTACATGCATCCATCCACCTCCACATCCACATCTACATCTATACATCTACATCTACATGCATACATCCATATCTCCATTCCCATCTACATCTATACATCTACATCTACATGCATCCATCTACCTCCACATCCACATCTACATCTATACATCTACATCTACATGCATCCATCCACCTCCACATCCACATCTACATCTATACATCTACATCTACATGCATACATCCACATCTCCATTCACATCTACATCTATACATCTACATCTACATGCATCCATCCACCTCCACATCCACATCTACATCTATACATCTACATCTACATGCATACATCCATATCTCCATTCCCATCTACATCTATACATCTACATCTACATGCATCCATCTACCTCCACATCCACATCTACATCTATACATCTACATCTACATGCATCCATCCACCTCCACATCCACATCTACATCTATACATCTACATCTACGTGCATACATCCACATCTCCATTCACATCTACATCTATACATCTACATCTACATGCATCCATCCACCTCCACATCCACATCTACATCTATACATCTACATCTACATGCATACATCCATATCTCCATTCCCATCTACATCTATACATCTACATCTACATGCATCCATCTACCTCCACATCCACATCTACATCTATACATCTACATCTACATGCATCCATCCACCTCCACATCCACATCTACATCTATACATCTACATCTACATGCATACATCCATATCTCCATTCCCATCTACATCTATACATCTACATCTACATGCATCCATCTACCTCCACATCCACATCTACATCTATACATCTACATCTATATGTATACATCCACCTCCATATCCACATCCGTATCTATACATCTACATCTACATGTATACATCCACATCCACATCTATACATCTACATCTACATGCATACATCCACATCTCCATTCTCATCTACATCTATACATCTACATCTTCATGCATCCACCCACCTCCACATCCACATCTACATCTATACATCTACATCTACATGTATACATCCACATCTCTATTCACATCTACATCTATACATCTACATCTACATGTATACATCCACATCTCCATTCTCACCTACATCTATACATCTACATCTACATGCATCCACCCACCTCCACATCCACATCTACATCTATACATCTACATCTACATGCATACATCCACCTCCACATTCACACTCACATCCATACCTCTACATCTACATGTAAACATCCATATCTCCATGCATAATAATATTCTTTTAATTAATCTAGGATGATAGTTCCTAGAATATGGTAGGAATTCCTCTTTTTATACTTTGAATGAATTTATTTTATGCGTAATTTCTATAAAAATTTTGCCATAGCTCCGCTACTATGACTGATAAATCTCAATTTTTTTTCTAAGGGATAAAGCTCATTATTAAAGAAATAATTAGAATGGTCTCTAATTGGATCATCAATCCATAATGGTCTCTAATTGGATCATTAAGAAAACAATTAGAATGGTCTCTAATTGGGTCATCAATCCATAATGGATTGAATCATCAATGTGCATAAACTAAAAGTATAGCAAAAAGCCATTAATTTGGCCTCAAGCATAGCTTAATCTTGGATTAAGGAAAAGCTTTATGAAAAGCTTCATTTGGATTGAGAATGGGTCATGAGTATGATCATTTCTTGAGTGAGAGAGAGAATTATAAAAACCATTAGAATTTAAATATAAGTGGAAATTAACTTCTATAGCATTTATTAAATTATGTAACTCTTCACTACTATTCACCAATTTAACTTCAATAGCATTTAAAAAAAAACCATACCAATTAAACTTCTCAAGCTTGAGAGGGGTTGAGAAGAGAGAATCATTGAGTAATTATAGAAAAGATCAAAATTCAATATACTTACCTTATAATTTGCTTGATTCTTTATTCACGGTAGAGGCCCCCAACCAATCAATTGGTTTAGTATGTTGATGGAGCCACCAATGGGGATTGAAGAAAGAGAGAAGTATCAAAAACTAGTGAATTATTAAAGAATTCACAGTTCTTGGCTTAGGTAGAGTAGAGTAACAAGGCATAAGAGACTATATATTTTGGCTTAGGTGGAGTAGAGTAACAAAGCATAAGAGACTATCTAATTTGGCTTAGGTGGAGTAGAGTAACAAAGCATAAGACTCTATCTAATTTGGCTTAGGTGGAGTAGAGTAACAAGCATAAGAGACTATATATTTTGGCTTAGGTGGAGTAGAGTAACAAAGCATAAGAGACTATCTAATTTGGCTTAGGTGGAGTAGAGTAACAAAGCATAAGACTCTATCTAATTTGGCTTAGGTGGAGTAGAGTAACAAGCATAAGAGACTATATATTTTGGCTTAGGTGGAGTAGAGTAACAAGCATAAGAGACTATATATTTTGGCTTAGGTGGAGTAGAGTAACAAAGCATAAGAGACTATATATTTTGGCTTAGGTGGAGTAGAGTAACAAGCATAAGAGACTATATATTTTGGCTTAGGTGGAGTAGAGTAACAAAGCATAAGAGACTATGTTTTTTTCAACAAGGGGAGGCTTCTATTTATAGGAAAATTTGAGCTCCTAACCAAACAAACTGATTCTAGAATTCTCCAAGTCAGTTTGGTCACTTTTTGATCATTTTTAGGTCAGTTAAGCTAACTTTTTGGAACTAGACTTGAATGAGGAGAGAGGAGAGATAAAATATCTCAATTTTTATGAGTTTAAAACTCATTCAAGCATGTGAAATATGCACCTCCTTTAAAGAACTCCCCTTCCTTACATATGTGTCATAATGGAATCATTTTAATATTGCTCATAGTTTTTTATTAATAAACCTTGTACATTTTCAACTCTTCATCTTATGTGAGCATTTAAGGGACTCCCCTTCCTTACATATGTGTCATAATAAAATCATTATTCCCAAAATATCTCTTGTTTTTAATATTGCTCATAGTTTTTTTACTAATAAACCTTGTACATTTTCAACTCTTCATCTTATGTGAAATATGCACCTTCTTTAAAGAACTTCCCTTTCTTACATATGTGTTTATTTACTAATTAACCTTGTACATTTTCAACTCTTCATCTTATGTGAAATATGCACCTCCTTTAAAGAATTCCCCTTCCTTACATATGTGTTTATTTACTAATAAACCTTGTACATTTTCAACCCTTCATCTTATGTGAACATTTACTCAATTTTGGGTATCTTCTTTTACAATTTGGATTTATCTCCTCCCTACACATGTATTGATGCTATTGGCCCATAGGAACCTTAATTGGACCATAGTCTAAAGATTTCTGGAAATCTAGACCCTTAGACTAAGGTTCTTTATACCTATTTCCAATTAATTCCAACTGCACATTGGAAAATTCTTTTTGAATTTCTGTTTCAGGGGAACTTATTTTAATAAGATGAGTTATTTTTCTATCCAAAAATATTCATAATCTGAATATTCTCTCTCTAGAATATTTTCTCTCTCTAGGTTAAAACAGTTAGAAACAAGGTCTTTATATTTCTGAAGAGGGATTGATTACAGGGAAAGATACTAGACATCAAAAAGGGGAGTTGGGGGAGGAATCTTACATTCTACCCCACTTAAAAAACGCGAGATGTCCTCATCTCGCAACTTGGGATCATTTCGCAAGATGCACGAATATGAGACTTAGAGAAAAATTTTAATCAAGATTAACCACCAAGAAAAGTCTTAAAGAGAGCAAGATTCAAAATAAGAACAAGATTTAAACTTTATTCATTCTCGGAACTTATACAGTAAAGATAGAAGAACTCTTTACACTTCCATAAGCCCGTCCATCATATGGTCACAAAAGCAGTCCTCACAAGCTGCACAAGTATAGGGTAACTCATCTATGGGAATGATTCTGCTGGTTATTGCCGCACCTATCTCAGTGGTATGAGGTGATCTAACAAAAGGACCTCTGAGAGGCAAGCCAAAAACGGGGTAAAGGCATATCTTCTCATGAGGAAGAAAACATGCCAGTAAGAAGACCCGCTCAGAAAACCCAAGATGCCTTGATCTCATGACACAGTAGTATCGGGGACCCAAACCCAAAGCTTCAATAACCATGGCCAAGCGGACATTGTTACGAAAGTGCTGCTGACCCCAGGGTGTTACCCTAGTTATGTTTTGATAGGTCCGCCATTTGGTCTGCGCTACAGAAGTTCCTAGGTGAGGAAAAAGTGAGCGCTCATACTGTTCTATAAAGTCTTTCTTCACAGACTCTCTTGCGTCTTGAAGGTGAGAAATCATCAGGGATAAAACTAATTCCTGTTGCCAAGCCATTAAGAAAGAAAGGAGATTGATGGGAGTAAGATTACTGTGAGCGGCAAGTAAAAATTACGACTTATATATAGGAAGGAGCTAGCGTAACCTAGAAGCCAACGGTAACTTGCCACTGAAGTTTTACCGTCTTTCCATGATTTGAGTTTGACACATTTTTCTATAGAAGGCATTAAGAATTTTGAGATGAGGAGATAAAAGAAGCTTGTAGGCTAAGTCACCTACTTTCATTGAATTCAGATATAAGGATCATAATATCTGGGGGATAACTTCTTATACTCCCCAAGAGATAAAGAACTTCTTTTGGGCCATACCCGAATGAAAACCAAAACCTTGGTATCCAAAACACCGATTCTCACTTCTAAACTCATTGTTCTAAATCCTTGAAATAGGCGTGACTCCTGAGAAGTATTTTAGGAAAAGGGTATTCCTTTTTTAAACAGAAACTTTCTTTTATTTTAGAGAGGGAATAATTATAAGATCCGAAAGGGAGATTCTTACTCCTATATACCTCGAAGGCTGGGGAGGAATCCTATAAGATATTTAGTCAGTTCAAGGAAGAAACTTGCACTTGGATCATTGGGATCAACGCTTTTTTCCCCATTCAAGAGGCACAGCCGTTGATTCCTATCCATAGAACAGTTTCTGTCCGGGATTTATTTTTTTTTCTATCGTAAAAACAAAAGTTTGAGTCTCGATTTACGGATCCATCAGTCCAGCCTAACCCCATCCAATCCCATGGGTTAGCCAACCGCCCAACCACTGTAGTGATGGGATCCAATTAAAAATTTGGTTAGGTTTTGTCCCGGGTACCAAGGAAAAGAGTTCCAAGGCCCCCTAGCCGGATGTTCATGCAAAATAAAACTAGTCACACCACTCACACACCCAATATGAAGTTGCCTTTTTCAACCAGATTCAACCAGTTTAAAACAATCCTTTAATAAAACCATAGTATCATTGATCTCCATCTTCCAATTTATCCAATTGATTCTTAATTTCCCATCATTCCTTCATCAGAGTATCTATGGCATCATTGGCAACTAGAACGCTCAGGAGCCATTTCGATAGTTCCTAGCCCATAATACTTGGCAATATAATCACTTAACAAGATGGACTCTCGTTGAAGATCAGCAAGATCAACCAACAGATCCATATAAGGAGCCATGGACTCATCCATTGAAGACCAGCAAGGTCAATCAACCAGATCCATGCTCGATTTCAGAAAACAACTCCAACTCTGTTCCAATATCTTCCTCGACGCACGCGTGGGTATCCTAGGCAACCCAGAGCCCGAGCACCGTATGGTCAGCACCCTCTAGGATCCTTCGCAGGTAACCTAGCGCTTCACGCATAGGCCGCTTCCTTGGCCCCTCATCCACCGTACCGGAAGCTCACCATTTTAATCGCACCGAGGCTGGTCAAAGACCTCGGCCGACCTTGCTACGCGAGACGTCCTTCATTGACTCCCCGTCAGCAGTTGCAACTTTACCATCACGACTTTAATCACAAGACGGTCAAAATGCTCCCCCCAGCATTCTTGACATAAAACAATCATTTACAAACAGCATTTACAAACAGTATTTACAAACAGTTTACAACACAATTTCTATTTTAACTTTCATTTTTCCACATTATCCCTCATCAATCTACATTACTTATTCCATATTCCATTTATATGTATACTCATCCCATCACATCATTTCTATCTCATCACTTCAGATTCCCTCACATCGCATATCGTATATTCACATCCATACATCCACATCTATATGCTAGAATGGTCTCTAATTGGGTCATCAATCCATAATGGATTGAATCATCAATGTGCATAAACTAAAAGTATAGCAAAAAGCCATTAATTTGGCCTCAAGCATAGCTTAATCTTGGATTAAGGAAAAGCTTTATGAAAAGCTTCATTTGGATTGAGAATGGGTCATGAGTATGATCATTTCTTGAGTGAGAGAGAGAATTATAAAAACCATTAGAATTTAAATATAAGTGGAAATTAACTTCTATAGCATTTATTAAATTATGTAACTCTTCACTACTATTCACCAATTTAACTTCAATAGCATTTAAAAAAAAACCATACCAATTAAACTTCTCAAGCTTGAGAGGGGTTGAGAAGAGAGAATCATTGAGTAATTATAGAAAAGATCAAAATTCAATATACTTACCTTATAATTTGCTTGATTCTTTATTCACGGTAGAGGCCCCCAACCAATCAATTGGTTTAGTATGTTGATGGAGCCACCAATGGGGATTGAAGAAAGAGAGAAGTATCAAAAACTAGTGAATTATTAAAGAATTCACAGTTCTTGGCTTAGGTAGAGTAGAGTAACAAGGCATAAGAGACTATATATTTTGGCTTAGGTGGAGTAGAGTAACAAAGCATAAGAGACTATCTAATTTGGCTTAGGTGGAGTAGAGTAACAAAGCATAAGACTCTATCTAATTTGGCTTAGGTGGAGTAGAGTAACAAGCATAAGAGACTATATATTTTGGCTTAGGTGGAGTAGAGTAACAAAGCATAAGAGACTATCTAATTTGGCTTAGGTGGAGTAGAGTAACAAAGCATAAGACTCTATCTAATTTGGCTTAGGTGGAGTAGAGTAACAAGCATAAGAGACTATATATTTTGGCTTAGGTGGAGTAGAGTAACAAGCATAAGAGACTATATATTTTGGCTTAGGTGGAGTAGAGTAACAAAGCATAAGAGACTATATATTTTGGCTTAGGTGGAGTAGAGTAACAAGCATAAGAGACTATATATTTTGGCTTAGGTGGAGTAGAGTAACAAAGCATAAGAGACTATGTTTTTTTCAACAAGGGGAGGCTTCTATTTATAGGAAAATTTGAGCTCCTAACCAAACAAACTGATTCTAGAATTCTCCAAGTCAGTTTGGTCACTTTTTGACCATTTTTAGGTCAGTTAAGCTAACTTTTTGGAACTAGACTTGAATGAGGAGAGAGGAGAGATAAAATATCTCAATTTTTATGAGTTTAAAACTCATTCAATCATGTGAAATATGCACCTCCTTTAAAGAACTCCCCTTCCTTCCAATGCTTTTTTCTTCAAGCGTTAGCCTCGTACCCTGTAATACCAAAGAGACACAGATCATCTGCTTCAACCCTAAACCACATCTTGGTATTCCTTTTAGGCAACTTTGATACACCTTTGATACACCTATTCAAGGTCCTCCTGCATACACTTTTGTTCAGAGAACATGGACAAAGGAAAAAGAGGTACAGTTCAAACTGATCCCAATTCTATATTATAGTGTTATATTCTGTGCTGTCGGACCCTGAGTTGTAGTAGTTCCAATATCGAAAGGTGGTTTTAATGGAAAACGCGAAATAGGATGGTTTTGCTTAAGGGGGACAGAATATCGCGTTTTCTAGCAGATTCCACACAATTTCTTTTATATCCTCTCCCTTAATTACCTATGCTAGTATATGTGTTCTAATGCATTCAAAGAATTTTCGCGACGAAACGCGATTTCAATGTTCTAGTTGTAAAGACGTCAAAATCGCATTTTTTGACCAATAGTATTTTGTATGAGAATCGATGCATATCTCGTATTTTTTGGCCTTTACCGATATATTCTGTAATGTTTTTCTCTGTTCTCTCTGTGTATCTTTATGTGCATGTACAATTTTGGATAATGCTCCAGCCAAGAGAACATTGGACCTGTCAAAATACTCTATCAAAGATGAGGAAAGTCCAGGTGATCAATATTTGAATTTACTCTTCATTATATGAGAAAATATGAATTATTTTTAATTTTTGCTATTGTATTTTTCATTATTACAGCTAAGAGGCAGAGTACCAGTACCAAAGGAGTAATCAAATCTAGTGAGCCAAGGAAGCTTTTGGAAGAGCAAAAGTCACCACACCTACAGCTTTTTGAATTTCTCCAAAAGTCCCAATGCCCAAAAGGAGTATCCAACATTTCACAGGATGTTCAACACTCCTTTAAAATTGACTGACATTGTGGCTCAGCACAAACACTTTTTGGAGGACCAGTTTGAGGTGTTTAGACAAATGACAGCTGATGGACGGATTGTGAATAAGGATGAAGCTTTTGTGCATATCAAGGACTTATGCCAAAGTGATAAGCTGAGGTATCAATTGAGCAGGCTTCTTCAAGGGTATCTGCAATCTCCACAAGAGGGGCTGTACAAGAGGGGCTGTAGGATATTGGAGGAGAGCTTTGCATTTGCCATTTATTTACATTATGTTGAGCTTGGTGTTTCTGAAAAGTCTGCTCAAGAACATGACTTGG
Source organism: Cibotium barometz (assembly GCF_041138505.1). Lineage (NCBI taxonomy): Eukaryota > Viridiplantae > Streptophyta > Polypodiopsida > Cyatheales > Cibotiaceae > Cibotium > Cibotium barometz. The sequence goes on from NC_141046.1 coordinate 29,164,601, forward strand.
AAGAATATGAGGAAAAGGAGGAGGAGTTGGCAAGTGATGGCAAGTGAAGACCTTCAAGATGAGGAGCAAAGAATTAATCTAAGAGGAGAAGAAGTCTGCTATTGTAGCACTTAATCTTATATCTCTGAAATCAGAGACTTTAAGAGATGCAGTTATAGTGGATAAAATTGAGCTTGATAGTTCCAGTTATGTTGTTCCCATCCTTCCATCATTCAAGATAGAAGGTAGAGAATATGTTTTCCTAATTGACATATTGTGCATTTTCAATCTAAGAGAGGACTATGCACTTGGCCTTATAGCTCAATTATGCAAGGTGGACAAGGAAGTAATGATAGATGATGATCCCTTGCTGGACCTAGAGGACAAGTTCAATCCTGCATTGGAACTTTCTACGTGTTTTAAGGAGGCAAGTAATTTTCAAGAGGTGGATGATGAAGTCTTTAAAGAGGTACAAGCCTGTATGAATCTCACTGGAAGCTCAGCTCTGGCACATCATTCTAAGTAGACATCAGAACATAGTATCTCATTGTGGAAAGAGAACTTGCTTGAGCAGGATGAGAATATGAAGGTAATGGCATCTTATTTGTGTACTTTTGTGATATTTCAATCCCTGCTTTTGAGTTCTAGTGACCATTTAGGTAATCTAACAATATTGTCTACATGCAGTTAGATATTGAAGATGAAACCTTCCTCTTGAGGTCCAAAGGAAGCAGAGTTGCTGGCTTGGGTAAACTGTCAAGTCTTTCCCATTTCCTTGCAGACTTATGTAATGCCAAATTGTTAATATACCATGGGACAATGAGCAACAATGGGGAAGCAATAATTCTTTTTTTCAAGTGTATGTCAGAGGCCCTGGGTGGCCATTCCCTTTCATGGTCTGTAGACAAAGTGATATTGATAGAGAAGAGGTCTGCCTTACATATTTTTGGTTATTATTCCGGAAAACATTGCTCTAGAGCAGGATTTTTTATGGTGTATAAGGTGAAACATAACAGTGATGGTAGCATAAGCAAGTACAAGGCTAGATTGGTAGCCAAAGGATATGTGCAGACACATGGGATTGATTATGAGGAGATATTTTTCCCAATTGCAAACATGGCAACTATGAGAGTTGTGATTGCGGTGGCTATAACTATAGGCTGGTTTTTACATCAGATGGATGCGAAAAATGTGTTCTTGCATGGTGACTTGCAAGAAGAGGTGTATATGGATCAGCCACCAGGTTTTGAGGATACAGGCCACCCAGAGTATGTATGTAATCTTTGTAAGGCTAAAGCAAGCTCCACGAGCATGGCATGACACGATTGCTGAGTATCTTGTCACTATTGGTTTTCATATGGCAAATGCAAATCACTCTTTGTATGTGTGCACAATTAGCAGGCTAGATTTGAGCTACACTATTGGCTTAGAGAGCCAGTTTATGTAGGTTCCATGCAAACCACATCTTGACAGTGTGCGATGCATACTTTGGTATTTGAGGGCCACTGTTGATTATGCATTGTTTTATGCAGCAAGTGTACCATTAGAGCTATATGGGATCACATATGCCAATTGGGTAGGTGGCATCTCAGATAAGAGATCTACCAGTGGATTTATGTTTTCATTGGGGAGTGCTACTGTGACATGGAGCAGCAAGAAGTAGCCCATAGTTGCCTTGTCAAGTATAGAGGCAGAGTATAGAGGAGTTACGATGGCGAAGTGTGAGGTAGCTTGCCAAACGCAAGCTACTTGTGCTAATTTGAGGTTGCATGTGGAGACAAAGATTGTCATATATTATGATAATCTTAGCAGTATGCAATTGGCCAGGAACCCAGTTTTCCATGCGCAAAAAAAAACACATTGAGGTACATTACCACTTCATTAGAGGGAAAGAGTCTTGGCAGGCAACATCGACTTGGCCTACGTCAGCACAGAGGATTAGGTCATTGACATCTTCAGAAGGCCTTGGGAGCTGAGAAGCTCCACAGATTGTGAGATATGCTTAGAGTTCATGAGCTGGAGTTGAGCTTGAGGGGGAGTGTTGAGATGTCAAGCTCAACATGAGCTAACACTCACGAGGCATCTGCATGACCATTTGACATTTACATCATTGGCAGGTTTGGTGCTGGCACCGACATATCTTTGCCAAAGATTTTATAGCTAGATTACACTGACTAGTCTACATCTACCACATTATGGACCGCTTATATATACTCTATTATGTGTGTTAGTCACTTTATCTTCTTTGTAGACCCTTTTGTTGTGTGAAGAAGAAGAATAATTTTTAGCCTCTCACCTTGTGTGTTCTCTTCTAGGGTTTGTGTGAGTGTGTGTGTGCTTGCAAGAGCTCAAGCTCTCTTCTCCCCTGCACCTTTTCAAGAATCCCCCCAATCACTTCAGAGGAATATGATCAAAGATAACTGAACTAGAGTCAATTGAAACCCTTAGAGAGTGTGGAACCCATGAAGCTTGCTGACTAAAGAAAAGTCTATCAATTATGGAGGAAGAGATTATATATTGGAGACTAAAATATGTATGTCCATGAGTATCTCTGCAGTCCCCTACCATCCACCAAGCCCATTTTCCCTCTCAACTCATCCCATTTTCCTTTCTTATGACCCATCAAAATGGAGATCCCCCCACTCCTATCTACATGCCTCTCAACCATATTAAAGTCTCCCAAAATAATGCAACAATCCTGAATATTCATATTACTAATCCAATCCCACATTTCACTCCTAATTTTATGGTTATGAGCTCTATATATATTAACTAACCAAACTTTCTCCCCATTAATCAAAATTTCCACCACCAAAATCCTCCCATTGGGATGGTTAACTATAATAGTAGGATTCAAATCACTCCTAATAACAAACATCACACTGCCATATCCAGATTTCAGCCCCCATATATAACCGTCCAGTCCTTAAACCTATCCCTCCTCAAGACTTTAGCCCCAACCAAATTATGTTCCTGAATTGCTAAAATAGATAATCCCCTCTTTAACTAAACCCCAAAATAAAGCATTCTTTTTCTTATCCTTAATGCCTTTAACATTCCAAGTACAGCCCAAAATGTCCCTAAACAGAGTCATGTCAAAGCAATTTCCACCTCCTCCCGTTCCCTTTGTACATCTCCCTCTCTCTGTATCCTCTTCCAGGATTCTTCCACTTGCCAATTGAATCTCTGAATAGAAGAAGTACCATTATCTTCCTCTCTCTTCTTCTTGCCTCATCCTTGGTTCATCTAAGATTAAGTTTCCCTTTTGCCTTAATCCATTCCCCTCCTGATTTCCCCTTCTCTCCCTCAGGGACTTTCTCTTGCCATGTCCCCTCTTCCACTTGACTTTCTCTTGCCATGTCCCCTCTTATTCCAACTTACCTAGTTCTCCTAAATCAATTTCTATGGATTTAGGAGTTTTAATCTTAGTATTACATGAAATACAATTACTAGTGGCATGTCTACCCCCCACATCATCATAAGGTAGATGTAACATGGGGTCCAACACACTAACAACATCCCATAAAGCAGGTCTAAGCCAAGGTGGGAGTCCAAAATTTCAACCCACACTAGGTAGGTCCTCTTGAAGACTCCTATTCACATTAAACAGGGGATCAAAAGGAAACACATGCAACAGCCTATGGCCCATGAAAAGCGGAGTTTTCATAAACAATTCTGAGACAAATTGCCCTGTAATAAACAAAACATTAAAAAAACTCTTTCCTAGGTAAAACACATTAGACACCACTCTATCATGCAAAACCTCCTCTTGCAACCACTTACCTACATCTGCCTTAGCAGGGGGTTTACCAGGACAGAAAATGATCACACTACAATAGAGAACATCCCAATCTGATGCTTGATCAACTCAGGGTCATGTATACCTTCCTTCCTTGAATTTGAGCATGCGTATTGAGTCTCGTTAATCCAATCGGGAACATTTTCCTTCCTCTCCTTCTCAACACATTCTTCATCACGAGGTTGCTTCATTTCATCCGTCTCCTCAAGTTCCCAATCCCCCCAACCCCTGCCATGGTCCTCAACTTCTTGTAACACGAATCAACCATCTTAAGCATGCATGCATGCATAAATAGTCAAACGCCTTTTTGATGTACAAGGATGTGCATACCCACACCTATGAAGTTAAATCACCCACTCTCCCACTTCACTCACTCACTACTTGTATTCACTCTCCCACTTCTCCCTCTTCCTGATGTACTTGGATTCTTAATAACTATACCATCATCTTACTGTGTAAATGATATACTCAAATAGTAATGTAAAAGACCAAGATCTAACATCTCAAAATTTGAGGCAAGGTCAGCCTTGAAGGATGTAATGAAATCATCATTAGTGCTTATCACTAGCATGCCATCTACATAGAGAATAACAATACATAAATCTTGCTTGTCCTTTTTCATATATAAAGTGATTTTCGTAGGACTATTTTTAAATCCCTATCTAGTCAAATAGGCATAAAACTTTTGGTACCAAGCTTTGAGAGCTTGTTTTAAACCATATAAAGCTTTATTAAGCTTTCATACTTCTGTTCTTGACTAGGTTGGGAAAATCGAATTGGTTGACTCACATAAACTTCTTTCTGTAAGTCACCAATCTCAAGAACGTTGTCCAATTGGTGCACTTTCCATCCATGATAGGTTGCTAAAGTAATAAATGGAAAAAGTTTCATCATAATCAATCCCTTTCTACTAGTAGGCATAACATTTTGTAGCAAGTCTGGTCTTAAATCTATCAACTCATCTATATTCCTTTCTCTTAACTTTAAAAACCCACGTATACTAATAGCTTTCTTGTTACTAAGTGGTGGATCCACTACATCCCAACAACAAGTACCATTTTTATGAATGGAATGAATTATCTTGCATGGCTTTCACCCAATTTGGATCTTTCTTAAGCCTCTTGCAAAAGACTGAGGCTCCATAGCAATATCTAATGAGAATTGGTTCAAGCACCGAGACTCTACAAAGGAGCTGATAATTTGCTATCCTAGAAGGTTCTTTTAACCCACATATGCATAAACCTAGATTCATTGATTTAGCATTTACTATATCTTCTAGCTAATCTACAGTTGGTGCATCAATTCCTTGATCATTATCGCCTTGCAACAAATAAGGATTAGTAGGCAAAATCTATTGAGAATAAACAAAAATTGGCATCGGTAATAACAACCCATCAAACATGTCTAGAGAATTTGCATAGGTATGCTTATTAAATTCTATCATTGGATAGACAACATCCTCTACAAAAATGACATCCCTACTGATAATAATCTTCTTAGTGTAGAGATGATAACCTTTGTTTTCAGCACTATAACTAATAAAAATAAATTTTATTACCTTGTCATCAAGCTTAGTTCTGCTTTTTGCTACTAGCACGTGCATGTGCATGTGCGTGTGCCAAACAACCAAAAACACATATATGTTTAAACCTAGGTTTTTGATTGAACTAAGCCTCATAATAAGGAGTGATAGTCTTCAAAGCTTTAGTGGGGCACCTGTTCACAGCACACAAGTAGCACAAAGAATTGCTTCAATCCAAAACTTGTGCAGAAGTTGCTGAACTTCAACCATGCATCTAAACATCTCCATGATATTCTTGTTTTGTCTCTCAATAACACCATTATGATGTGGTGTATAAGGAGTTGTACACTAATATGCTTTTTTATGCCAAAAAATCTTTGAATGCATTGGACATATATTCCCCCCTATCTAAACAAAGAGTTTGAACTTTTAAGCTAGTTTCATTTTCAACCATAGAATCAAAGTGTTAAAAATCAGAAAATACCTCTGATTTTTCCTTCATAAAGGTAAGACCAGCCATACTTACTATAATCATTAATAAATGTAACAAAGTATAAGCTTTCTCCCAAAGAAGTAGTCCTCATTGGACCACACACATCACTATGTATGACCTACAATTTATGATCAGCTCTATTTGCTGCTCTATTACAGTCTTTAGGAAAGGTTGGCAAGCAAGTTTGCCAAGGATGCATCCAAAACTTGTGTGGAAGCTGCTGCTGACCTTTAACCATGCATCTAACCATCTCCATGATAGTCTTGTTTCGTCTCTTAGTAACACCATTTTGATGTGGTGTATAAGGAGTTGTACACTAATATTCTTTTTTATGCCAAATTTTTTTTGAATGCATTGGACATATATTCCCCCCTGTCTGAACAAAGAGTTTGAACTTTCAAGCTAGTTTCATTTTCAACCATAGCAACAAAGTGTTAAAAATGAGAAAATAACTCTGATTTTTCCTTCATAAGGTAAGACCAGCCATACTTACTATAATCATTAATAAATATAACAAAGTATAAGTTTTCTCCCAAAGAAGTAGTCCTCATTGGACCACACACATCACTATGTATGACCTGCAATTTGTGATCAGCTCTATTTGCTACTCTATTGCATTCTTTGGGAAAGGTTGGCAAGCAAGTTTGCCAAGGATGTATCCTTCACAAATATATCTTGGTGGTGGATCAAGTTGAGAAAGATCCTCTAACATCTCATGTGCTGCAAAAGCACCAAACCACTAATAAAAGTGTGGCCAAACCTAGCATGCCACAACTAGTCATTTTTCATTGCATTAGAAGTATTTTCCAGATAAGGCACATCACACTTATCCACCACATCACACTTGTAATACCCATCTAATTTATACAACCACTAGTTAAAGATCTAGTTAACCACAATATGTTTGTCCTATTCTCTATCATGGACAATGCATTTATCTCTTGCAAATTCAACGTTAAGACCTCTCCTCGCTAGAGTGGGCATAAAAAGAAAATTCTTTTTAATTTCTTTAACAGAAAGTGTAAGATTCCTCCCTCCGACTTTTGACGTGTGCAGGTGTAAGAACCTCCCCTTTTGATCTTATAATTATTCCCCCCTCTAAAATAAAAGAAAGATCGTGTTTTACCCTATTTTGGCCTAGAGAGAGAAAATGTCTAGAGAGAGGTAATTCAAAATCGAGATATTTTTGGATATAAAAATCCTCTTAGTGTCTAAAATGGTTTCCCCTGAAACAGATATTCAAAAAGAAATTTCCAATGTGCAATTGGAATAAATTGAAATCAAGTAAAAAGGACCTTAGCTTAAGGATCCAATTTTTTTGAAATTTTTGAATTAAGGTTCTTATGGACCAATTAGATTAATCCAAATGTAGGGAGGAGATAAATGGAAGAATAAAATAAAATCTCGCAAAAATGAGTAAATGCTCACATAAGATGAAGAGTTGATTAAGAACAAGGTTATTAGTTAAAAAAGAAGAGATATTTAGAAGAAATGATGCACCTCAGTGTGGGGAATTTCCCTCATGAAGGAGGCACCTATTTCACATGTGTGGTTGAGTTTTAAACTCACAAGTAATGAGATGTTTTTATCTCTCCTCTCTCCTGCTTCAACTAGATCCAAAAAGTAAGCTAAACTGACCTAAAATGGTCGAAATTTGACCAAACTGATCTGGAAAATTCTAGAATCAATTTGCTTGGTTAGAGGCTCACTTTTTCCTATAAATGAAGCCTCCCCCTTTGTAAATGGTTAATAGTGTTTTATGCATTGTTACTCTACTCCTCCTCCCCAGAGCCAAAAACAATGAATTCATTGATAATTCATTTGTTTTTGACCATTTTCTCTTCAAAAGAATTGGTGGCCACTCTTGTTGCAAACAAGAGTAGATCCCTCAAACCATCAAGCCAAAGGAAAGCTCACAAAACTCCTAGTAGACTCACGATATGTGTCATGGGAAAAACTAAATGATTCTCAATTGAAGAGATGTTCCATGATGGGCTTAAAGAGTAATAGCTTACACAACTTGATCATTATATCCAATCTGAAAACATTTGATCAATGTTGTAAAGAAGCAATACGGCTAGATGACAACATGATGGAGTAGATGATCATGATGCGAGATGTTCGTCATCTAAACTAAGTCAAATAATGGCTAAAGAACAATCGATTTCGAAATCGTCATTCCTTGAATGCTATGCAGCCTTGCTTAAAATCTTACAACCCGACATCTATAAGAGAGGATGCAATCCTTCAAAACCAAACATCCTTAATGCCTCTCCAAGTGATAAGCAAAACGCCTTGTGTTTAAGTGCAATCACTACGACCATCCCAATCCCCATTGTGCGTACAAGGCACGTGTTTTTCTGTAGTGTATACATTGTAAAACCTTTGGTCATGATACTACCCAGTGTCCCAATTCATCAACAATTTACTCAAAACCTCCATCTCCCGTGTACCAAACAAAAATAGTCCAAAGGGTAGAAACTGCTTAGGAAGCAGTTAAGAAAACACTTCAGTGTTTCTATTATCATAGAGTGCACAAAGTGGCAGACTGCATAGTTTGGAATACTTCCATGCCCACAATCACTCACACTTTGCAACCCATGTGTGAACATTTTGGAATCGACCACATGTTCCAAGATTGCCCAAGGCGAGTTGCGTCACTGCAACCTGTCTCACAAAATACAACTCAACATCTTAAGTGTATAAAACGGGCAATTGTCCATAGTACTCTTGAATGTGCTTATGTGATTGCAAGCCAAGGCACGAGAAATGATCGAAAAGAACGCAAAAGATAACACTTCGAAATGGGTAGAAGAACATGCCTTAAAGTAGAAACCAAAAGAGAAAACAAAACCTTGTAAACCCAAGAAAAACAAGGGACAACAAACTAAACCAAGGTTGAAAGAGAGGACATGGAAAAGAAGCCTATGGAGGACCTAACCCCAAAAGAGCCAAAAGCTACACATGATGCAGAAGCATCCACCTCAAAGGCTACCACACAAAAACCACAACACCTATATATGCAACTTTAGAATACAAAAGCCCAAAAGAAAATTTGATCTCGTCGCATGGACAAACATAATGAAAACTTGATGATCCAAAGAAAGTTAGAAGATGAAACAAGTTCTAGTACGTCACTTAGTGAAGACGAAACAAGTTCTGATTCGTCACTCAGTGCAATTAATAGACCAACCACAAAACTAGAACCCGCCCAACGACCCCAACTTGAAAATCATGATCATATAACATATGCAGAACGCAAAAAGCAAGCTCAGGAGAGCATGCTTATCATGGTTGAGTGTCTTACAGGATCACCGGTTGTGATTGAACCTCATAATGCCAATCCTAAAAAATAACCAAAATACAAGAACTTGAGGAGTTTCTCTTCCCCTTTCAAGAGAAAGACATACTCTCTATAGAACAGTCATTAGAGGCAGATTGCACGAATTATGCGATTGAAAATGCACGTGAGGAATTCTATGAATCCCTAATGAAATTAAAGCAGTCTCTCAAAACCTCATTCGGAGGAATGCTCTTCTCTCATGGGGTGAAGCCATCATAGCATTAGTACTTGCACCTTTAATGGCTAAACATGAGTTATACAAAGACATCAAGAGCTATATAGAACAAGACTGTATGGATTCGCAAGTTTCTAAACAGACCTCAATTAGAATTGTCAGAGGACCGAGTGTGCCATTGTACACATTGGGTACTCTTGAGAAAGTTGAGAGCCAAAAAGAGGATGAAAGTGAATGGGAATATGAAACCGAAATGGGATCTGAAGCTGAGATAAAAACTAAAACATCCATGATTCTACTGGAAGATTCTATCATGGTAAGGTTGGATTTTCCTACAAGCAATGATGTTAAGTGCAAACGCACGTTGATTAGCCCTCGAGCTAGTCATAACATCATGACAATAGAAACTTGGGTGTCATTAGGGAAACCTAATGACAATAGAAACTTGGGTGTCATTAGGGAAACCTAAACTCATCTCTAAAGACAATGGTCTTGCAAGAGGAGCTAATGGACAAAACATTGAAGTTCTAGGTTACTTTAGCTATGCTACTCAAACAATCGGTGGAGATGTGGAAGCTATGCTACTCAAACAATCGGTGAAGATTCTACAATGGTATGGTTGGATTTCCCTACAAGCAATGATGTTAAGCGCAAACGCGTGCTGATTAGCCCTCGAGCTAGTCATAACATCATAACAATTGAAAATTGGGTGTCATTGGGGAAACCTAAACTCATCTCTAAAGACAATGGTCTTGCAAGAGGAGCCAATGGACAAAACATTGAAGTTCTAGGTTACTTTAGCTATGCTACTCAAACAATCGGTGGAGATGTGGAATTTAGATTCCATGTTACCACAAATCCCCTTAAGTATGATGTCATCCTTGGTGGAACTTGGATTCGTGAATTGTTGTATTCACTTGATGAATCCATGCAAACAGTCACCTTAAACACTCCTACAAGCATTATGCAATTTCTTTTACGGGAGGATGAGACCTTGGAAGAGCTGGAACTTCTAACATACCTTACTAAAAATTATGGTTGGATTGGAAATTTCCAATAAAATCACCATAATCCAAGAACAAATTTATCCAACTCGAGAGCACAATATCATGACCCTCGAGTTATGAGATTTGTTAGGTCAACCAACACTTACGGCTCATCCCCTGAAAGAATTCCATTTACACAAGACTTGAACATGCCATGTCTGGGGTGCTTTGAGCATACAATGTATATTGAAACTAACCCCCTTAATTGCAAGTTTTTTGTGGTTGAATATGTGTTGGAAGCAGATGCGATCTTGGGTCATAAATGGACTATTGCTGCCCAAGCACCATTGTGCTTTTCTAGCGATAGGGTAATCATGATGGTAAACAACATAGAGTTAACAATACCATACTGCACGGAAGACGATCCAATATGAATGGATTTCTATGACGCTGAATGCAAAAAGTTACAAGCCTCTTCCACCATGAAACCCCCTCTACACAATGACCTACCATCTGTGTCAACGAGACCGACTCCGATAAAGCATCTACTCCTTCAACTCCATCCTCACCAATGAAGTTCGATGCCAAAACCTCGCAATCAGCAACTATTTCTAAAGATGTCTCCCCCACACAACCATCTATCTCTAACAAGGAACTCAAAGGAAAAGCCCCGGACCCAATGCCTCTTCATCGAGAAACCTCACCAAAGGAGACAACAATATGCTCAAAAGCATTATCATTCATCGATAGCCACTCCACAAGAGACTCTAGCCTCATCATCGTCTCAATAGTGCCCACCATGAGTCTCAAACCCGTAACCTTAGTGCCAACAAAGATCAAGGAGGGCCCCAAACCTTCCATGCAACCAAAAAGAAAAATCCACCAAGACAACCAAAATCAAGGTATCTTAATGGTATCCAGATGTGGGTGACGCAGTAGCTACTTGTAGCTCAAGTCTACTAGGTGCCAATCAAATTTGGGTGCCTCGATCATCAAAGCCTCTTCCTCAATGCAGCACTCAGAGGCCAAGGAAAAAGAAAAGTACTCCACAACACCATCCACAAAAGCCTATGCGAGTTTCTCAAAGAGCTCCCACATCTCAATAAGTGTGGGTACCAAAAGGATTACTTCAAGCACAAGGATACTACCAAGGAAATACCAAAGCTTGGATTCCCAAGTGCATCAAAAAGTACCCTAAGTCTGCACAAAGAAAGAAACCTCAGCACGAACAACATCAGCTACTACTAATTTATAATGTTCATCGAAGATGGGTTCCTGTGCACGTGCTTCAAGAACAAGGGTATTATGAAGGTAATACCTTCATATGGTTGCCAAAATTAAACAAAGTGAAGAAAGCCTCACCACTGACTTCAACACCAATAGCTTTACCTAAAGTTCGAAAAGAATGGAAACCTAAACAACACCAAGCCAATCACTCAACAAATACACAAGCACTTTAGGTTTCATTCAAACCCAATGGCAACCAACCAAAACCTGTACCTACCGCCTCGACAACACTAGCGCCAAAAATTTAAGATTCAATTCCCACGGCAAAACGAAGACTTATGAGTGCATCAAAGACAAACTCACAATGCTCTTTTCACCCCTCTGGATGTGAAGTGTAAGTGCAGAAGCTACGCGGTAGACATAAGAACCTATTCTCTCAAAAAGGAGACTGGCCACAAGAACCTACTGCTTGCAAGGTGGTAACCCAAAAAAAAACACACACACACACACACAAAAACAAGGGAGTCACACAAATGGCCTACTTCAAAATGGTAGAATATCACAAACAACTCCCAAGGATCTTAAATAGCCATTCCATTTTTGTTAAGCTTATAGCTTACTATTCTTTTGGCTAAGTTAATGTAGGAGCTGCTCCATAAGTACATATTGATACTCATGCACTGGAGGACATTTGCACCAAAGCCTTACCATCAACAACTTTCTAGATACATCTCTGGATAGGGGGTCGATGGTGGGCAAAAGTCTGGTCAATGGATGGTACAACCCATAGCTTGGAATTCTCATTCAAATTACAAACCTCTCCAAACGATGCTACCATCTTCAAAAATCAATGATCTCCAATCCCTAGTGAAGATATCTATATTCGCCTTGCAAGTCGATGTAATTCTTCCAATCCTCGCCAATAAGTTGTAAGATTCCTGCACCTCAAGATGTCCAGTAGCTTTCCCTGCTGTAATCAATCCCCTTTTCATAATAATAAAAGATCTTGTTTCTACCTGTGTTTTAACCTAGAGAGAGAAAATGTTCTAGAGAGAGATAATTCAATTTTTAGATATCTTTGGATGGAAAAATATTCTTTCCTATTAAAATAAATTTCCCTGAAATAGAAGTTTAAAAAGAAATTCCTAAGGTGCATTAGAAATAAATTATAATCTGCACAAAAGACCTTAGCCTAAAGGTCCAGATTTTTTAAAAATTTTGGATTAAGGTTCTTATGGACCAATAAGATTAATCCAAATGTAAGGAGGAGATAAATTGAAGAATAAAAGAAAACCCTCAAAAAATGAGTAAATGCTCACATAGAGTGGACTAAGGACTAAAGAAAACAATTAAAAAACTGAGTTTTGACACCTCTCTCAGTGTGGGGATCTCCCCTCATGAAGTAGGTGCCTTTTTCTCATCATTATCTCTAATTTTTAATCAATAAAATGAGATATTTCATCTCTCCTCTCTCCTATTTCAAAACTAGATCCAAAAAGTAAGCTAAACTGACCCAAAAATGGTCAAAAATTGACCAAACTGATCTGGAAAATTCGAGAATCAGTTTTCTTGGTTAGAGGCTCACTTTTTCCTATAAATAGAAGCCTCCCCCTTTGTAAAAGCTTAATGGTGTTTATGCAGTGTTACTCTACTCCTACCCAAAGCCATTTACATTGAATTTTCTTGACAATTCAATTGTTTTGGCTTAATCCTCTCCAAAGTAATTGGTGGCCACTCTTGCTCCAAACAAGAGTAGAACCCTCAATCCCTCAAGCCAAAGGAAAGCTTACAAGCTCCATGTAAGCTTATTTTTTCTAACTTGTTTAATTTTTAAATCTATAATTTTCTTGATTTTCTTGTTTTATAGTTGATTGAAGTGAATTCTAATGCTATGCCTTGATGAAAAGGCCACCCCCTCTCTTCTTTACAATTCAGCCTTTCTTAATCCTAGAAAGATTAGTTTAATGACTAATTAAGCTTTTCTTATTAATTACTCTCTTGATTTCTAAAAATTGAGTAGATTAGAGTCCTATACATCTAGATTGGGTTAATTTAAGTTGAAATTAGAATGATAAAAATGAGAAATGGTCAACCATACAAAGGAGGTTATGGCAAAATTTTTCAGAATTTTGTGGAAAAGAAAGTTATTTTTTATGTTATTCTAAAAGAGTAATTCCCACCATTTGTGCATTCTAAAAGAAATATTCTAATTGACTCCATGTACATATTCAGCTATGAATATGCATGGATATCACTAATATTGATTATTAAATTAATTTCTAATATCTATGCATAGAAAGATGCATAATGGAAAATTTTTTTATTATAAAAGTGTTATTTTCATTGAATTTAATTTCTATTCATATAAAAATGCATCATGAAAATTTTTTATTATAAAAGTGTTATTTCAATTGAATTTAATTTCTATGCATAGAAAGATGCATAATGGAATTTTTTTTAATTATAAAGTGCTATTTTCATTGAATTTCATTTCTATGCATAGAAAGATGCATAACAAAATTTTTTTATTATAAAAGTGTTATTTTCATTGAATTTTATTTCTATGCATAGAAAGATGCATAATGGAATTTTTTTAATATAAAAGTGTTATTTTCATTGAATTTAATTTCTATGCATAGAAAGATGCATAATGGATTTTTTTAATTATAAAAGTGTTATTTTCATTGAATTTAACTTCTATGCATAGAAAGATGCATAATGGAAATTTTTTTATAGTGTTATTTTCATTGAATTAATTTCTATGCATAGAAAGATGCATAATGGAATTTTTTTATTATAAAGTGTTATTCAAAATTGCGATCAAGAAGTTTTGGGGATTCTAATTCAAGAAATACTCCTTGTATTAAAAGAAAATCAAACTGAAAACTTGCATAAAAACCCTGTTTTCTTAAAGGACTGTCTTAGGCCAGAATGCTGAAGGGAGCATTTGGTATATGTTTTTCTAAGGGAAGTTCGGTTGCAACAGCCGGCGCGGGGAGTGTTCAAAGGACAGCTCACGCTGCAAAGCCTGCTCAGGTCCTGACCAGCCTTGGTATGGTTAAAATGGTGCACTTCTGGTACGATGGACGAGGGGCCGACGAAGCGGTCCCTGAGTGAAGTGCCAGGACACCTAAGGAGGATCCTGGAGGGTTCTAACCAGGCGATGCATGGGCTCGCGGTGCCTAGGATACCCATGCATATGTCGTGGAAGATATGTACAATGGACAAAATGATTATTGTATTCTATTTACTGGATCTCGTCTAGTTGGTCCCAACGGAGAGTCCAGAGTGATATCTATTACTAGATCTCGTTGCTGAGCAGTTGGTCTCCTAGAGTGATATTGTTTTTTGAGAAACAAGGGATTGGATGGAAATTTTTGAGTTATGACATCTGTAACCAATATCTGTTTGTCAATGGATTATTTTACAAGTTAAAGTTTTAAAGAGGAGTGTGTGCATATCTGTATTCAAAAGCAAAAGTTAAGAAAGGCATTCAATTATGGGTGGGTGAGTAATTGTCCGGTTCTACCGATTCCAGTGGTTGGTGGGTGTGGCTAACCCATGGGCCGGATGGGGTTAGGCTGGAATCAGTGGAGTTTTAATAATTAAATTGAAATAATAGGAATACGCTTAGAATTCGAGTAGTTAAATAAAAACCTGAAGAATTTCTCAAATGAGTAGCTCAATGGCTGTGCCTGACTTCTATTAGGAAAAAAGCTTGATTTCCTCAAATGATTAGATCATCAGTTGTGCCTGATTACAGTTAGGAAAAAAACGTTGATTTCTTCAAACTAAGTCAGTGATAGTTTTCCTTCTATCTAGTTAAATGAAGTGAAGGATAGTTTAGTCTCTTGACCCCGTTAGAAAATTCGTTAAGAAAATCAAAAAGGTGGAATCGTCTCCATTTTTCGGGCAGGAAAATTTTCCTAGTTTTGGTTTCGGAATGACCACTAGATTAGTCTCGTGTCCAGACATTCGAGGGGGGCGAGGCCCCGAGTGGGAAACCCTGCCCCACGCAAGAGAAAGCTACTTCCGCTACTAGCGAACGGGAATCCAGTGCGTGGAGGGGGCAGAGGGGTCTCACAGCTAGTATCAGAGCGCTATTGTAAACTTACGAAACAACAGCACAAATTGACTAAAATTTTAAAGTAAATCTGGGAAAATGATGTTTTTACTTGCTAAGATTATGTTTGAAATGAATTCATAAATTGAAAACTCATAAATTGAACTGGATTTTTAGATGGATACCCCAAATTTGTCTAGCATTCCTGGACTTTCTCAGAGTCAAGATATGATTGCCTTTGCCTTCGAAAATCTCATCAACTCCGCTACAACCCGAGAAAGTAGAGTGAGACTCGCTCATCTCACTTTGAGGATCTATACTTTCCTGATCCAATAGAGCAACGTCAGCATATGTGGTTCTCTGGAGAGCAAAGTATTAACGTCAATACCAATCAACATCAAAGACTCAAATAGAATATCTCGCTAGCCATGATCTTGATAAGGCTAGGAGTTATTCATTATGTCGAACTCGATAATCATTCACCCCGAAATTTTAGAATTTATTGCCGTATTTTTAGACTTCTTAGCCTCTTTATTCCTAGGAGAAGAATTACAGCACCATTATCAGTGATGAATCGTGTATATCATAGCATGTCTCCATCATAGTGTCGCCTTTTTATGCGTATGCGATTGAGGCGGTGACTTTTGGAACCAAGACGCTCTATGTATATGCTCTATGTATATATCAAAAACTTTTGATAATAAATGATTTCTTGCAAAAGATTCCAAATTGTTTTCATGGTTGTGAATATTGGTTAATAAAATTATCAGAGTGAATCTTGTTTTCAAGAATTATGATGGAATATTTATTGTTTAAGAAATAAATCTCAAAAATTAAAGTCATAAATCTGATGACAAAGTTAAGTTGACAAAAATCTCGTTTTATCAGAATCATGAGGCACGCAGGGTGCTGTGGTAGGCAACCGGATCCTCTTACCGATGATGAAGAGTTAGATCTAGATGTTCGTAAAGCCCAACACCGATCCCAACCTAGTCCCTTCAAGGATGAAGGGGAACAGTTAGGAGAAGCAGTGGAAAAATGGATCGAGGCAATGGAAGAGTATTTTGATGTAACCAATTATAATGAGAGGAGCAAGATGGCTCTCGCCAGATTGAAAATTGTGGAAACGGCCAGGGTCGCATGGAGGAACCATTGCGAGACAAACCGTCTCGTGACCGAAATACCCGGACCTTGTCAGATCTTAAAGAGCTTACCTCAGGAAGAGGTTCTGTCCTTCGGGCTTCCTGGAAACTAAAATGAATGAGTTCTTGGAATTGAAGCTGGATAGCTGGACAATTGAAGAATACCATCAGGCATTTGCCCTTCTCCTCAAATATTCTCTACTTTTGGATGAAGAGCAGCTGATGGCCAGATTCATTCGAGGGATGAACGAGCCATTGGACACTTTAGTGA
Organism: Cibotium barometz; assembly: GCF_041138505.1. Lineage (NCBI taxonomy): Eukaryota > Viridiplantae > Streptophyta > Polypodiopsida > Cyatheales > Cibotiaceae > Cibotium > Cibotium barometz. The sequence continues at coordinate 29,181,601 of NC_141046.1, forward strand.
AAAATACCAAACCAGTCTCAATGGGAGAAGCTATCATAATGGCAAAGGACTTTGCCAAAGCATTTGTTGTTAAGGTCCCACCTAAGCCTGCACCCTCAAACTTTAAAAGGTTCTAAACCCCGGGAAGTGCTTCAAACGTTCCACCCCCAAAGAGGCAGCAAGGCCCAAATCAGAATCAAGATGCTGGAAGATTTAAAAAGTGAAGGAAGACCCTTCGCTCAGAACACTTTCTTAGGAGCCCCACCTTTTTCAAGGACTCAGAGGGATGAGCTTAGAAGTGAGAACAGTTGTTTTGGGTGTCAGGGTTTCGGTCACCAGCTTAAAGACTGCCCAACTCCTACCATGTCAAGAGGACAGGGAAGTCAAGGACCCAGAGTGCAGAGACCAGGCCCTTCGTATGAGTCAAATCAGGGTCCCCGTCTCATCAAAATTAGGACAATCCCATGAGGACTCTAGCTCAGCCATCTGCCTCTATTCAGAGTAATCTTAGAACTCCCTCCCAGAATTGGAGTAACCAAAGAAAAAGAGTTCCGCCCCAATCTGCAGTAGCCAGAGCAGTTACGATAGCAGAAGTGGAAGAGGAAAGAGGTTAGATTTATGCCACAATTGAAAACCAAGGGCCAAATCATCAATTCTCTGTCATCCATACTCCAGCTGAGTATAAGGGTAAGCCATTTAAGCTTTTGATTGATTCAGGCAATACTCATTCATTTATTTCCTCTGGATGCTTGCGTAAGCTAGTCTTAGAAGAACAAAAATCAGGAAACCTATGCAAGTTGAATTGGCCAGTGGGAAGACTCTTTCCACTCACCATGAGACAGATCGTATTCAGTTTAATCTAGATGGGAATGTAACTGACTATCAGTTCAGAGTCCTACCTTTGGGAGTTTTCGACAGAATCCTTGGAATGGATTGGCTCCACAAAAATCAAGCTGACATTCACTGTCACAATGGAACCATTTCCTTCCGTGACCTTCACGGGAACAAAGTTCAAGGAACCGAAGTTTCAGGATCCCCAAATCTGCAATTAGTAAAAGCTTCTAAGTTACTGAAAGGACTTAGAAAGAAGCAGCTCATTTATGTTGTCAAAATGAATCCGATAGACACAAAGTTAAAGGCTAAAGAACCAGAATGGTTAAGTGAGTATGATGATTTATTCGATTCGGGAAGTAGATCATGTGATAGAATTGACCCCTGGAGCTCAGCCAGTAGCCCAACGCACGTACAAAATGCCCCTTGAAGCCACCATTGAACTCAAGGAACAGCTTAGGCAGCTGTTAGAACAAGGGTTTGTAAGACCCAATGTTTTACCTTGGGGAGCACCAGTTCTCTTTCAGAAAAAGAAGGATGGAACGTTAAGACTCTGTGTGGATTACAGAGATCTCAATCAGCTGACAGTTGAGAATAAGTCCAGAATTGATGAGCTTCTAGACAGGCTAAGTGGAGCCACAAAGATAGATCTCAAATCAGGGTATTACCAGATCAGGATTAATGATCAAGATATCCCAAAGACAGCCATCAATACTAGCTTTTGCACTATGAATTTACAGTCATGCAGTTTGGATTGTCTAGTACTTGAGGTTGGCATAGACAAGGGTTGATTGATTTTACTGCTAAAACTAGTCTTGTAATTGAGCCACGAAAGTGGCTATAGCCATAAAAGTCGCTCATGACTACCACTATTTGCAGAAACCCACAAGACTCAACCCTATTATGAAATTTCACCGACTCAAGTCATAGAAGATCCAAGAATCCACATAGAGGATGAGTACACCAAATCAATGGTCAAAATTCCATCAAATAAATTAGGTCAACACTTTGAAGGTGATGAATCCAATGCAGTACTACCAGTCACCTTCCAAGGGCATCACAATAATGGGAGTCCTAGATGGTGGTGTAGGAGTCAATATAATCACCAAAAAATGCTAGAAAAAAATGGCCAAACCCAGGCTTGAAGTCTCAAACATTGTGGTTAAAATGGTTGATGGTACTGTTACCAAACTAATGGGAATGTTATGCAACCTTAAGATCAAAGTGTTGAAACATTGAGTTAGGCATACGTTCATTATAATGGACTTTTTCAAGTAACTTTATTCTTATGAAATGATCTTAGGAAGACCATTTATGCGTGAAGCTAAAATGGTCCATGATTGGTTTAAAAACCATGTCTACCTACAATTTGATGACTCAATCCTTAGAGTAGACCTCGTGATTGGTCACGTATATCTAATGGGTAATGGTGGACTATTCAACTAGATATATGATACTATCATCCATTTGACTCCTTTGCAATACTGCTATAAAAGAGAAGAGATTGATGTAGGGAAGGATCCACCCTATAAAGATTCTTTAAAAAATCTATTAAGCCTAAAGATGATCTAAACTAGATACATATATTGGCTACAATTGATAGCTGGGGAGCTAGAGGCTCTACATGGATTACATTTGATGGTGAGGAGCTCTCTAAGGTTGTGCCCCAATGAATGGTTGGTGCTCTACCTTCTGATACTGAGTGGATTGGTTATAGTGAACTTGATTCCACATGGGATGACTCAAGCTCAAGCACTAATAGTGGTGAGGAGTCTCAAACAGAGACTGGAAGCAACACCAACTCCTTAATTACCACAAAAAAAACACAGGTGACAACATCAAAAGAAATTGTAAACAGTAGCTTTGAATCTGATGTACAGATTCCCAATCTGAAGAAAGGGAAGAAGTTCTTCAAAACACCAAGGAGAACCTCCAAAGACGGCAGAGACGTAAACGCTATCCACTGAATCATCATAGAACGCTACAAGAAATAACAACTACCACCCAATGGCTCGAATACATGGTGCAATAGCGAACGTTTATAGATGATTGGGGAGAGGAGTTACAAAAGGTCAAGTATTGTAGGACACCCTAAATTGATAAAGCTAAGGTGAAAGTCTCTGATAAACCAAAACCGAGTCGCTCAGCCAGAAGGAAAAAAAAATTGAACTCGCATAGAAGGAACGAGAAGCTAAAGCGGCATAGCAGAGCTGAAGCAGCTAAGAAAGGAAAGGAAAATGAGCTTGATTTACACCCAGCACCTGAGCATTACAAGTCATACACCATAGGGGAACACAAGTTAATGTTTGATAATGCCAAGCATAACTCCACAAGTGAGAGTGTATGAGTCTATAATGTTCCTGTAGAGGTCATGGAAGTAGCCTTGGTTGAACTAGGAGAAGATCCTAAACCTATCCACATAGCCAAGGAATTAAATAGGGCCGAGGATGTTGAACTTATAGCTCTCCTCAAGGAGTATAGGGACTGCTTTGCATGGACTTAGCATGACATGAAGGGAGTGCATGCTAGTGTTGTATACAACACACCATCCCAATGGTACTAAATGTGAGACCAGTCTAGCACGACCCTATCCAATGAATCCTAAATATGCCAAAATTGTGAGAAAGAAACCAACAAGCTTATTGAATATGGATTCATTTACAAGATCAAACACTCATAGTGGGTTTCATCTATTTTGTGGTTATGCCTAATAAAAATGGAAAACTTAGAGTGTGTGTGGATCTCAAGAAGGTGAATGCTGCCACCACAGGGATCACTACCCCTTGCCTTATTCTGAACATGTGCTAAAGTGAGTTGCAGGCAAGGAATATTATAGCTTTTTAGATGGATACTCAGGCTAGCTATACATTAGGAGAAATATGGACTCTCCATTTTTCCCCTTAAGGGCTTTCTCTCTCTTCATTGAATCAAGGAAAAGTGGTGAAAAATGTTATAATATTGCCATTCTCTCTCCTCTTTTAGAATCAAGGAGACCTCTTTATATTGTTTTTATAAGAGATTCACCTATTATTTTATTGAATTAATGTCCCATGTCCAAAGTTAGGACCACCTATCCTCAAAATTCTCAAATCTGAAATATTAATATTCTATTTGATCTAAAAACATGAAGCATCTAAGATGTGACACTCTTAAATACCCACATGTGTAAGACCACCACCCCCTCTGAGATCACTGGCGGTGGCGGAAGAACCGTCAGCCTCTCACGCATGGTAGGAATCCACACTCAGGGCCTCGCCCCCATGGATGTCCGAACAAGAGACGAGTCCGGTGGTTCCTCTGAAAGCGAACCCTAAAAAACCTCTCTCGCTCGGAAGGCACGGGCGATTCCTCCAGGGAAAATCTTCTAAAGAATTAATCTAACAGGTCAAAGTCTTAACTATTCAAACTGATCCGATTGAACCTGAAGTCACATGGTCAGATCAAAGAAGAGACTTGCACTTGGTCCATAGAATCACCACTTTTTTCCTCCTTCACTGATTCCCTCCCACAGAACAAGGGTCTTCTCAGGACTTAATCTAACTAATGCAACTAATCTTATCTTAATGGTATCGCATAGGAATCCCCCGATCCAGCCGGCCCATGGGTTATTAGCCAACCGCCTGACCACTGTATTGGTGGGATTCCTTTATAAGGATTTGGTTATGTTTTGCTCGAGGAAAAGAGTTCCCAAGCCCCCTAGCCGGGGTTTCATGTAAAAATTAAGGTAGGCATACCACGTACACACCCAATATGAAATTGCCATTATAACAGAATCGGTTGTGTTTAAAACAATCCTTCAATGAAAATCATAATATTACTGATCATCATCCTTCAAAATTCTGAGTCCATTGTATTACAAAATATGTCATCTGGACTCTCCGTTGAAGACCAGCTGGCCAACCAACGAGATCCAATATCAAAATTTGATTCATAAAAGCCATTCTTTTTAGTCCATCCGAATCTTCCTCGACGCACGCATGGGTGTCCTAGCAACCACGAGCCCGTGCATCGCCTCGTCAGAACCCTCTAGGATCCTACTTTTAGGTGTCCTAGTACTTCACTTAGGGACCGCTTTGTTGATCCTCTCCCATCGTACCAGAAGCACACCATTTTAACCGTACTGTGGGCTGGTCAAGACCTCGGCACGCTTTGCCGCTGCGAGAGCGATGTCCCTCGATGACTCCCCGCCGCCGCCACCTATTCCAAACGAGCCTCTTCTTAGATTAAACACATACCAAATTCTTCCTCTAGCATTCTGGTGTAAAACGGTCCTTTAAAAGAAAACAGAGGTTCTATGCAAGTAAAATTCCTAGTTTAAGATTGGTTCCACAAAACCCTTTTTCCTTAATCCCCAATTTCATAATGAGAATCCTTGATCTCTCATCAGGTAATCTACCCATCATTTGACTGACTGTCCAACTAGATTCTTGGTGATTTCGGTCAAGGGAAAACTAGTTAATTCAATGGTAGTCTATTCTTTGTATTAAGAACTGGAATTGGTTACATGAAGTTTTTGCTTGATTCAGATCGAGAGATGGACAAGTAGTTCACTGACCGTCTCTCTCATAATTGTGGTCTAACCAAAATCATTCGGTTTAGTTCTAGCTTTGATTCTAAGGATTTTCTTCAGATAAACATCTACTAAGCTTGTAATCGTAAGGAAATTTCAAGTTTGTGAATTTCATTCCTTCTTAACCATAATAGATTAGGAAATGGTTTTATATGAGAATATCGGATTTTAATGAAAATACTCTTCTTCCATTTAATCTAATTCTGGGTAAATACCAATTTGGTGATTTAACCACATAAAATATCTAAAGATATTCTTTCTTTCAATCTTAATTTATCAACCCTGATTTTCTAGGAGGAATTATGGTGAAAATTCCTCTTTTGTCACCAAAATTTAATTCAATTCTTTCTCTATTTAAATACCATAAAATTTCTTCTTTTAACTAAATACCAATATCCATTTTTTTGAATAAGCTTAAAATTCCTCTTTTCCTCATTTAATGATTGGATTCCAATTGTCATGGGAATTACTCTTTTATCATAAAATGAATTTATCTAATATTCCTCTTTAAATTAAATAAAAATATACATTATTCTAAATATACCAAGAATTTCACTTTTACCATTTAAATGATTGAATTCCAAATATGATGGGAGTTCCTCTTTTATCATTTAAGTTTTTCTCATGCATAAAAATAAATTTAACTAAAATTTCTCTTAAAATTAAATAAGAATATCCATTAATTTCAATATGACAAGAATTCCACTTTTTCCATTTAAATGATTGAATTCCACAAGCAGCATCAGCCTCTCGCATGGGGCAGGGATCCACACTCAGGGCCTCGCCCCACGGATGTCCGGACAAGAGACTAGTCCAGCGGTTCCTCTGAAACCAAACCCAGAAAAACTTCCCTCGCCCGAAAGGCACAGGCGAGTCCTCCAGGGAAAATCTTTGAATGGGAGAATTAATCTAACAGGTCAAAGTCTTAACTATTCAAACTGATCCGACCAAACCTGAAGTCACATGGTCAAATCTGAGAAGAGACTTACACTTGGTCCATAGAATCACCGCTTTTTTCCTCCTTTAATGAGGCACAGCCGGCTGATTCCCTCCCACAGAACAAGGGTCTTCTCAGGACTTAATCTAACTAACGCAACTAATCTTATCTTAATGGTATTGCAAAGAAATCCCCCAAACCGGCCCGAACCCGTGATGCATATATGTGATATAGCTCGGCTCCATCGGCCGTTGAGCGCGTCAAAGCGCGATATAACCTTGTCGGGTCACACCCATCTCATGTATCCCCGGCCCGGCTCGAGGCCTTGGGGTCTCGGGTCTATCCATCCAACTCAAATCCATGATCCAACCGGCCCGGCCTCATCGGCCCGTCGGCACGGCATGGCTCGCCGTCCCGCGGCTTCGCCGTTTCCACCGTTTCTCCTTCCGTCGGTTCCGTTTTCGCTTCGGCACGATCGCCGTCAAGGTAGCCAACCGCCGACCACTGTATTGGTGGGATTCCTTTATAGGTATTTGGTTATGTTTTGCCCGAGTACCGAGGAAAGAGTTCCCAGGCCCCCTAGCCAGTGTTTCATGTAAACATTAAGGTAGGCATACCACGTACACACCCAATATGAAATTCCCATTATAACAGAATCGGCTGTCTTTAAAACAATCCTTCAATGAAAATCATAATATTACTGATCATCATCCTCCAAAATTTTGAGTCCATTATATTACAAAATATGTCATCTGGACTCTTCGTTGAAGACCAGCTGGCCAACCAAGGAGATCCAATATCGAAATTTGATTCACAAAAGTCATTCTTTTTAGTCCATCCGAATCTTCCTCAATGCACATATGGGTGTCCTAGCAACTGCGAGCCCATCCATCACTTGGTCAGAACCCTCTAGGATCCTACATAGGTGTCCTAGCACTTCACTCAGGGATGGCTTCGTCGGTCCTCACCCATCGTACCGGAAGCGCACCATTTTAACCGTACCGAGGCTGGTCAAGACCTCAGCAGGCTTTGCCACGAGCGATGTCCCTCGACGACTCCCTGCCAGCTATTACAACGAGCCCCTTCTTAGATTAAACACATACCAAATGCTTCTTCTAGCATTCTGGTGTAAAACTATCCTTTAAAAGAAAACAGAGGTTCTATGCAAGTAAAATTCCTAGTTTAAGATTGGTTCCACAAAACCCTTTTTCCTTAATCCCCAATTTCATAATGAGAATCCTTGATCTCTCATCAGGTAATCTACCCATCATTTGACTGACTGTCCAACTAGATTCTTGGTGATTTCGGTCAAGGGAAAACTAGTTAATTCAATGGTAGTCTATTCTTTGTATTAAGAACTGGAATTGGTCATGAAGTTTTTGCTTGATTCAGATCGAGAGATGGACAAGTAGTTCACTGACCGTCCCTCTCATAGTCGTGGTCTAACCAAAATCATTCGGTTTAGTTCTAGCTTTGATTCTAAGGATTTTCTTCTGATAAACATCTACTAAGCTTCTAACCGTAAGGAAATTTCAATTTTGTGAATTTCATTCTTTCTTAACCATAATAGATTAGGAAATGGTTTTATATGAGAATATCGGATTTTAATGAAAATACCCTTCTACCATTTAATCTAATTTTGGGTAAATACCAATTTGGTGATTTAACCACATAAAATATCTAAAGATATTCTTTCTTCCAATCTTAATTTATCAACCCTGATTTTCTAGGAGGAATTATGGTGAAAATTCCTCTTTTGTCACCAAAATTTAATTCAATTCTTTCTCTATTTAAATACCATAAAATTTCTTCTTTTAACTAAATACCAATATCCATTTTTTTGAATAAGCTTAAAATTCCTCTTTTCCTCATTTCATGATTAGATTCCAATTATCATGGAAATTCCTCTTTTATCATAAAATGAATTTATCTAAAATTTCTCTTTAAATTAAATAAAAATATGCATTATTCTAATTATACCAAGAATTTCACTTTTACCATTTAAATGATTGAGTTCTAAATATGATGGAAATTCCTCTTTTATCATTTAAGTTTTTCTCATGCATAAAAATAAATTTAACTAAAATTTCTCTTAAAATTAAATAAGAATATCCATTAATTTAAATATAACAAGAATTCCACTTTTTCCATTTAAATGATTGAATTCCAAATATGATGGGAATTTCTCTATCATCATTTAAATTTATTCATGCATAAAATAATTTATCTAAAATTTCTCTTTAATTTTAAATAAAAATATTTATTATTTTAATATACCAAATTTTCTCTTTCTTCATTGAAATACATGGATCTCCATTATCATGGGAATTCCTCTTTTTGCATAAAAATGAAATTACTAAAAATTTCTCTTTTTCTCTAATTAATTATTTATGTATAAATATTAAAAATAATTTTCCATGGATGTGATGAAAATTATTCTTTTAGCATAGGATGACTAATCCTAGAATATGGTAGGAAGTCCTGTTTTCACATTATGCATAAAAATGATTTATGTATTAATTTTCCAAAAATTTTACCATAGCTCCGCTGCTACTATTACTGATAATTTTTAATATTTTATAAAATAATAAGACTTAGTAATACGATTATGATAGAGTAACTATCATTTGGACCTAAATCCAATTTATGGAATTAATCATAATTTTACCATAAATTTATTAGTATAAAAGCATAAAAAAGCCATTTTCTAACCTCTAGCTTAACTAGCATAGAGTTTGATCTTTGAATGGAGATTTTTTCAATGAGAAGCATCATGTGAATAAGAATTGGTCATATGAATGACCATTCTTTTGGGAGAGAGAGATATACATAAAAAAACATCCTAAATTAAGCATAAAGATATACTTTTTGTGATGAATCATTAGAATTCTTTAGAAAGCTTCATTTGCATTGAAAAACAATCCATTTGAAACTTCTCAAGCTTGAGAGGGGTTGAGAAGTGAAAACATTGAGAATATTAGAGAAAAAAACCATGAAATTACATCTTACCTCTTGATTTGCTCACTTCTCTATCTTAGAAGAATCCCCCAACCAATAAATTGGTTAGTGTGTTGAGAGGAAAGCTCCAAGGATGGTTGAAGAGAGAGAGAAGCTCCAATCTCTCCAAAATGTAGAGGATTTTTAAAGGATAATAGAAAATATGCTTATTTTAATGTAATACTGGCATGATCTAGCTCACAGATGAGAATACAAACGAATAAGGGTCTATTTATAGGTGAGGGAGGTCACTAACTGAGTCCAACTAAGTTCTAGAATTTTCCAAGGTCAGTTTGGACAAGATTTGGACCAGTTTAGCTCCCATTTGATCTAGTTTGATTCAAGAGAGAGGAGAGATAAAAATATCTTAATATTTTTGAATTAAAAACTCATCCACATGTGTGAAATAGGCGCCTACCTCAAAGTCTCCCCCCTCCTTACTAAGGGTTAAAAATGTATCATTATTCCAAAATATCAATTTTTTTTAGTAATATCTCATAGTTTTTAACTAATAAACCTTTGTACTTAGTCAAGTCTTCATCTTATGTGAGCATTTACTCATTTTTGGGTATTTTCTTTTATTCATTGGATTTATCTCATCCCAACACTTGAATTAATCTTATTGGCCCATAGGAACCTTAATTAGACCATAATCCAAAAATTTTAAAAACTCTTGACCCTTAGGTTGTGGTCATTCATTTTTTATTGATTTCTAATGCACCTTAGAGAATTTATTTTGAACTTTTGTTTTAGGGAATCATATTTTTGATATTAGGAGAATTTGTTTATCCAAAAATATCTCAATATTGAATTATCTCTCTCTAGAATTTTTTATCTCTCTAGGCAAAAACAAGGAAAAATAATATTTTCTTATATTCAAAAATAGGGAATGCTTACAGTGGATTGAAGTAAAGCTTATTCATTATTGAGGCTAAGGAGAAATCTTACAACATGACTTTTCAACTTCTAAATCCTTCAAAATAGATTGCATTTACGTATTTCAAAATGGGAGAAGTTAATAAACGGAATAACTTGATGTAGACATTATATTTTTGAGTTTTTTTTACCCACGCCTACCTCTATGCTCTAAGAGTGTGGCTATTAATTTTCATCATTTTTCATTAAGTATTTAAGTGTTAATGAATTTTTTCTTCATTTAGAAGCTTCTCTAGATTTTTAGAATAAGAAAAATAGGGTTTTCAGTGTAGGGAGATTTTAGTATGGCTTTAGGTTTTTCATTTTTCCTCCTTTGTACAGAGAAAATTCACATCTGTGTTTATTTTCTTTAGTAGCTAGCTTAAAATCTTTGTTTTCCTCCTAAACCACATTAATGACTTTAGATCTTCTCAATCATGGGGTTTCTTCTCTTCTGTTAACAGAGAAATTGAAGGCTATGTTGATTATTTGGTGCTATTTAGTTAGAGCCACTTGTTGTCGTTCTCTTGTATAGTCATGAATACTCAGCCTCCAATTGGAAGTGAATGTCTCTCTTCATGTTCCGGCCTACATCCTAAAATTATCATTTGGACAAAACATAGTTATTAACCAAAAATTAGCTTTAGACAAAACACAACTATCAACAAAAATATAGCTTTTATACATTTGTACAACTCAAAAATTTAACAAATAACACAACTTTAACCAAAAATAATATTATTGAACACAACATTAACTAGATATAATTTCAATATAACCTAGAACTAAATCATAACTTTTAATAAAAATAACACACTTGTTTCAACCAAATAACATAGAAATAATATCATGAAACTCAACTATTGATTTCAATTTCACACATGACTAAATGACATTTAGAATAATAAGATGGTTAGAATAGGAAAGCAAACATCATTAAACACAACTATTAATCCCAAATTAGCTTTTATACATTTGTATAACTCAAAAAATTAACAAATAACATAGCTTAAATGAGAAATAACATTATTGAACATAACATATAGACTTCAATATATCCCAGAACTAAATCATAACTATGAATCAATAATTATATTTCACCCACTTGATTCACTCAGAAAATCACTAATGAACAATCCAAATAACATCATTAATCTCAACTGTTATCTTCAATTTCACACATGACTAAATCACATTCAGAACAATAAGATGGTCAAAATAGAAAAGAAAACATAATAACTCAAACAAAATTAAACGATAACAAAACAACATAACATATAACAAGATGGACATACCTCCATTTCTCTCTTGTTCTTTGATTCTTTTGCAGAGATTAATGAACATAAAGATGATTGAAGAAGAAGATTGCTACTCCAATGGAGACAGGTTTGAAGTTAGTCTTCATGATGTTAGAGATCACTTTGATGTCACACTCTATCAAGACAGTTGTTGGTTGCCTCATTTATGTATGCATTACAAGACCGGACATTCAGTTTGCAGTCTCACAGGTGAGCAGGTTTATGCATAGCCCAGGGTCTCAGCATTAGAAGGCAGTTAAACGTATCTTTCGCTACTTGAGTGGCACCATACATCTTGGGCTGTTTTATCCCAAGGGGGTATCGTTGCCGCCAGATTTACATGCTTTTTCGGACTCAGATTGGGCTGGTTGCTATGACACAAGAGTGTCCACAAGTGGTTTTTGTTTCATGCTCGGTAGCTCATGCATATCTTGGTTGAGCAAGAAGCAACCTACTATGGCCACTTCTAGTTGTGAAGCTGAGTACAGGAGGGCAGCTTTCACAGCTCTACGGTTGAGTGTGTGTGGCTCAGACGGCTTATGGTGGTGACTGACTTGGGTGTTAGACAGGAGTCTGCCACCTCTATCTACACTGACAGTCAAAGCGCATTGGCGAGAATATCAGAGTCTGCAAATGCGATGCATGTTATCGAGGTAGACAACATGCATGTTGTCGAGGTAGACAATAAAGATCTGCATTGCAAAATGTAGGGCTTGGAGAAAGATAATACAAAGATGGTAGAAATGCTTGCAAAGACTGTTGTTACTAGACCCTCAACGAAGACCAAAGAAGCACGTGAGTGTGTGAGGTTGCTTTAACCACTTCATGAGTTGACCAAAGGGAGTGAGAAATATAATTGGCGAGTCTATGAACAATGTGCAAACATTAAGAATATGTTTTCCAACCCAAGTGAAGAGGTTGATGATGTAATTGAAAAGGTCCTAAGCAAAGGTATAGTGAAGTCTACATTAGAAAACCCCAAATTCAAAACCATTGGTGATGATGCTGCAAGAGGATACTTGAAGGAAGTAAATAATACCTTCATAGCTACAAATTCTCAAGGCGTATGTGACAAGGTAGGGAGTAGCTCCGAATCATATGCTATGATTTATAAGCAATTGGATGTAGTGTTTAAGGCTGTTCTTAACAACAACAGATGGGTGGTGTCCATCCCTAAACCGTTCCATGTGAAGCAAGCATGGAAAGATCTTAGTGCAAAAGTCTTAGACACAACTGGTGAGCCAATACATTTGGAATAGACATAGATGCTTAAGTCTAGATCAAAGGAAGTGCCCTTCAAATTGCATGTAGACAATAACTTTATATTGGATGTATATAAGCTACAAGCAGCAATGGTGAAGTTCTACAACATGTCTATCGAAGAGTGTAGAGGTAAGCTTCAATTTGTTTTGAATCTTGATGAGAGTGAAGTCATTAAGGACCACAAGCTTGAATGTGTTAACTTGACACTAATGAATAGGGCGTTGGATCCCAACATCAATTCAAAAAATCCAAAATATTTCAGTGTGTAATTAGATAATGAAATATGGTGGCTTGCTACATTTGAGGTACCAAAGGAGGACCATGAAGTACTTAAGATTTTTTTTAACCTAACAGAGATACCATATATTGTACGATGGCGGCAAAACAATGGTGAAGTTTTGCATGTCGATGGATTTGGTGAATATGAGGTAGAATGGCATCTTACTAGTGATTTGAGAACATTGAAATGTATGTTTGGTGTTTCAAATTCAACATCAGTTGAGTTCCCTTGCTTATATTGCATGCAATCCAAAAAGAAAGGCAAGGATGGGAAGAAATAATGAATTGCAAGGACAGGGCAATGTGGTGCTCCAAGACATGACCAATATGTTTAAAGTAATAGAATCTGGGTGCCATTAGATCCTAAGTGGGATCCTATTTTAGAAATATGATTAACAAGGGTCCACTTTTGCACCTTGCATTACATAGTAAGGATAATAGAGAAGTTGGTATTTGAGTATGTATGCTTTGCCTACAAGATGCAACCTGCTTCAGCTCTACTGATGCAACATGCAAGAAGGTAGAACAAGTCTTATTTGATCTTGGATCGCCACCGAGGCCAAGTAGAAATAAAAAAGGAAAAGAAAAAGTCAAGAAAGAGTGGAAATTTGCCATGTAAACTGTGTTTTTGGGGAGCAAAGGCTAGGAAATTCTTATCTCCACCACGAGATGAAGATAGTAGGTTGTTTGTAAAACAACCAGAGAAGTACGAAGCATGGAAAAACTACACATGGCTGAGCAATGGGGGACAAACATGGATAGCAAAGACAAATGTGTGGATTGCACTTGATAAATTGGCACCACTTTTACAAAAGATAACATTCAATTCCAATGATACCAGAGGCAGTTGTAAACTTTCATAACTCAATGATAAAGGCATGGACTTCAAATTGCATTACACACTATATGGTCAGAGTGGTCTCCATTTTGTTTTTACAATTAAAATGTGAATGTAATATTTTGATTTAACTATGAATCCTGTGTTTTTGAATGCAGGACATACTTGAGGCTCATGGCCCATACTTTGCTGAACAAGGAAGTTTGGTGATATGGTCTACACAAGGCATGGAGCTATCTCATTGGCAAGATTGATGTGGATTCCAAAAAGCAATGGCACATGGAGGTGGAATCAATGATTCCAATCCTATGAGGTATTTACTCCAATGGTGGTATAGGAGAATAGAGATAAGGTATGATCACAAATTATTAAAGTCCAAATCCAATGATACAGAAGCTATTCGCACGTAAATATATGAAGTGAGAAAAGCAAGATATGAAAATAACATGGCCAGAGAACATCATACAGAATGATTGACAACCCAAGAGAGAGTTGGTAGCAAATGGAAACATTGAACACAAAGTGGTGATGGAAGTGATTTAGAATTGTAATTAAGAAATAACATTTTATGTTTATGAGAGTATTGGAGCAATCCAATGTTTTAAAGAAATAAGTGTTTTATGTTTATGAGACTACTGGAGCAATCCAATCTTTAAAAGAAACAGGTGTTTGCTAAAGTCAACATGGATAACTTTTCAAAAGTGTTGATATTTTTTAAAAGTAAGATTTAATAACTTATAGTTTCATTTATAAAAGAAGGCACTTCTTTCATTTCTCTCCATTCCTTTTAGCATGTGAGTATGGCACGTACTAAGCAAAGACCAAACAAGATGCCTACCAAGACACCGGTTCATTCATCTGAATCTAGTGAACGTACTAACACTGACAATGATGAAGGTCAAGCTCCTCCAAATAGGAAAGTTGATCCTGCTGCTCCAACTTAGTAATGTTCATCCACCTATGCATAAGAAGAGAAGATGGAGACCAGGCACCACCGCTCTTTGTGAAATCAGGAGGTTCTAGAAGAGTCTTGAGTTGATTATACCTACTGCGCCTTTCTCGAGGTTGGTGCAGGAAATATTGCAAGCTCTAAAAAGAGGAAATCACTACAAGTACTTTTCAAGAGATAAAGCATGTAATGTGGAGCAATGGTCAGGCCAAGCGTTGCTTGCTCTTCAAGAGGTGACTGAAAGTTACTTGGTGGATCTCATGCATGATGGTCAGTTGTTAGCCATCCATGCCCCTGGTGCATCACACTCAAGCCCTTGGATCTCTATCTTGTTCATAGGATTTGTAAACAATAGTGATGCATTCAACCTTAATTGTGAGGTCCCTATCCCCACCGCGCAACGAATTCAGGGGTGCTAACAGCGGAAGTAGCACTTCTTGCGTGGGGCAAGGTCCCACACTCAGGGCCTCACCCATGGATATCCAGACAAGAGACTAATCCATCAGTTCTTCCAAAACCGAACCCGAAAAAACTTCACTTGCCCGGAAAGCACGGGTGATTCCTCCAGGATAACTTTTCTCTAACGTAGTCAAAAGCCTTAACTAACTGAACTGATCTGACCAAACCCGTAAGTCCCATAGTCATATCAGGGAAAAGATTATACTTGGATCATAGAGACCAACGCTTTTTTCCTCATTGAGAGGCACAGCCATTGATTCTTTTCCATAGAACAATTTTTGTCCGGGATTTACTTCATCTATCGAACCAGAACAGAATTGAGTCTCAATTTAGGGATCCATCAGTCCAGCCTACCCCATCCAGTCCCATGGGTTAGCCAACCACCCAACAACTGTAGTGATGGGATCCAATTAGGAATTTGGTTAGGTTATCCCGAGTACCAGGGAAAAGAGTTCCCAGGCCCCCTAGCTAGATATTCATGCAAACTTAAAACTAGTCACACCACTTACACACCCAATATGAAATTGCCTTTTTCACAGATTCAACAGTCTTTAAAACAAACATTTAATGAAACTATGATGTCACTGATCATAATCCTCTAATTATCCAGTTGAATCCTTATTTCCAAACATTCCTTCATCGGTGTACCTATGGCATCATTGGCAACCAAAACGCTCACCCCTGTCCACTCAGGGGCCTTTTCGATAGTTCCTAGCTCATAGTAACCGGCAAGTATTCACTTTAACAAAAATGGAGTCTCCGTTGAAGATCAACAAGATCAACCAACAGATCCATATAAAAGAGCCATGGAGTCATCCGTTGAGGACCAGCAAGGTCAATCAACCAGATCCATGCCCGAGTTCAGAAAACACCTCTTACTCCTTGTTCCAATACCTTCCTCGATGTATGTGTGGGTATCTTCAGTGACCCAGAGCCCGAGCACCGTATGGTCAACAGCCTCTAGGATCCTTCGCAGGTCACCTAGCGCTTCACTCATAGGCTGCTTCCTTGGTCCCTCATCCACTGTACCAAAATCTCACCATTTAAATCAAACCGAGGCTGGTCAAGACCTCGGCCGACCTTGCTACGCGAGACGTCCTCCGTTGACTCTCCGTCAGCAGTTGTAACTTTAACAGATAGGTCTCCTCAACGACCTCATTCACAAGACAGTCAAAATGCTTCCCCAGCATTCTTGACATAAAACAATCATTTAAAAACAGATTTCATATACAAATACAATTCCAACAATATTTTCATCTTTTCTCATCACTCCACATCCTTTCACATTAGTCCCCATCTTTTCTCATCTTCCCACAATTTTTTTTCTTCATCGATCCCTATCACATCACATAAGTCCCACATCAAATCACATCCAATCACATCATCCACACATCAATCCACATCATCCATACATCCATCCACAACCATCCACATCAATCCACATCATCCATACATCCATCCACATCAATCCACATTATCCACACATCCATCCACATCTTCCATACATCCATCCACATCAATCCACATCTTCTATACATCCATCCACATCTTCCATACATCCATCCACATCTTCCATACATCCATCCACATCAATCCACATCTTCCATACATCCATCCACATCAATCCATATCTTCCATACATCCATCCACATCAATTCACATCGATCCACATTATCCACACATCCATCCACATCTTCCATACATCCATCCACATCAATCCACACGTCAATCCACATCATCCATACATCCATCCACATCAATCCACATTATCCACACATCAATCCACATCATCCATACATCCATTCGCGTCAATCCACATTATCCACACATCAACCCACATCATCCATACATCCATTCACGTCAATCCACATTACCCACGCATCAATCCACATCATCCATACATCCATCCACATCAATCCACATTACCCACACATCAATCCACATCATCCATACATCCATCCACATCAATCCACATTATCCACACATCAACCCACATCATCCATACATCCATTCACATCAATCCACATTACCCACACATCAACCCACATCAATCCACATTCATTTCATGAGTATTCCCATTCTCATCTAATCACATCTTTTTCTATCTCATCACTTATTTCCTCATTTATCCTCATCAGATCTCATCCACTTGCATCTACCCATACATCTCATCACTTCACATACATTAAAATCTATCCAGTTTACATCGCATCTTATCACATCACATCTCATCACATCCCAATTCACATGCTAACACATTCATTCGCGTCCCTTATCGTTTATTCACATCTTGATTCACATCACATCACATCCATTCACATCCCTTATCATTCATTCACATCGCGATTCACATCCCGATTCACATGCTATCACATTTATTCACATCCTATATCATTCATTCACATCCCGATTCACATGCTAACACATTCATTCACATCCTATATCATTCATTTACATCCTGATTCACATGATATCACATCCTTTATCATTCATTCACATCCCGATTCACATGCTAACACATTCATTCACATCCTATATCATTCATTTACATCCTGATTCACATGACATCACATCTCATCTATTCATTCACATTTATCTGATTCACATCACATCACATCACATCCATTCACATCTCCCTTATCATTCATTCACATCCCGATTCACATCCTATATCATTCATTCACATCCCGATTCACATGCTAACACATTCATTCACATCCTATATCATTCATTTACATCCTGATTCACATGACATCACATCCATTCACATCCCTTATCATTCATTCACATCCCGATTCACATGCTAACATATTCATTCACATCCTATATCATTCATTTACATCCTGATTCACATGACGTCACATCTCATCTATTCATTCATATTTATCTGATTCACATCACATCACATCCCTTATCATTCATTCACATCCCGATTCACATGCTAACACATTCATTCACATCCTATATCATTCATTTACATCCTGATTCATATGACATCACATCTCATCTATTCATTCACATTTATGTGATTCACATCACATCTCATCACATCTATTTACCTCTCATTCTCATCACTTTTATTCTCATCACATCCATTCTCTTTTCATTCTCATCTATCTGATTCATATCACATCATATCACATCTATTTATAGAATGTAAGAGAATTCTTATTTTTGATATAAAGATTCTTTACGCATCTATTTATGCATAAGAAGAACTTCAGTGGGAAATAACACTTTTATAAAAATCCGTTTATGCATCTATTTATGCATAAATTCAATTTTAAGGAGAATAACACTTTCAAAATAAAAATAAATCTTTTATGCATCTTTCTATGCATAAATTCAATTTTGATGAGAATAACTCTTTTGAAATAAAAATAAATTTCTTTATGCATCTTTCTATGAATAAAATCAAAATTGACGAGAATAACTCTTTTGAAATAAAAATAAATTTCTTTATGCATCTTTCTATGCATACAATCCAAATTGATGAGAATAACTCTTTTGAAATAAAAATAAATTTCTTTATGCATCTTTATATATGCATAAAATCAAAATTGATGAGAATAACTCTTTTGAAAAAAAAAATCTTAATGCATCTTTTTATGCATAAAATCAAAATTTGATGAAAGTAATGCTTTTATAATTAAAAACATTTTCTTTTATGCATCTATTTATGCATAACCTCAATTTTAATGAAAGTAACACTTTTATAATTAAAAAAATTCTTTTATGCATAAAAATCAATTTTGATGAAAGTAAAACTTTTATAATCAAAATATTCCCAATATGCATCTTTCTATGCATAGAAATTAATTCTAATGAAAATAACACTTTTATAATAAATATATTTCTAATATGCATTTTTCTATGCATAGAATAAAAATAACACTTTTAGAATACACAAGCGGTGGGGATTACTCTTTTTGAATAATAAAAAGATAGAACTTCACCAAATTTAAGAAAATTTTACCATAACCTCCTTTGTATGGCTAACCATTTTTTAAATTTTTCACTCTAAAATTTACTAGAAATTATCCAAGATGATTTAAATCATTCTAATCTAATCAATTTTCACTTTATTAAGAGTAAACAATATGAAAAGTTTAATTCTATCAATTTGATTACACATCTAGGATAAAGAAAGGCTGAATTCAATAATGAAGAGAAGGGGGAAAGCCTTTCCAGCAAGGCATAACATCCATTTTCATTTTAAAGAAAGTAAAAATCAGAAAATCATAAAATAGAATAAGAAAAAGTAGAATTTCTAACTTACTAGGAGTTTTGTGAGCTTTCCTTTGGCTTGATGGTTTGAGGTCTACTCTTGTTTGCAACAAGAGTGGCCACCAATTCTTTTGAAGAGGAAATGGTTAAAAACAAATGAATTATCAATGAATTCACTGTTTTTAGCTCTAGGGAGGAGTAGAGTAACAGTGCATAAAACACTATTAACCATTTACAAAGGGGGAGGCTTCATTTATAGGAAAAAGTGAGCCTCTAACCAAGCAAAATGATTCTAGAATTTTCCAGATCAGTTTGGTCAATTTTTGACCATTTTTAGGTCAGTTTAGCTTACTTTTTGGATCTAGTTGAAGTAGGAGAGAGGAGAGATGAAAATATCTCATTATTTGGGAGTTTAAAACTCAACCACACATGTGAAATAGGTGCCTCATTCATGAGGGAAATTCCCCACACTAAGGTGTCAAAAATGCATCATTTCTTCTAAATATCTCTTCTTTTTTTACTAATAACCTTGTCCTTAGTCAACTCTTCATCTTATGTGAGCATTTACTCATTGGCTCATGCTAGATTCAAACATGTGGAGAAGAGAGACCCAAAAAATATAAGAACAAATCTTGTTTATTAAGTTGCTTATGCATACAACTTGGCCTTTGCACTCACACAATGCCTTCTAGCTCCACCTTTAAATAGGTGAGCTAGTGGACCATAAGTCCATTCACACACACACCCTTCTCCTACCCTTTTACATAACCTTAGTCTTTTAATAAGGGTCACCATTAGTAAAAAGGACATGCCATTGGTGCGACGCATGCGATGCTGGAGAGATCCTCTGGGCTAGGATCTTAATTATATTTGTATATATATCGCATGAATGTGATTCTCAAAAGCTATGTAAATCTTAATGTATATATATCTTAATAAACATACAAAGTTTTTGCTCTTATCTTGTGTTGCAAATAAGTCTCTTTTAATTTGAGTTTATATAATTTATTGATTTATTTATCTTCAAATGGCTACAATTTTTATTTAAGTTACGTGTGTAATTTAAATTTATTTTCTTGAGTCCACTAATTAAATACATTACAAGACACATATTAAACAAAAAACTCTGCAACCCAAATTTCCATTCATAGTCATCAAAGTTACATAGTCATCATGGCTATTTCCTAGGCTTCTTACTACTAGGCTCTCAAGACTCTGAAGCCACCTTGATGCTGGAATCAAAACATGGAACCTTTCAAGCTCTCCCCTAATTGTAAGATTCCTCCTCAGCCTGAATAATGAATAAGCTTTTACCTCAATCCCCTGTAATCATTCCCTATTTTTGTATACAAGAAAATATTATTTTTTCTTCTTTTTATCTAGAGAGAAGAAAAATTCTAGAGAGAGGTAATTCAATATTGAGATATTTTTGCATATAAAAATTCTCCTAATATCAAAAATATATTTTCCTAAAATAGAAGTTCAAAATAAATTCTCCAAGGTGCATTAGGAATCAATTAAAAATGATATAAGTGACCTTAGCCTAAGGGTCAAGATTTTCAGAAATTTCTAGATTATGGTCCAATTAAGGTTCCTATGGGCCAATAGGATTAATCCAAGTGTTGGGATGAGATAAATCTAATGAATGAAAGAAAATACCCAAAAATGAGTAAATGCTCACATAAGATGAAGAGTTGACTGAGTACAAGGTTTATTAGTTAAAAATTAAGAGATATTACTAAAAAAATGAGATATTTTAGAGAAATGATGAATTTTTGACACCTTGATAAGGAAGGGGATACCTTTGAGGTAGGCGCCTCCTTCACATGTGTGGGAGGGTTTTTTAATTCAAAAATATTAAGATATTTTTATCTCTCCTGGATCAAACTGGATCAAAATGGGAGCTAAACTGGTCCAAATCTTGTCCAGATTCAGCCGTCCTCCAGATTCAGCCAAACTGAAGCTGGAAAATTTTAAAACTTAGTTGGACTCAGTTAGTGGCCTCCCTCACCTATAAATAGACCCTCATTCTTTTGTATTCTCATCTGTGAACTATACCATGCCAGTATTACATTAAAATACTCATATTTTCTATTATCCCTTAAAAATCCTCTACTTTTGGAGAGATTGGAGCTTGTCTCTCTCTTCAACAATCCTTGAAGCTTTCTTCTCAACATACTAAACCAATTGATTGGTTGGGGGCTTCCTTCTAAGATAAAGAAGCAAGCCAAATCTAGAGGTAAGAACTAATTTCATGGTTTTCATTAATATTCTCAAAAGATTTCACTTCTCAACCCCTCTCAAGCTTGAGAAGTTTCAAATTAAATTTTTTCAATGTAAATCAAGCTTTCTATAAGAATTCTAATGATTAATCACAAAAAAGTTAGTCTTTATAATTAATTAGGATGCTTTTTATGTATATCTCTCTCTCCTAAAAGAATAGTCATTCCTATGACTAATTCTTTATTCAAATGGATGCTTCTCATTCATAAATTCTCAATTCAAAAATCAAACTCTATGATGCTAGTTAAGCTAGAGATTAAGAAAATGGCTTCTTTATGCTTTTAAAATTATGTTAAACTTATAATTTAATTCCATAAATTGGATTTAAGTCTAAAGATAGTTATTCTATCATAATTGTATTACAAAGTCTTATTCTTTCTAGAAATATTAAAAATTATCAGTAATAGCAGCGAAGCTATGGTAATTTTTTTTAAAATTAATACATATCTTGTTTTCCTACCATATTTTAGGATGGGACATCCTATGCTAAAGGAATGATTTTCATCATATTCATGAGAAACTAATTTTTAGTATTTATTCATAAATAATTAATTAAAGAAAAGAGAAATTTTTGGTAATTTTATTTTTATGCAAAAAGAGGAATTCCCATGATAATGGAGATCCATGTAATTAAATGGAAAAAGAGAAATTTTGGTATATTAAAATAATGGATATTTTTATTTAATTTTAAGAGGAATTTTAGATAAATTTATTTTATGCATGAGAAAATTTAAATGATAAAAGAGGAATTCCCATGACATTTGGAATTCAATCATTTAAATGGTAAAAGAGGAATTCTTGGCATAATTAAAATAATGGATATTTTTATTTGATTTAAAGAGAAATTTTAGATAAATTTATTATACGCATGAGAAATTTTAAATGGTCAAAGAGGAATTCCCATGACATTTGGAATTCAATAATTTAAATGGTAAAAGTGGAATTCTTGGTATATTTGAAAAAATGGATATTTGTATTTAATTAAAAGAAGAATTTTTGTGGTATTTAAGTATATTTAAGTATAGAAAAGTTTAAATTAAATGTTGGTGACAAAAGAGGAATTTTCACCATAATTCCACCTAGAGAATTAGGGTTGATAAATTAAATTGGTAGAAGAATATCTTTAGATATTTTATGTGGATAGTTCACCAAATTGATATTTTTCCAAAATTAGATTAAATGGAAGAAGAGTATTTTCATAAAAATTCGATATTCTCATATAAAACCATTTCTTAATCTATTATGGTTAGAATGAAATTCATAAAGTTGGAATTTTCTTACGATTAGAAGTTCAATAGATGTTTATCTGAAGAAAATCCTTGGAATCAAAGTTAGAAATAAACCGAATGATTTTGGTTAGACCACAACTATGAGAGGGACAGTCAGTAAACTACTTGTCCATCTCTCGATCTTAATCAAGCAAAAACTTTGTGAGACCAATTCCAGTTCTTAATATAAAGAATAGACTACCATTGAATTAACCTAGTTTTCCCTTGACCGAAAACACCAAGAATCTAGTTGGACATTCAATCAAATGATGCGTAGATTACCCTGATGAGAGATCAATGATTCTCATTATGAAATTATGGATTAAGGAAAAAGGGTTTTGTGGAACCAATCTCAAAATAGGAATTTTACTTGCATAGAACCTTTGTTTTCTTTTAAAGGACCGTTTTACCCCAGAATGTTGCAGGAAGCATTGCAACAGCTGCTGGCGGGGAGTCTCAAGGGACATCGCTCCACGGCAAAGCCGGCCGAGGTCTTGACTAGCCTCGGTACAGTTAAAATGGTGTGCTTCTCCGGGTACGATGGGTACGATGGGTGAGGACCGACAAAGCAATCCCTGAGTGAAGTGCTAGGACACCTAAGTAGGATCCTCGAGAGTTCTGACCAGGTGATGCATGGGCTCGTGGGGTTGCTAGGAAACCCATGCGTGCATCAAGGAAGATTCGGATGGACTAAAAAGAATGACTTTTGTGAATCAAATTTTGATATTGGATCTCATTGGTTGGCCAGCTAGTCTTCAACGGAGAGTCCACTTGACATATTTTGTAATACAATGGACTCAATATTTTGGAGGATTATGATCAGTAATACTATGATTTTCATTAAAGGATTGTTTTAAAGACAGCCAATTCTATTATAATGGCAATTTCATAGTGGGTGTGTACGTAGTATGCCTACCTTGATTTTTGCATGAAACGCTGGCTAGGAGGCTTGGGAACTCTTTTCCTCGGTACCCAAGCAAATCATAACCAAATCTTTATAAAGCAATACCACCAATACAATGGTCGGGCGGTTGGCTAAACCCATGGGCCGGCTGGATCGGGGGATTCCTACAATACAAATAAGTTGCGATTAGTTACGTTAGTTAGATTAAGTCCTAGAAAGACCCTTGTTCTGTGTGGGAGGGAATCAGCGGCTCTGCCTCGTTAAAGGAGAAAAAAAGCGGTGATTCTATGGACCAAGTGCATCTCTTCTTTGATCTGACCATGTGACTTCAGGTTTGGTCGGATCAGTTTGAATAGTTAAGACTTTGAATCGTTAGATTAATTCTCCCGTTAGATGATTTTTCTTGGCGAAATCGCACGTGCCTTCTGGGAGGAGGGAAGTATTTTGGGTTCGGTTTCGGAGGAACCACCGGACTAGTCTCTTGTCCGAATATCCGTAGCGAGGCCCTGAGTGTGGATCCCTGCCCCACGTGAGAGGTTGACGCTACTTCCGCCGCCGCCAGTGCCCTCGGAGAGGGGGCGGGGGTCTGACATCTGGTATCAGAGCATTTTTGAAAGCTAATAAGGACAAATGAATTCCTGTCAAAAATTTGTAATAAAAACTTAGAAAGAGCATTTACATATTGTATTTTCATTCCTTAAG
Organism: Cibotium barometz; assembly: GCF_041138505.1. Taxonomy (NCBI): domain Eukaryota; kingdom Viridiplantae; phylum Streptophyta; class Polypodiopsida; order Cyatheales; family Cibotiaceae; genus Cibotium; species Cibotium barometz. The sequence goes on from NC_141046.1 coordinate 29,206,300, forward strand.
CTTCATAAATGAAGAATTTTAATCAAAGAATTTGGTTGTATAGATGGAAGTTCCACACTTATCTCGTGTTCCTGACCTCACCCAGTTTCACAAGATATGACTGCTTTCACCTTCGAGCATCTCATCTCTTCCGCTACAACTCGAGCGAGCTGGGCCAGACTCGTGAGCCATTTCAAGGATGTATATTTCCTTGACCCAACGGAGAGACGGCGGCACAAGTGGTTTGCAGTAGGGCAGTATGTCCACACCTCTTGCGACCAGCGTGCGATGCTGAGGCAGAATATCTTATTGACCATGATTCTGATGAGGCTGAAAGTGATACATGGTGTTATTTTATATCACCCGACACCTCGAGATTTCAGACTTTCCTGCCATATCTATAGACTCCTTAGTCGCTTTATTCCTAAAAGGAGAAGATAGTAGCTCCCTTGGCAGTAAGGGAACATTTGTATCGAGGCCTGTTTATAGCCCAGTATCACCGTCTTGTGTGTCTCTCGAGGAGATTTTGACTTCTGGAGCTAAGCAGCTCTATGTACATATTGCAGCCTTTATATAAATAAAGAAATGTTTTGTGGAAAAATTTCCTATTGTATATTAAGTGATTGTTATTAAGTGACGAATTGATGAAGCAAAATCTGTTACCAGGCATATGTCATAGATCTCCAATAAGGTCATTTATCTTGTTTAAGAAATTATTTTCCAAACCTCTTAAGTCTTAGGATCTCGTGGACAAAATCAAAATAAAAATTTAATAATGTATCATTTTTGGCAGAATCATGAGGCGAGGGAACCGTGGCTGTTAGGCCAGATCCTCTCACTGATGAAGAAGAGCTTAACCCCGACGTTCGTAAGGCTCTTCACAGAAATCAGCCCCCCCAGGACCCTTCAAAGGTGAAGGGTAGAACTTGGGCGAGGCTGTGGAGAAGTGGGTTGAAGCAATGGAGGAATATTATGATGTTAGCGGATACGAGAGGAGCAAAGTGGCTCTCGCTAGGTTGAAAATTATGAAAATAGCCAAGGTGGCATGGAGAAACCATTGCTTCACCAAACATTTGGATAGGAATACCCAGTCGTGGAATGATCTTAAAGCATATCTAAGGAAGAGATTTTGTTTCCCCAAATTTTTAGAAACCAAGATGAATGAATTTTTAAAGCTAAATCAGGTGAGCAAAACCATTGAAGAATATCACTAGGCATTTGCTCTTCTCCTCAAGTACTCACGACCGCTAGACGAAGAGCAACTCATGGCTAGGTTCATTCGGGGAATGAACGAACCCTTAGACACACTAGTCAAGAATGCCAAACCAGTCTCCATGGCAGAAGCTGTAAGAATGACGAAGGACTTCACCAAAGCTTTCATTATAAAAGTCCCACCGCTCGCCAAAGCCACTAGCTCCCTCATCCTTCAAGAGATTCTAGACACTCGGAAGTTCTTCCAACCTTCCACCCTTAAAGAGACACTAAGGGCCCAACCAGAATCTGGAGTCGGGAAATTTCAGGAATGAAGGAAGACCTTTCCCTCAAAGTTCTTTCTCAGGAACTCCGGCTCTCTCAAGAATGCAAAGGGAAGAGCTTCAAAGTGAGAACAGGTGCTTCAGATGTCAGGGGTTTGGGCACCAGCTCAAGGATTGCCCATCTCCTTCTATGGGCCAAGGAAGCCAGGGTCCCAGAATTCAGAGACAGACTCCTTTGTATCAGTCCTATCACGGTCCCCCATGCCAAAATCAGGGCAACCCCAGAAGAGTGCCAGCTCAGCCTACAGCCTCCATGCAAAGCAGTCTCCGAACTCCCTCCTAGAATTGGGGTAGCCAAAGAGAGAGTTCCACCTCAGACTGCAGCAACTAGAGCCGTCACTATAGCTGAGGAAGTGGAGGAAGAAAAAGGACAGATCTATGCCACAATAGAGCATCAAGGGAATACCCATCAATTTTCAGTCCTCCAAACTCCAGCAGAGTATGAGGGTAAGCAATTCAAGCTTTTGATTGATTCAGGCAGTACTCATTCTTTTATTTTCCCAAGATGTCTGCGTAAGTTAGTCCTAAATCAAAAATCAAGGAAACCTATGCAAGTGGAATTGGCCAAGATGTTTGCGTAAGTTAGTCCTAAATCAAAAATCAGGGAAACCTATGCAAGTGGAATTGGCCAAGATGTCTGCGTAAGTTAGGGAAACCTATGTAAGTGGAATTGGCCACTACAAAGATTCTTTTCACACACCTTGAGACAGACCTTATTTAGTTTAGTCTAGATGGGAATGTAACAGAGTGCCAATTCAGAGTCCTACCCTTGGGAGTCTATGATGGAATCCTTGGAATGGATTGGCTCCATAAGAATCAAGCTGACATTCATTGTCACAATGGAACCATCTCTTTCCTTGACCTTCACGGGAATAAAGTTCAAGGAACTAGAATTTTCGGATCTCCAGTGCTGTAATTAGTCAAGGCTTCTAAATTGTTAAAAGGGATCAGAAAGAGGCAAGTTGTTTATGTCATTAAGATGAATCCGGTAGAAATAAAGTGCAAGGCTAAAGAATCTGAGTGGTTAAGTATGCAGATGTGTTTCCTGAAGAGCTGCTGACTGAGATATCACAAAAAAGTTAGTCTTTATACTTAATTAGGATGCTTTTTATGTATATCTCTCTCTCCCAAAAGAATAGTCATTCCTATTACTAATTCTTTATTCAAATGGATGCTTCCCATTCATAAATTCTCAATTCAAAAATCAAACTCTATGATGCTAGTTAAGCTAGAGATTAAGAAAATGGCTTCTTTATGCTTTTAAAATTATGGTAAACTTATGATTTAATTCCATAAATTGGATTTAAGTCTAAAGATAGTTATTCTATCATAATTGTATTACAAAGTCTTATTCTTTCTAGAAATATTAAAAATTATCAGTAAATTTAATAGCAACGAAGCTATGGCAAATTTTTTAGAAATTAATACATATCTTGTTTTCCTACCATATTTTAGGATGGGACATCCTATGCTAAAGGAATGATTTTCATCATATTCATGAGAAACTAATTTTTAGTATTTATGCATAAATAATTAATTAAAGAAAAGAGAAATTTTTGGTAATTTTATTTTTATGCAAAAAGAGGAATTTCCATGATAATGGAGATCCATGTAATTAAATGAAAAAAGAGAAATTTTGGTATATTAAAATAATGGATATTTTTATTTAATTTTAAGAGAAATTTTAGATAAATTTATTTTATGTATGAGAAAATTTAAATGATAAAAGAGGAATTCCCATGACATTTGGAATTCAATCATTTAAATGGTAAAAGAGGAATTCTTGGCATAATTAAAATAATGGATATTTTTATTTGATTTAAAGAGAAATTTTAGATAAATTTATTGTACGCATGAGAAATTTTAAATGGTAAAAGAGGAATTCCCATGACATTTGGAATTCAATAATTTAAATGGTAAAAGTGGAATTCTTGGCATATTTGAAAAAATGGATATTTGTATTTAATTAAAAGAAGAATTTTTGTGGTATTTAAGTATATTTAAGTATAGAAAAGTTTAAATTAAATGTTGGTGACAAAAGAGGAATTTTCACCATAATTCCACCTAGAGAATTAGGGTTGATAAATTAAATTGGTAGAAGAATATCTTTAGATATTTTATGTGGATAGTTCACCAAATTGATATTTTCCCAAAATTAGATTAAATGGAAGAAGAGTATTTTCATAAAAATTCGATATTCTCATATAAAACCATTTCTTAATCTATTATGGTTAGAATGAAATTCATAAAGTTGGAATTTTCTTACGATTAGAAGTTCAATAGATGTTTATCTGAAGAAAATCCTTGGAATCAAAGTTAGAAATAAACCGAATGATTTTGGTTAGACCGCAACTATGAGAGGGACGGTCAGTAAACTACTTGTCCATCTCTCGATCTTAATCAAGCAAAAACTTCGTGAGACCAATTCTAGTTCTTAATACAAAGAATAGACTACCATTGAATTAACCTAGTTTTTCCTTGACCGAAAACACCAAGAATCTAGTTGGACATTCAGTCAAATGATGGGTAGATTACCCTGATGAGAGATCAATGATTCTCATTATGAAATTATGGATTAAGGAAAAAGGGTTTTGTGGAACCAATCTCAAACCAAGAATTTTACTTGCATAGAACCTTTATTTTCTTTTAAAGGACCGTTTTACACGGAGGAAGTATTTGGTATGTGTTTAACTAAGAAGAGGTTCATTGCAGCTACTACTGGCGGGGAGTCGTCTCGAGGGACATCGCTCCACAGCAAAGCCTGCCGAGGTCTTGACTAGCCTCGGTACGATTAAAATGGTGTGCTTCTCCGGGTACGATGGGTGAGGACCGACAAAGCGGTCCCTGAGTGAAGTGCTAGGACACCTAAGTAGGATCCTAGAGGGTTCTGACCAGGTGATGCATGGGCTCGCGGGGTTGCTAGGACACCCATGCGTGTGTCGACGAAGATTCGGATGGACTAAAAACAATGACTTTTGTGAATCAAATTTTGATATTGGATCTCATTGGTTGGCCAGCTGGTCTTCAAACAACGGAGAGTCCAGATGACATATTTTGTAATACAATGGACTCAATATTTTGGAGGATTATGTCGATTTTGTTATAATGGCAATTTCATAGTGGGTGTGTACGTAGTATGCCTACCTTGATTTTTGCATAAAACGCTGGCTAGGGGGCCTGGGAACTCTTTTCCTCGGTACCCGAGCAAATCATAACCAAATCTTTATAAAGGAATACCACCAATACAGTGGTCGGGCAGTTGGCTAAACCCATGCGCCGGCTGGATCACGGGATTCCTATGATACAAATAAGTTGCGATTAGTTACGTTAGTTAGATTAAGTCCTAGAAAGGCCCTTGTTTTGTGTGGGAGGGAATCAGTGGCTCTGCCTCGTTAAAGGAGAAAAAAAGCGGTGATTCTATGGACCAAGTGCAAGTCTCTTCTTTGATCTGACCATGTGACTTTAGGTTTGGTCAGATAAGTTTGAATAGTTAAGACTTTGACTCATTAGATTAATTCTCTCGTTAGATGATTTTTCCTGGCGGAATCGCCCGTGCCTTCTAGGGGGAGGGAAGTTTTTTCAGGTTCTCGATTTCGGAGGAACCGCCGAACTAGTCTCTTGTGCGGATATCCGTAGGCGAGGCCCTGAGTGTGGATCCCTGCCCCACGTGAGAGGCTGACGCTGCTTCCGCCCCACCAGTGCCCTCGAAGGGGGCGGGGTTCTCACAGCTGGTATGAGAGAATTGTTGAAAGCTAATAAGGACAAATGAATTCCTATCAAAAATTTGTAATAAAAACTTAGAAAGAGCATTTACATATTGTATTTTCATTCCTTAAGCTTCATTAAAGAAGAATTTTAATCAAAGAATTTGGTTGTATAGATGGAAGTTCCACACTTATCTGGTGTTCCTGACCTCACACAGTCACAAGATATGACTGCTTTCACCTTCAAGCATCTCATCTCTTCCGCTACAACTCGAACGAGCCGGGCTAGACTCGCGAGCCATTTCGAGGATTTATATTTCCTTAACCCAACGGAGAGACGGCAGCACAAGTGGTTTTTTGTAGAGGGCAGTATGTCCACACCTCTTACGACGACGAGCGCGCGATGCTGAGGCAGAATATCTCATTAACCATGATTCTGATGAGGCTGAAAGTGATACACATGGTGTTATTTTATATCACCCGACGCCTCGAGATTTCAGACTTTCTTGCCATATCTACAGACTCCTTAGTCACTTTATTCCTAAGGAGAAGATAGTAGCTCCCTTGGCAGTAAGGGAACATTTGTATCGAGACATGTCTATAGCCCAGTATCACCGTCTTATGCGTCTCCCGAGGAGATTTTGACTTCTGGAGCCGAGCTGCTCTATGTACATATTGATATTGCAGCCTTTATATAAATAAGGAAATATTTTGTGGAAAAAATCCCTATTGTATAAGTGATTGTTATTAAGTGACGAATTGATGAAGCAAAATCTGTTACCAGGCATATGTCATAGATCTCCAATAAGGTCATTTATCTTGTTTAAGAAATTATTTTCCGAACCTCTTAAGTCTTAGGATCTCGTGGACAAAATCAAAATAAAAATTTAATAATGTATCATTTTTGGCAGAATCATGAGGCGAGGGAACCGTGGCTGTTAGCCAGATCCTCTCACTGATGAAGAAGAGCTTAACCCTGACGTTCGTAAGGGTCTTCACAGAAATCAGCCCCCCCAAGACCCTTCAAAGGTGAAGGGGAGAACTTGGGCGAGGCTGTGGAGAAGTGGGTTGAAGCAATGGAGGAATATTTTGATGTTAGCGGATACGAGAGGAGCAAAATGGCTCTTGCTAGGCTGAAAATTGTGGAAACAGCCAAGGTGGCATGGAGAAACCATTGCGACACCAACCATTTGGATAGGAATACCCAGTCTTGGAATGATCTTAAAGCATATCTAAGGAAGAGATTTTGTTTCCCCGGATTTTTAGATGAATGAATTTTTAAAGCTAAATCAGGGGAGCAAAACCATTGAAGAATATCACTAGGCATTTGCTCTTCTCCTCAAGTACTCACCACCGCTAGACGAAGAGCAACTCATGGCCAGGTTTATTCAGGGAATGAATATCACTAGGCATTTGCTCTTCTCCTCAAGTACTCACCACCGCTAGACGAAGAGCAACTCATGGCCAGGTTTATTCAGGGAATGAACGAACCCTTAGATACACTAGTCAAGAATGCCAAACCAGTCTCCATGGCAGAAGCTGTAAGAATGACGAAGGACTTCGCCAAAGTTTTCATCGTAAAAGTCCCGCTGCCAAAGCCAGCGGCTCCCTCATCCTTCAAGAGATTCCAGACACTGGGAAGTTCTTCCAACCTTCCGCCTCCAAAGAGACACCAAGGTCCCAACCAGAATCTGGAGTCATGAAATTTCAAGAATGAAGGAAGACCTTTTCCTCAAAGTTCTTTCTCAGGAACTCCGACTCTCTCAAGAATGTAAAGGGAAGAGCTTCGAAGTGAGAACAGGTGCTTCGGATGTCAGGGGTTTGGGCACCAGCTCAAGGATTGCCCGTCTCCTTCTGTGGGCCAAGGAAGCGAGGGTCCCAAAATTCAGAGACAGACTCCTTCGTATCAGTCCACAATCAAGGTCCCCCGCGCCAAAATAAGGGCAACCCCAGAAGAGTGCCAGCTCAAACTGCAGCCTCCATGCAAAGCAGCCTCCAAACTCCCTCCTAAAATTGGGGTAGCCAAAGAGAGAGAGTTCCACCTCAGACTGCAGCAGCTAGAGCCGTCACTATAGCTGAGGAAGTGGAGGAAGAAAAAGGATAAATCTATGCCACAATAGAGCATGAGGGGAATACCCATCAATTTTCAGTCCTCCAGACTCCAGCAGAGTATGAGGGTAAGCAATTCAAGATTTTGATTGATTCAAACAGTACTCATTCTTTTATTTTCCCAAGATGTCTGCGTAAGTTAGTCCTAAATCAAAAATCAGGGAAACCTATGCAAGTGGAATTGGCCAAGATGTCTGCATAAGTTAGTGCTAAATCAAAAATCAGGGAAACCTATGCAAGTGGAATTGGCCAAGATGTCTGCGTAAGTTAGTCCTAAATCAAAAATCAGGGAAACCTATGTAAGTGGAATTGGCCACTGGAAAGATTCTTTTCACACACCTTGAGACAGAACTTATTTAGTTTAGTCTAGATGGGAACGTAACAGACTACCAATTTAGAGTCCTACCCTTGGGAGTCTATGATGGAATCCTTGGAATGGATTGGCTCCATAAGAATCAAGCTGACATTCATTGTCACAATGTAACCATCTCTTTCCTTGACCTTCACGGGAATAATTCCATGACTTGGAGTTACTCTCAGTAGTTATGCTCTGAAGTTGTGGAGACATTATCTTTTGGGACAGAGGTTCACCTTGATGAGACAGATCATCAAAGTCTGAAGTGGATCTTCACCCAAAGGGATCTCAACATGCGTCAAAGGAGATGGATGGAGACCTTGCAGGAATTTGATTTTGAAATTAAGTATCGACCGAGGAAAGAAAATGTGGTGGCAGATGCGCTCAGTAGAAAAGCCTCCTTGCTTGCAATTACTGTGGTGTCAAATCCATTGATCAGTGAAGCAAGGGGGAGAATTTCATGCAGGATAAATTCTTTGCCCCTATTGCTACCCTTCTGATGTATAGGAAAGCAAGACTCCTCAGGAAATGAGTCGAGTTCTTGGGTACAAATTGGATGAAGGATGCATGTATTATAATAATTAGCTATGTATTCCCAATGATGAGGGAATAAAGGGAAGAATTCTGAGAGAAGCCCATGATATCTTGATAGCTGGAAATCCAGGGTTTATAAAAACCTATATGTCTGTGAAGAAAAGCTTCTTCTGGCCAGGACTCAAAAAGGATGTACTTGATCATGTGCAAAAATGCTTAATGTGTCAGAGAGTCAAGATGCCAGGGAAACTGTAGCCTATAGACATTCCTCAGATGAAGTGGGAATGTATCAGTATGGACTGTTGTCGTTGGATTACCTTCCGTGCAATCAGGTTACAACTCCATTTTTGTGGTAGTTGACAGACTTCTATTCTAACCAAAGTTGCCCATCTGATTCCAGTGAAAGAAACATACACTGCAGTGGATGTTGCCCGAGTTTTCCTTAAAGAGATCTTCAGATTGCATGGCTTACCCAAGAGGATAGTAAGTGACAGAGATCCCAAATTCACATCGAAATTCTGGATTGCATTCTTCGAAGCAGTAGGAACTTTCTTGGATCTCAGTACAGCCTATCACCCCGAAACAGATGGCCAGATTGAAAGAGTGAATCACGTAATAGAAAATATACTTCAATCATGCTGTGGTGGCAGGGAACCCAAGAAGTGGTTAAGCCATTTGCATCTGGTTGAATTTGCTTACAATGCTTCTTATCATTGAAGCATTGGGATGAGCCCTTTCAAAGCTTTGTATGGACAAGATTGCCTTACACCATTGTCTTGGTCCGACCCATTAATCAGGGTCGAGATGTCTAGACAAATTCTTGATGGCATGGACCAGCAAATGCAATCAATAAAGATATTAAGGTAGCCCAAGTTAGGCAAAAGTAGTATGCGGATAAAAGAGATTAGAGAGAGAGTTTGAAGAATCAGATATGGTCTTCATTCGAGTACGACCAAAAAGAAGTTCCTTATCTTTAGGGAAGTACAAGAAGCTCTCTCCCAGATACTGTGGACCTTATGCTGTTATAAAGAAAGTGGGCAATGTAGCTTATAAACTTCTTCTGCCTCCCCATCTCAAGGTACATAATGTATTCCACATCAGTTTGCTTAAGAAATATGTACCCAACCCGAGTCACGTGCTTGATGACAAACAATTGATTTTTTCGACTCAAGGCCAGATGGTACTCCAACCTGAAGAAATCCTTGACGTTCGGGAGAAGATTCTCAGGAGAGTAGAGTCCTCAGAGAATTTTTAGTAAAAAGGAAGTTCTTCCCTCTAGAAGATGCCACCTGGGAGAAAGAAGAAGAGTTGGCAAAAGATTACTCACACTTTTTGCGAGATGAGGACATCTCGCGTTTTTCAAGTGGGAGAGGATGTAAGATTCCTCCTCAGCCAGAATAATGAATAAGCTTTTACCTCAATCCCTTGTAATCATTCCCTATCTCTGAGTACAAGAAAATATTATTTTTCTTTGTTTTTATCTCGAGAGAAGAAAAATTCTAGAGAGAGGTGATTCAATATTGAGATATTTTTGGATATAAAAATTCTCCTGATATCAAAAATATATTTCCTTGAAATAGAAGTTCAAAATAAATTCTCCAAGGTGCATTAGGAATCAATTAAAAATGATATAAGTGACCTTAGCCTAAGGGTCAAGATTTTCAGAAATTTCTAGATTATGGTCCAATTAAGGTTCCTATGGGCCAATAGAATTAATCCAAGTGTTGAGATGAGATATATCTAATGAATAAAAGAAAATACCCAAAAATGAGTAAATGCTCACATAAGATGAAGAGTTGACTGAGTACAAGGTTTATTAGTTAAAAATTAAGAGATATTACTAAAAAATTGAGATATCTTAGAGAAATGATGAATTTTTGACACCTTGATAAGGAAGGGAAGACCTTTGAGGTAGGCACCTCCTTCACATGTGTGGGAGGGTTTTTAATTCAAAAATATTAAAATATTTTTATCTCTCCTCTCTCCTAGATCAAACTGGATCAAAATGGGAGCTAAACTGGTCCAAATCTTGTCCAGATTTAGCCAAACTGAAGCTGGAAAATTCTAGAACTTAGTTGGACTCAGTTAGTGGCCTCCCTCACCTGTAAATAGACCCTCATTCTTTTGTATTCTCATCTGTGAACTATACCATGCCTGTATTACATTAAAATACTCATATTTTCTATTATCTCTTAAAAATCCTCTACTTTTGGAGAGATTGGAGCTTCTCTCTCTCTTCAACAATCCTTGGAGCTTTCTTCTCAACATACTAAACCAATTGATTGGTTGGGGGCTTCCTTATAAGATAAAGAAGCAAGCTAAATCTAGAGGTAAGAAGTAATTTCATGGTTTTCATTAATATTCTCAAAAGATCTCACTTCTCAACCCCTCTCAAGCTTGAGAAGTTTCAAATTAATTGTTTTCAATGCAAATCAAGCTTTCTATAAGAATTCTACTGATTAATCACAAAAAAGTTAGTCTTTATGCTTAATTAGGATGCTTTTTATGTATATCTCTCTCTCCCAAAAGAATAGTCATTCCTATGACTAATTTTTTATTCAAATGGATGCTTCTCATTCATAAATTCTCAATTCAAAAATCAAACTCTATGCTAGTTAAGCTAGAGGTTAAGAAAATGGCTTCTTTATGCTTTTAAAATTATGGTAAACTTATAATTTAATTCCATAAATTACATTTAAGTCTAAAGATAGTTATTCTATCATAATTGTATTACAAAGTCTTATTCTTTCTAGAAATATTAAAAATTATGAGTAATATAGCAGCAAAGCTATGGCGAATTTTTTAGAAGTTAATACATATCTTATTTTCCTACCATATTTTAGGATGGGACATCCTATGCTAAAAGAATTATTGTCATCATATTCATGAGAAACTAATTTTTAGTATTTATGCATAAATAATTAATTAAAGAAAAGAGAAATTTTTGGTAATTTTATTTTTATGCAAAAAGAGGAATTCCCATGATGATGGAGATCCATGTAATTAAATGGAAAAAGAGAAATTTTGGTATATTGAAATAATGGATATTTTTATTTAATTTTAAGAGGAATTTTAGATAAATTTATTTTATGCATGAGAAATTTTAAATGATAAAAGAGGAATTCCCATGACATTTGGAATTCAATCATTTAAATGGTAAAAGTGGAATTCTTGGCATAATTAAAATAATGGATATTTTTATTTAATTTAAAGAGTAATTTTAGATAAATTTATTGTATGCATGAGAAATTTTAAATGATAAAAGAGGAATTCCCATGACATTTGGAATTCAATCATTTAAATGGTAAAAGTGGAATTCTTGGCATATTTGAAAAAATGGATATTTGTATTTAATTAAAAGAAGAATTTTTGTGGTATTTAAGTAGAGAAAAGTTTAAATTAAATGTTGGTGACAAAAGAGGATTTTTCACCATAATTCCACCTAGAGAATTAGGGTTGATAAATTAAATTGGTAGAAGAATATATTTAGAAATTTTATGTGGATAATTCACCAAAAAGGGTTTTGTGGAACCAATCTCAAACCGGGAATTTTACTTGCATAGAACCTTTGTTTTCTTTTAAAGGATCATTTTACACCAGAATGCTGGAGGAAGCATTTGGTATGTGTTTAACTAAGAAGAGGTTCATTTTGCAACGGCTGGCGGGGAGTTGTCGAGGGACGTCGCTCCACGGCAAAGCCTACCGAGGTCTTGACTAGTCTCGGTACGGCTAAAATGGTGTGCTTCTGGGTACGATGGGCGAGGACCGACAAGCAGTCCCTGAGTGAAGTGCTAGGACACCTAAGTAGGATCCTAGAGGGTTCTGACCACGTGATGCATGAGCTCGCGGGGTTGCTAGGACACCTATGCGTGCGTCGAGGAAGATTCGGATGGACTAAAAAGAATGACTTTTGTGAATTAAATTTTGATATTAGATCTCATTGGTTGGCCAGCTGGTCCAGATAACATATTTTGTAATACAATGGACTCAATATTCTCGAAGATTATGATTAGTAATACTATGATTTTCATTAAAGGATTGTTTTAAAGACAGTCGATTCTGTTATAATTGCAATTTCATAGTGGGTGTGTACGTGGTATGCCTACCTTAATTTTTGCATGAAACGCTGGCTAGGGGGCTTGGGAACTCTTTTCCTCGATACCCGGGCAAAACATAACCAAATATTTATAAAGGAATTCCACCAATACAGTAGTCGGGCGGTTGGCTAACCCATGGGTAGACTAGATCGGGGGATTCCTGTGATACATATAAGTTGCGATTAGTTACGTTAGTTAAATTAAGTCCTAGGAAGACCCTTGTTCTGTGGTGGGAGGGAATCAGCGCGGCTGTGCCTCGTTAAAGGAGAAAAAAAGTGGTGATTCTATGGACCAAGTGCAAGTCTCTTCTTTGATCTGACCATGTGACTTTAGGTTCGGTCGGATCAGTTTGAATAGTTAAGACTTTGACTCGTTAGATTAATTCTCCCATTAGATGATTTTTCGTGGCGGAATCGCCCATGCCTTCCCAAGGGAGGGAAGTTTTTTGGGTTCGGTTTCAGAGGAACCGCCGGACTAGTCTCTTGTCCGGATATCCTTAGGCGAGACCCCGAGTGTGGATCCCTGTCCCGCGCGTGAGAGGCTGACGCTGCTTACGCCGCCAGCACCCTCGGAGGGGACGGGGGTCTCACCGCGGAGGGGGCAGGAGTCTCACACTGATGATAGTGGGATCATGTACCTCCGCAATAATGCCACGGGCCACCACAGAATGTAAGGAGCCCCACCTTTGAGTCGAGAACAAATAAAGTAACTTTAAGCGTCGAAGTAAAACAACTTTTTCCAAACTTGAATTAGTCATAATAAGTTTGAATGAAGCACCCTTTGTAAGTGCTTTAAGCACCCTTTGTAAGTGCTTTAAGCTTCAAAAGGTTCTCTGCATACCCCAAATAGAAACTCTTGTGGAAGACTATCACATCATTGAAAAAAAGTTTTCCAATGTACTCCTTTAGCGCAGAGTCCTGAACCCTTCCTTGGCCCCCAAACCTTCCACTCTGTCTCGTTGCAAATTCATCAAGATACACAATTTCCTACTCACCAAATAAAAGTTAATGTCAGCATATCGATCATCCACCAATGCATGGGAGAGGGACAGTTTTTTTATAGAATGGCCCAAAATTTGATATATGTAGACCCCACACATGTGATCCATGCCCATCAGGGGCCTGTATGGGAAAAGTCCGAAGGCCTTCTCATGCAAGCCTTCAAAGAGTGCCCTTACAAGCCTCTGATGGGCATGGGATCACATGTGTGGGGTCTACATGCCATAGAGGTCCCATATATCAAATTTGGGGAGCATTTGGTAAAAGGAAGGTACCTTCTTTGCTTTGTCAAGCTCCTTTTACAAGGGTGCCTCCAGATCTGCTCTTGGAATGGGTCTACCATCGTCCGACTCGACGATAGGTGTCGCATGTTGTGGTCAAGGTCTGAAATGTTCCTCTTGCAAGCGCTCGAACTCTTCATCGAAAATCTCATATTGAGCATCATCAATCTGCTTCTAGACGGCGGTGATAGCAGAGATGTCATCTACACTACTTTCATCATATCACACTACCACATCAACCTGTGGTAGGGCTTCATGGAAATCAAAGTCTACCACACCCACCACCACCACTAGCTCCTCTTCTCCATCACCACCCAACTTCTCCCCTTTTATATCTCCTCCTCTCCATGTCTTCCTCCTCTCTCTCTCTCTCTCTCTCTCTCTCTCTCTCTCAAAACTACACACTCTCTCTATATCCCCCACTCTCTCTCTCTCTATCTTTCAACTACTCTCTCTCTCTCTCTTTCACTCTATGTCTCTCTCACTCTCTCTCTCTCTCTCTCTCTCTCTCTCTCTCTCTCTCTCTTTCTCCCACTCTCTCTTTCACTCTCTCACTCTCTCTCTCTTCCCTCTCTTTCACTCTCTCTCTCTTCCCTCTCTTTCACTCTTTCACTCTCTCTCTATCTTTCACTCTCTCTCTCACTCTCACTCTCTCTTTCACTCTCTGTCTCCTCGATTCCCTCTCTCTTTCACTCTCTGTCTCTCTATTCTCTCTCTCCCACTCTCTCTCGCTATTCCCTCTCTCTCTCTTTCACTCTATGTCTCCCACTCTCTCTTTCATTGTCTCTCTATCTCCCACTATCACTCTATGTCTCCCACTCTGTGTTTCATTGTCTCTCTGTCTCCCACTATCACTCTATTCTCAGTGTCATCTGATTTACTCACTATTCTCTTACCCTCTACCAATCACCCATTCTCTCTCCATCTTCTTTTGTTTTCACTTGCTCACCTCCTTCTCTCCATCTTCTTATTTATATTTTCTATTTCTACGCACAACTTTGATTTGTTACATTACGAGAGAGAGAGAGAGAGAGAGAGAGAGAGAGAGAGAGAGAGAGAAGGGTAGGTGGCATGCATGATTTACAAATATTGTTCAATTGTCATTTTCTTAAATTTTTTGTAGTATTCTTTCTCAAACATATATACCCACACATGCTCTCTCTCTCTCTCTCTCTCTCTCTCTCTCTCTTGAAAGAACACTACAAAATACTAAGTTATGATGGAAACCCAAAAATGTAGAAGAAGATTATAATAAAAAGTATGCACTACAATTATGAGTTGTGGTTTAACCCTACTGATTATTAAATGACATCATAATTAATCTTCCCTCGATTTTATTGCACTAGTAAGCTCCTTATTACGGAGGAGCTCCTCCTCGTTGACATTGATGTACCCATAAGTACGCCATATTGCTATGGAATTCCCAATCTTGATCTTTGAAAGGTAAATTGCATCCACCTCCTCAAAGGAATTCAGGTTCTCTCAAGCCTTGCGTGCCTTCCATTTGTCAGATTTGCCTTTAATTTGTGTTTTCTCAAAGATGCACACACATGTTCCAATGCCTTGGTCATAGTGAGGATTGGAGTGCTTATGGATGCCATTGTGAGAGAAAGAGACAGAGAGATTTAATGAGAGAGAGAGAGAGAGAGAGAGAGAGAGAGAGATTTGTTTAGAGTTGGGGGAGAGAGAGAGAGCTATGTTGTGATGTTAATTAGTGAGAGACAAAGGGTCGAAGCCCTTTATAAGAGGAATCCCCATGCATGCAGGCTAAAAATAGGTCACTCTTTTTAGCATGTTCAGAGTCAAGGAGAGATATTTGTTTAGAGTCAGGGAGAGAGAGAGAGAGAGAGAGAGAGAGAGAGAGAGAGAGAGAGCTATGTTGTGATGTTAACTGGTGAGAGAGACAAAGGGCCAAGGTCCTTTATAAGAGGATGTCCCATGCATGTAGGCTAAAAATAGGTCACTCTTTTAGGCATAAGTTTTTAGCATGCATGCATGCATAGTATTGAATAGAGAGAGCAAGGGGCATAATCGTCTTTGATGTAACATATATTGCTACATGACTTAGATGCTAAGGTATCTATGAACAAGACCACTTAATTGAGACCATGGAAATGTACAGTTACTCATTGAAATACATTCCCAATCTTGATCTTTGAAAGGTAAATTGCATCCACCTCCTCAAAGGAATTTAGGTTCTCTCAAGCCTTGTGTGCCTCCCATTTTTCAAACTTGCCTTCAATCTGTATTTTCAAAGATGCACACATGTTCCAATGCCTTGGTCATACTGAGGATTGGAGTGCTTATGGATGCCATCGTGAGAGAAAGAGAGGGAGAGATTTGATGAGAGTGAGAGAGAGAGAGAGAGAGAGAGAGAGAGAGAGATGGATAGAGAGAGAGAGATTTGTTCAGAGTCGAGGAGAGAGAGAGAGAGAGCTATGTTGTGATGTTAACTAGTGAGAGACAAAGGGTTGAAGCCCTTTATAAGAGGAATCCCCATGCATGCAGGCTAAAAATAGGTCACTCTTTTTAGCATGTTCAGAGTCAGGGAGAGAGATTTGTTTAGAGAGAGAGAGAGAGAGAGAGAGAGAGAGAAAGTATGTTGTGATGTTAACTGGTGAGAGACAAAGGGCCAAGGCCCTTTATAAGAGGATGTCCCATGCATGCAGGCTAAAAATAGGTCACTCTTTTTAGCATGAATGCATGCTAAAATTAGGCAAAGTTTTTAGCATGCATGCATGCATAGTGTTGAATAGAGAGAGCAAGGGGCATAATTCGATGTAGCATATATTGCTACATGACTTAGATGCTAAGGTATCTATGAACAAGACCACTTAATTGAGACCATGAAAATGTACAGTGTGCTCATTGAAATACACTTGATTTAAAAGATATAAAGTAAAATCCCATTTCAAAAATTTGATACAACCATGAAAATTTTCTTGAATATTTGTACTAGATTCCACAAATAGTGTTAATGTGTGTTGTCAAAAGGAAGCCTAAGGATTGTTCTCCTTATGCCAAGCATCCTAATAAGGTCCTCTTTTTTAAGAAATGGTTGATGCATAAACATATCATGGTTTGTGTCTAAACCAAAAATGAGGGGAAAAAAAAAAAGTAAAGGTGCTTGCAAGAGCAACATAAAGGCTTTCCCTCCCCTGATTTTATTTGAAAATCTGGACATGTATATGCAGGTCTCTCTAGTAGAAAGACCTCATGTTCACCTGCTGCCTTAATGACATCATGTTCATAAATATTAACATTTAGAGTAAGTGAGGTATCTATATGCTTTGTTGCCATCTTTGAAATCCCACTTGTTAAGGAATTATCCAATCAACGTTTATCTCCTTAATACAATGAGAGGCTTGAAAGGCAAATACTCCCACCGCATAAAGATGTTCAAAGTGAAGGGTTGGAAACAAGATCAAGCGCCTCAAATTGCACATTGGGAGTTTTAAATCATTGCCGTGTTAGATAACAGATTTTCACCACAGTGAAGGAGTGAGTACATGTGGCAACAATACAAATTTCATGTACACTGGCAAGATGTGGCTGGTTGGATCAATAAACCATGAAAAGACTTGGCATGCTAGATAGAATGAAAGCAAAACAAGCAAGGTGGCTCTTATCACTTCACTTCAAAATCAAATGCATGATATACACAACAGAGACAGTCTCAAAGCAACCCCAGAAAGCATTTAAGCAGTCTTAGCTCCTTCTGGTAGTTGAGGGGGAGGATTCTGCAAAACCATCACAATTCAATTAAGTACTCCATCGCCAAGAAACCATATATAAAAGTGACTAACCAAAAGAAAGGTGGGTGACATTTACCCTCTTGGCCTCTTCCAATTGAGCCTTAATGAATGAATATATTGCTACACCCACTATGGCAATGGTTGTGCCTATTGCAGTCTGGGTCGAAATTTTGTTGCCTGGAGAGAGCCAGTCAAAAAGACCATCACCATGCATTCATTTGTAATCATAGATGCTTTATAGACAAACATGATTTCAAGACACCCTTTTTCATATTGGATCAAGGAAGACGAGCTCATACCGAAGACAACAATCGAAAATCCGATGACAAAGACTCGTTTCAAGACATTCCCCACAGCATGAGTAAGAGGAGCTACCCTTTCAAGTGTGTTAGTAGCTAGCTGCAACATCAACCCAAACAATAAATCAATCACAAAAAGACATAAAATGATGAAATATTTCTAGGCACTGATGGGTTCGCCACCTAGCTGCATGGATGCATGCTGAATACATGTATGATTGGACATGCTGAAAGTAAGCAATACCTGATTGTATAGATGGTAGAACATCCCAACCCAAAACAGGTCAGAGAGGAACCTTGTCAATCCAACCTTGGCAATGGCATCAGCAAATCCAGTTGTAATAAGTGTTGGACCCTCTAACTGCAAAATCACAACAAATGATTAGTTCAGATCATGAAGCCCAATGATGCACTCACAGAGTAATTCAAGTCAACCAGCCAATGGGGTGCTGCCACGGTTGTTGCATGAGTTTGAAGTACATACCGAATAGCATTAGACAAACTAAAACCCCTTCGAGGCATAAAGCCTTACCACAATGGCCGGTGGGATACAGAAAAGTAGTGCAATGATTGAGATGTAGGCGTAAACATTTGTGCTGTCCATTCCTGTCTGCAAAAAAGAAGGCCAAGAGTTCATAAAGGGGATCTCTCAAGCAGCAGTGTCTTGTGAGGACACAAGTACATACCATGGCTTTCTTTGAGTAGATACTGCGATAGGTGAATGCAATATTGGATGTCATTGCACTCAGGAATCCCAACCAATTGAAGGAAAGCTCAGTCAAGGATGCCATGGAAACACCTGTGGCAAGTAGTCCCTACTATTAGGGAGTGGGTGGTGTGAGATTACATACCAGCTTGTGAGTGATGATGAGCTCAAAACTTAAAATTTCTTCACGGAGCACGACCGTAAGTAAAGCACATGGGTTAAGAAAGCCCATACCAAACACAACTGGTGCAAGAGAGAGCCAGAGCGTAAAAGGGATCTGCTGTCCAAGAACAAACTGAGAAGCAGCAGCATTGAAGAAGGGCTCCAATGCTGGAAACAAGGCAGCAGATTATTCAATCAGACCTGATACTGCAAGAGCTAAGATAATACATCAAACTACGAAAAGCTAGAGATTTCATCATTCAATGAGGGTTAATCCCGCATGCCTTTTATGGTATGTGTGAAGGACACAGCAACAGCTGCAAATGAAACATTAGTCATCACATGTCCCAATGCATGGCAAAATGCGACCGGAATGAGGAGATTAGTAAGCTCTTTGTCAATAGGCTGTTTCAAAAGATGAGAAAAAAAGCATTGATAGGTCAAAAGAAAGCCACCAAAGAACGACTAAAGCAAGAAAACAAATGAGTATCATAGAACTTACAGCGCGTTTAGGGAGTCCCACTATCCAGGAGATACAACAATATATGACTCCAACTAGCAAGTGAATGACAGACACGAAGCTGCAAGATGCAAATTCACAAATATCGTGAATGTAAGGAACCTGCCACGTCCACCCCTGTACAGGCTCAATTCAAGTTGCCTCAATCCAAGTTACACTACTTACTAAGGATATGGAAAGTAGTTGTAAATCTTCTTGTTCAGGATATTGAAGATGACATTCAAGAAGTACCTGGGAAGCATGCATTGACAAAGGTTATAGAAAAGCTATGATCACAATAGCCATCAACATGAAAAGTGGTTCTTGTTGACAGAGGCTACTGTGTCACCACATCAGCAGCCTACACTAGTACTTGTCAGAAACAACATACATCCATTCAGCGAGTATTCCAAAGCAAGTTGATTTCTTCTCTCTCTCTCTCTCTCTCTCTCTCTCTCTCTCTCTCTCACACACACACACACACACACACAAAAGAACAATCACTCTGAACAGTTTTATAAAGTATGTATGTTCCTTACCACATGAAGAAGAAAAAACCAGTCACCAGTGCAGGATACTTGGCAAGGAATCCTTCAGAGGAGCTTGGAAGGGTACTGCACAAACCACAACCATTGTCAACGAGTGTAAGTCTTTTTACAAGAGACGAGCACATGGAGAAAGTTGCAAGCCGACAGGGGGCCAGTTAATACAGTGATACAGCAATCAAGTGTAGAATCTTCATGGTCGTGGAGCATTGCAGGGACATATAAAACACCATCACTAAGCTTCTACTGAAAAAGAGGTACTTAGCATCGAACAGTGAGAGCTCCAACATATGTCAAGAACTGCACATACCTGGCAGATGCATCACCACCCCCTGCATCAGCTGAGGCTGCCATGCACACAGGAGAGAGGGCTGATCTTGGCTTCGGTGCAGGGGTGGATGGGCTGCTGGCAATGAGGGCCTTTCCGTAGAAAGATGACCTTGGAGCTGACGAGCCATTACTAAATGTTGGGGCTGGCTTGTAGTCCAATTTGGGCAGGTGCATAACCCTGTATGAGCCAGACCCCAATGAGCTCTTGATGGGTTTCTTCACTAGAAAAAGAGAGGCCAGTTGGCCATTGCCCATGGCTCGGTTAACTTGGGTTGCCATCTGATCTGTGCACGAAGAAGAAGCCATCTCTAGGGAGCACAGAGAACACAGTTGTGCCTGCAGCAGAAAGGAGAGAAACGACTTGAAATCAACACAACTGGTAAGTAAAAAATCGGGCAATTAGCGTACATGATTTCGTGTGCAGTGTAATCAGGTTTCTTAAACAAAATTGGGGTTCCTAATCAAGCACAGCCGGTTTCTTAAAACAAATTTAGTTTCCAAATAGGCACCCACAATTAAACATGCATCATGGAGAACAATAATCCCATAAATGAGATCGCCCACGATGGGATAAAGGGCGGGAAAAGGTGGGCATTCAAATTTGAGAAAGCAGCTGTGGGAGCAGAGAGCTTACCCTTGAGCCAGAGGAAGAAGAAGAAGAGGAGGAAGCTGCGAGGGGAGCTTCAATTGATTAGAAAGATGAAGAGACAGTACTCTGCAGCCTCACATAGCCAAAGCCATGAGGAGCCTTAGCCAAAGCTACGCGAGAGAAGAGACACAGACAGAGAATGAGTGAAGCATGGAGCCCTTATCGATAGCAGATGGCCTTTTCGGTCCATCTCAGCCAGCCAAGTGTACAAAAAATCCTTCCCATACCACTCACCATGGTTAAACCTCGATTTCCATAGTATTTTGAAGTAGCCCTACCATGGTTACCTACCCAACTCGAGTAAATTCCCAAGTCCATGGAGATATTCCCCGGTCTTTAGATAAGGTAGCCTAGGAGTGCCACCAAAGACACCCCAAGATATTATCTGTCCCCTCTCTCCACCTCCTTGGTGCCACACAAGCTTGATTCTTGGCATTTCCCTAGTATTGTGTAAACTCTAAGGATGGAGACTTAATCTATGTGGCTCTCGGAGTGCTTTTTCCATCTACTCTCTTTATAGCTCTTTATCGCCACACTATAATCCATTCACCTCATCCCATGATTTAAGATCCCTCCTAAAACTGAAGAGCATAAGCATGTGTGTACTGAAGTGCCTACATTCATATTACCAATGGATGAAGTAATTATTAATTAATAAGTGCAATCGAGACAATGGGCGTATGATTCACAAGCCTTCGCTCTACTATCATAAACATCGAAACGGTCCCTTCTAGCCATCCTCTAGACATCTTTTTCAATGAATCATTGGTTTGCAAGAGGTCACTGTTGACATCTTGACAAAGGGTAAACCATAGTCATCATGCTCTTAAAAGGGTAAATATCTTGAGAAAGGGTAAACCATAGTCATGCTCAAAACCTATAATCCAAACCAAAAAGCATTGAAAAAGGTAAGTGTCTTGAAGACTATGATGATTAAGGACAAGTCGATGGCAAATATTGCAATATGGCAATATTAATAAAGTAATCAACTTCAAAATTGTCCATAAGCAGAAGCATGCTTCTAAATTTTATTTAATCTCAAATGTGGTGAGCTAAGTGTGAAACATGAACAATAGATTCACCATCCAAACTTTCCTAGGACATGAATGAAGTAAGCTTTTGAGATTCATACTAGAGGTTTTGAATGCACAACTACAAGTGCTCTTTGATTTATACAAATTTTCAAATGATGATGCTTGTTAGTACTCGTAAAGGAAGGAACCATTTGGAGGAAACAAATCCATCAAGAATTCATTTTATACAGATTTACTCGACAACATAGCATCAACATAACAACGAAAATGATCAAGCTTCTTAGGCTATAGTCCATTAGTAGCACCCATACCTCGCAAAGAGGAGGTGTTGGGTTTGAATTTCCCGATGACGCACAATGTAATTTTGTAGTTCTGAGTCCTTAAAAAGCAAGTCGATTTCCTCAAAGATGCCTTGATTATATGAAACTCTGACATTTTTAATATAAGTTATGCTTCTTGAAAAAACATTTTTTGTAAATTTTCTCTTTATCCTTTAATATAGCCGCGCTTTACATATATATATATATTAAAAGAATCTCCCAATGACATGATGGCTTGTAATATCAGTACCCAATCTACACAATTAAAAAAACAATGAAAATGATCAAGAGAGTTCCATTTGTACTTACCTAGTAGACCCCTTGTGAATAGATCCTATTAGGGTAAAAGAACAAAATTAGAGGCCTTAATGCTAAATGGTGTCTTCCAAATGACCAAATCAATGTCAAACTCCCATCTCCAAGCCTGTATGCAAGCTTTATAAAGAAGTAGCCATGTTATTCCATAATCATCTTCACTTTTCATTGTTATTGTTAAAGATCATCCTTGTCAAATCTTGGAGATGCCAACAATGGACTCAAATATCAAGAATATGTGCACTTGGAGTAACCTTGCTATTGTTTGTGCTATTGCTCGATTTTCCGCATGTGCCAAAGAGTATATGCTTGGCTATTTCTTGGATGCCTGTCAAGATTGTAGAATGGTGTGGAATTGATTAGGTTAACATTAAGTTTTTTATAGGTTAGAAATGAGTGCATCCCTCTTTCCTTTTTTTTTAATTGCAATCCCTCTCGCTCTCTCTATCTTTGTCCTCTCTTATTCTCCATGTTGTCACCTCTTGCATCTCTCTTTCTCTTCATATTATCTCTCTCTTGTCCTTTGAATCATTTTAGCTTATAATCTTATCATTAATTTATTTACACAGTACACACAGCATCATAATGTCATTTATCCTAGAACTCAAGTATCCCCTATAGATCCTTTAAGTCCAGTAGTACAAACTTAACACTACTTTATTCATCTACACAATACACACAATGTCATTACTTTATTTGTTTATTTGACATGTTGAGCACAAACATAAAAGAAACTCTCATTATCATTTTACTTTAAAACCCTAACACATCTCTCTCTCTCTCTCTCTCTCTCTCTCTCTCTCTCTCTCTCTCTCTCTCTCTCTCTCTCTCTTCATATGTAAAATAAGATCATGACATAATCACAAACAATTGTCAAACCCAACCACTTGAATATTTGTAAACACATATGTTCATTGAACTACAATGGTATGTTTGTCAAGAAAGCCTTCACAACCTCCTCTTCTAGATCAATACAAAATATATTCATGCTTAATTTGTGAGCTACCATAGTGCAATCTCCACATCCTATGTAAATCTCCACAATCACTTTGCCCTTTTTTTGTATGGTGCTTTAAGAGACTATCCCAAAACTCCTTTCCATGTTGACATCCACCTGTAAATAAATCATTTCTCTAAATTTCACATAATGTGCAACACCCATAATTTGGAGTACTCATATGTTTATTAGTTACATCGCCATGTAGACCCATTTGGGCGCATCTTCCCTAGTGCATAGTGGAGCAAGGATCAATGACATAATCAAGTGAAAATGGTTGTGCATGGTTTGTTCCAACTATGCTCAAGAAGGTAGCAATGATAAGGGTATGTGTTTTCACAAGAGCATTAAAAGATTTATTGTAATAGAAAGTGTTATTCAATGATAACCTTTTATGAGAATCATAAGTACCTCTTTGGTTAGTGTTACTCGCCTCTTGTCCAAATTCTTTTCCAATCTCCATTGTATAATACACATTCAATGATAACCTTTTATGAGAATCATAAGTACCTCTTTGGTTAGTGTTACTCGCCTCTTGTCCAAATTCTTTTCCAATCTCCATTGTATAATACACATTCAATGGCATGTCCAATACAAAGCCATATTGCTCAGCCTTACCTATCATGGTTGTCACTTGATACATTGTACCAATGACAATAAATAGGCCATTGTCATCAAGGATGGTCTCGCAAATCTTGAGTGATAAAGGCTCGTCTCCATCTATGTGGCATTGACATGAAAACATGAGAATTTGTGTCTTAGCTAACACAGTAACATGTAAGGTTTTATTATTGAATAATTCCTCTTAATCACTCATATGTACAGAGATTCCATGATGGGAATACGTCATCAGGGAAGCCATAAATGGAACCTCCTATGGGCAACCTCACTAATAATATAGTCATATCATCATGTGCTTGTATTGATATCTTTAATATTGAATGTTCTATTTGCTATACAAACACTTTGTAACATTTCTTGAAGACGTGCTAGCTCCTCTGGACTCTCCTTATTTTGAATTGCATATCCTATCTTGATAGGATCTCCAACAAATTCTCTCACCTTCGCAAAAGTATCTAATGCTACACCACGTTGAGAAGAGTTTGTTAAGAAGATATAAAAGACATACATAACATGTCATTATATGTGTGATTCAAAACATATATTTTTACTAGTATTTTTTTTTAATCTTATAGATTGTAAAGTAATATGATAAATGCACAAATCCATAGTTACCCACCACCAGTAGTTATAACACAAGATAATGATAGTATATTTGTTGTAACACAAGATAATGATAGTATATTTGTTGTAAGTACATTCATTTCAGATATATATTACATTGTCATTGCTATTTATTAAAATCATACCTGGTAATTTCATTTGATTACTATTAAAACACCCTAGGTAAGTACTTACATTAGTTAACTACAACACACAACATTAATCAAACTGCAACACTTTGATACATTACATCATTGCCTATCTAAATTAATAAAAGAGAAGGCCATTCTGCATATCTTTGTCTATTCTACATTCACTCTTGTGTTAAGTGTAGTCTTGTCTGGATGCGGACTCTTGCTCGTGATCAACTCCTCGAGCTTAGGCAGACAGGTAGCTCAATGACCTAGAGTTGACTTATTGCATTGGGCACATTTGCATTAGCGGACTAGGTGGTTTGGAACCACGTAAGTGCCGAGTCTTGATCGAACACTGATACTTTTGGTGATCCTGTTGGGGACTGGTATGCGAGGTAGGGGAGCAAGAAGATAGATGCTAGTTCTAAGGTTAGTCCTGCATAGCGAGTCAATAGAGTAAAGCCAGTTGAAATAGATCGAGAAAGGAAGTGCACACACACTGGTGTCAGGAATGTTCTCGAGAAAGTCAAAGGAGTACAATGGAGAATGCAAGGGGAATAAAGGGAGCTCAAATAGAGCAATGCGGTACCATTCGCAGACAGGCCTAAGCTACAGAAAATGAAGGACAACTGCATAATCTAAGAAGATTTCCGGAAGGGATTCTATGCCAGCAAGAACGGCAGATTCAAGAACCATTGAGGAATCAAGAAGGAGACCACTAGGAGCTTCAAAACAGGAGGCAGGAAGCTCAAGGAAAAGAAGATCCTGGAGCTATGGGAAGAATGTCTCTCAAGTACCCGAAATTCAAGGGCAAGAGCAAGGAGGATCCAGATGCCCACATTTTCACCTTCTAAACCACATTCTTGGCTACCCGAGCTCCGTTGGCCGCAAAAGGCAGAGTATATTTGTGACAACTTTGGGTGTGGCAAGGCCACCAACTAGTATGCACAATATGGTCTGGAGCAGTTCCAGACATTTGAAGAATTGAAGAAAGCTTTCTTGAAAAAGATTCAGTAAAGACAAGGCCATAACATAAGTACTGGAAAAGTTGCAAAGGTTAACTCAGAAGAAGAGGCCAACGGAGGACTATGTTGCTGAATTCCGAGCATTGCTAATGCGTCTAGGTCACCCCAACATACTTGCTCCAGCCACACTGAGTCAGTGGTTTGTGAGAGGACTGAGGGAAAATCT
The DNA here is from genome assembly GCF_041138505.1 of Cibotium barometz. Taxonomy (NCBI): domain Eukaryota; kingdom Viridiplantae; phylum Streptophyta; class Polypodiopsida; order Cyatheales; family Cibotiaceae; genus Cibotium; species Cibotium barometz. Next base: position 29,232,052 of record NC_141046.1, read on the forward strand.
CCAGATAGCGGTGTCCTTGTATGATTTGGATACCCTCACCTTTGAACAAGTGGTGGTGGGAGCAACTAGAGCTGAGGGGATCTTGAATCAAACAAGCAAAGAACCCAAGAAGAAAAAGAAGGATAAAATGAAGAAGAAGGAGGAAGAAACTTCCGAAGAAGAAGGCACCTCAAAATTAGAGTCCAATCAGGAGTTAGATGTTGAAGAGTGAAAGCCTTGGAAAAATAAAGGTAGGAAGCACGCAGTAGATGTTTAAGAAGAATTGAGGGCTGATCTAGCCATGATTGCCGGAGGACACACAGGATCCGGACTCAGACCGGACGTCTGGTGCACAAGGTGTAAAAATCAAGGTCATACAAAGGAGGAGTGCCAATTGAAAAGCATGCAACAGTTATGCCTATCTGCGGAAGGCACAACCACACCGCAGAGACGTGTTTTTATAACACTTGGAACATGAATCCGAGAGTGATGGAAATGCAGCAGCAAACAAGTCCCAACTGTCAACCAAGTTGCCACGAGCCCTTAAAACAATAGACCATATGAAAGAGGAGGTGGAAGATTTGGGCAAAGGGGAGCCTACTTCTATTGCAATAGTGTGGGGAATATAAAAAATAACTGCCCCATATTCTAGCACCATCAGCAAGAACTGCAAGAGACAAGGTCGTAGAGGGAGGCGAACCCAGCAGGAGCTGATGCAGCTGTAAACATGGTAAAAGTGGACCAGGGGGCAGGAAAAGAACAAGAAAAGCCACAAGAGGTGATGTGGTTTTGTGACAAGATTGCAAGGGCTTCTCAAGACATCGTCATGCAGGAATCTCGAGCCGGAACAGAAGCAGAAGCCAGAACAGTGGGCAGGACAACAAAGAGTTCGTGAGAAAATCACCAAGTTGGTGCATAGTGCACAAGGGATGGTGCGGACAATGCAGGAAATCCCGCTCCTGGGAGAGCATTGTGATGAGGGTCTGGACAGGACAAGCCTGGTCAAGAAGAGGGAAGAAATTGCAGCAGGAAAGAAGCCGGTGTGCAATGATAGAGCAATCGGAGAAAGGATGCTAAGGTGTAGCCAGAGCAGTGGAAGTGTCTTGAGAAAGGAAGTGGAAAGGAATCTAGAAGAAGTCGGGATAGAAAAGCTAACAAGGGAATGTCAAGAAAAAGGAAGGGAAGCAAAGGAGGAAGAATTTACAAAGGATATAGTATACACTGACAAGGAGAAAAGCAACAACGCCATGAAGGAATATGACCTGTGGGAGGATCTCAGCAAGATGAAATTGAACATCACACTCGACCAAATGTCGAATCTAGTTCCGAACTACATGCAAAAGCTGCTTCAGGCCATAATACCAAATGAGAGATTGGTGCATATGCCTGTGTAAGAAAGGAAGAATCCTACAGGCAGCAGAATGTATGAATGTGGAAACAGTCCAAGACTGTGACACATCCATTTTGGAGGTGACCATAAAAATCAGAGGGGAGACAGTGGTGGTGAGGGTCATCCTAGATGGAGGATCACGAGTGAACATAATATCAGATAGCCTGGCCAAAAAGCTAGGAATCACGGACATGCAGCTGGCTCTATTCGAGATCCGCATGGCTGATTAGAGAAGAGTTCGACCAATTAGAATAATCAGGGGATAAAAAATTGAAGTGGCGAGATCCACTTTAGTGTCGTGTTCATAGTCTTCAAAATGATTCAAATAGCGGGTGCATATCCCATGCTATTGGGAAGACCGTGGCTCACAGAAGTGGAAGGATCAAGCACAACTAGGATATGGATAGGATCACAATCTGGAGGGGGAAAAAGAAGGTCCACATCTTGGTCACACAGGAAAAGATAAGCTGAATCTGGCCAGCTGACCGTTGCATGCAGAAGGCCTAAATTACTTGGAAGGGGTGGAAGACAACGAAGAATAGCAGATCCTGAAAGAAAATCCAGATCTGTTGTCACTATTTGAGGTGGATATTGAGAGGATTGTATAGAGATACAATCCAAAAGTCCTGGTTGCCCATCCTGAAGTGATACTAAATGAAGAGAATACAAAAGAAGATTAGGAAGGAACTCAGGATAGTGTGGCAAAAATATAGGCCGAGCAGGAAAAGCCCATGATAGCTCTCAAGCAGGATGAAGCCCATGATGACTCTCAAGCAGGATGAGCCCCATGATAGCTCTCAAGTAGGATGAAGCCCATTATGGCTCTCAAGCAGCCAACCGAGGAAGCGAAACATCAGAGTCTAGGAAGATGAGCTCGAAGAAGTGAACCTGGGAGACGAGCAAGAGCCCAAAACATTCAAAGTCACTGCTAAATTGAATCAAGAATTCAGAGGAAGACTCTTGGAACTATTAAAATCCTACAAATATGTGTTGGCATGGAACTACTCCGACATGAAGGGGATTGATCCTAGCTTCTACCAAAACAAGATCAACTTAAAAGAATAGAGCAGGTATAGGATGAACCCCAACTATGCCAAACAGGTGAAGGATTAGATTGATCGCCGCAATCTTCTTAGACAAGCTTCCACCTTATTACCATAGCAAAGCCACAGAACTATATACAAAGTTGAAAATGAAAGATATTGTTTTTTCATGTCATAGTACCATAATCTTTTACCTAGAAACTTAGAAGTTTCCACAGGCATTCCCCTTTTTGAGATACTTTTGTTGACCTTGTGTATCTTTTAGGGATCCAAATTTGCTGGGGTGAAGGGTCATCTATAATTTTCTTCCCCTTGTTTGATTTTGAAAGTTTACAGCTTGTGTGACCATTGACGAGACTTACAAGTTGGCTAGTGGTGAGGCTAGGGGTACTTGTTTTTGCTTAGGGATTCAAATCCAACAGTTACCCTTATAGTAGCCCTGAGCTTCAAGTAATCATGTAGGTATCCATTTTGGGGTAACTCGTAAGGTAGACCTCTTCTATAGAGATTGTCTCTTCAAGATTTTCTTTGCTAGACTGGTTGACGTGGCTCGAATAGTGAAATTTTAGGAACCGATTTAAAGGCAGATTGGGGTTTTCCAATTTTTAGCCCATTGGGGTGGTTGGTTATTTTGACAAGGAGGTTTTGACAATTTGGAGGGAAAAGAATTAGGAGTTGGTTGATCAATGTGGATGATGAGGTGGAAGAGGTTTCTTTAGGTTTATACGATGGTGAGGTTTCCTTTTTGCGATTCTCGATAAGATTAAGAGGAAGCGGGGTGAGTAAGAGGAAGTGGGCGATCCAAACCTAGTGGCATGGAATTAACCCTTTTTTCCCAATGTCTCAATTTTTTTTTGCTCTAGTCTGAATACCAGCAAAAAAGACCTAGGTGTGAATTGCGATGAAGATGATACAAAGACCTATTTCTTTGTTGGAAGTAAGGGTTTGTACATTATGGAAACAATCCAAACCTAGTGGTGTGGAATCAGCCTTTTTTACCACCTATGTCTCAACTTTTGGTTTCTCTATGTTGGTGTTTGGTCAAGACCCAGCACTTACGTGGTTCACGACCACCTAGTCGGCTCCAGAAGAGAAGCGACTAATGCAACTATGCCCAATGCAATAAGTCAACGCTAGGTCGTTGAGCTACATGTCTGTCTGTCTACCTAAGCTCAGGGATTTGATCACAATTACAACTAGGTTAGTATCGGGGTCTGTGTCCTGAATCCAAATAGGAGTCCACATCCAAATAGGATTACACTTAACACAAGAGTGAATGCAGATAGACAAAGATATGCATAATGGAACAAAAATAAGATAAAGACCATCCCATGTGTCATTCTTGAGTAATATTTTGAATCATACAGTACAATTCCTTATTAGCAAGAGCTCTGCTCATCATTTACTCAATATCCTATTCAATATTCTTCCTCTCCTTCGGGCACAAGTAGACCCGCACAATTCTTGAACTATCCAAGAAAAACACACTCTTGGTACCATCTCAGTTGGGTAGACCAAGTCTTCCCTATACTCCCTTCCAACTAACCCCCCTTTTCCCATTTACAACTACACAGGTACTACCCGTTCTTTAAGAAACTATTACCAGTTTGTCACAAAACAAGAAGGCTTGGTTTGTTCCACAACGGTCAGTCCTAGAGTGGCAGCCAAATGGGGGCTGATTGGCTGCCAACACTTGGTGATCATGGTGGACATTGCGTCAGCACAACAAAGTCCATAGTTGATGTTATTCTGAAAACTTGTGAATCCAAATTGCCTTTGAGTCTGGATCCTCCAGTCTAGATGCTTCATGGCCTACTCCATCCACCTTCGTTCGGTTCCTCGTCTTTTGAAATTCCCCCTGAGATGAATTTGATAGGCTGGTCCTGGGCATATCTTGGCTCATAAGCCCTTTTTCTGCTGCTCACCCAGGCATGCCCTAACCCATCCTTTCATCAGCCCAACGGAATTGTACATCTATGGGTCATGCCTCCGGATACCTTTTCCTTGCCCTTTCCATTGTGTCCACAGCCATGCCTACTGCAAAGGCATGGGGCTCTGTTTGCTCTGAAATGGCATCGTCTTCAAAGATTGTCTGCTTTTCTTTGACTCCTTTGGACTTCTCCTCCCGCCCCAACTCCATTTCCACCCATAGGATGGTATGCCTGTAGGTTTTGTCTTCAACACTCCCTTCCCCTTTCTTCTAGGTGACTCCATTGGCAAGGGGCATTAGCAGTGTTGCTCTTTGAATGAGTTGTTGCCTCCTCACCCGGATCCGTGCGAGTCATAAGAGCCAACTACTTCCACGCACTGCTCTGGATTCGGGGAGGGGCTTCTTCCCTATCCAACTGCTCCTGTTTGAGCGCTGCTCTGGCCCTCTCTTTCTTCCTTAGGCACTTCCACAACTGGTTCATGAAATTTTTAATTTTGTCCCAGTTGGAAGGCCTCATGGCACCTGCCTACTAAGCCGTCTGGATTAAATTTTGCATGCATTTTAGAGTAGCCTCCTTCTAGACGCCCATACTCTTTTGGCCCATTTCTTCTTGGATCCCTCCTTGCCCACTTGGCTGGGTGCAGCTACTTCCAAGGCTTTTGTTGGCTCTGGGCTTGCTATCTGGGATGGATTCGGATTTTCGGATCCTCCATCTAGATTTCCACCATGTGCATGGTATGGAACCATCTATTTGCAGGAAGGTGTCGATGTCTTGCATTACAACTATTAATTTGTCCAGATACTCTCCCCACACCTCGTTCTTCAGGTCCTCTATTGTGTGACCTTCCCATTGCTCCATTTTTTCAGCATCTAGCTCATAGATTTCTAGGAACTCTTCTGTGTCCAGGACTGCCAACCTGGCTTCTACCTTGACCAACTCTATTGTCTTTGTCAAGGCCCTGGCTATAACGACCTTAAGGTTATCCTCTTTGATCTCAGGGTGACTTGGCCCTTCATTCTTGCTTGACTTTCCCTGGCCCTGTCCAAGTCATTTTACAGTTGCACAGTTATCTGTTCCTTCTTGGCCATCATCTCCTTCATCTTTTCCATTTCCTCTTCATTTCTCCGTTGGCCTTCTGGAGTTCTTGAATTTGTCTTTGCATCTCGTCCAGTCGGCCCGCTTCCATCCTCCTCCTGTGTGTAGTAAGGGTTCCTACTGGCTCCTCACCATCTGCATGGAGGCATCCTTTTCCTTGATGACTGCTTGTAGCTTAGTCATCTCCTTCAAACCATCCGTCATACAATGTTGGAGGTAGTTAAGAGCTCCCTGCACCCAGTCTTTTGTCGATGGAATCTAGAAAATTTACAAAGCTGGTTGCAGAGAGATCTAATTGTGCTTGTTCTAGCTCCAAGCTCATGGGGGTGGCAGCCTCTTGCATGTTGCTCCAGTTTCTATGATAGGATAGACTTGCCAATGTCGTCCAAGTCCTCCTTAAGCTATCGGGCTGCCCATTGCCTCTATTGCCCCGCTGGCCCCCTCCCTGTAAATCCTCCCCTTCTTGTTGCCTGTCTTTTTCTCCCCGAATTCAAAGACTCTTTTCTTCCTCGACACTGCCTAGTCTTTGCGTTGTTCGAAACTTTCTTGTTCCTAGTTTTTTTGCTACATCTTCCTTGGGGCTTGTATCCTCCTTGTAGCCTGCATCCTCCTTGTGGCCTTCCTCCTTATCTTTTTGGGCTCCTGATTGTGCCTTAAACATGGCTTTTAGATATGGACCAATTTTTGTTTTTGTGTTTGGGTGGGTGATTTTCCCTATAATTGGTCCTTCAGGTTGTGATACAAGACCTCTGCCCATGCCACCTTCATTCTAGCCTTAGCAGCCTTCACCATCCCGAAGATCTTTCTTATGATTAGTAATACTATGATTTCATAGAAAGATTGTTTTAAAGACAGCCGAATCTATTAAAATGGCAATTTCATATTGGGTGTGTAAGTGGTATGACTACTTGAACTTTGCTTGAAGCGCTGGCTAGGGGGACTGGGAACTCTTTTCCTCGATAGGCCAAAATATAGCCAAATCTTTATAAAGGAATCCCACCAATACAGTGGTGGTCTAACCCATGGTTCGGGGGATTCTTGCGATACAAATAGTTATGATTAAGTTATGTTAATTAGATTAAGTCCTAGGAAGACCCTTGTTCTGTGGGAGGGAATCAATGGATGTGCCTCATTATTAAAGGGAAAAAAAAGTGGTGATTCTATGGACCAAATGCAAGTCTCTTCCTCAATCTGACCATGTGACTTTTGGGTTTGGTCGGATCAGTTTGGTTAGCTAAACCTTTGACTTATTAGATCAATTCTCCCGTTAGATGATTTTCCTGGTGTGGGGTTTGGACTGGTCGGCCCATTCAAGCCAATGTAGCAAACATGAAATAAATACATTATGGTGTCTACGGAGTACTGCACAAAATGTGTAGAAGCAAAGGCTATGAGAGATTATAAGGCATCATCAGTAGCAAAGTTTCTTTATGAAACTATCATGACAAGATTTGGATGCCCAAAAGAGATAGTTAGCGACCAAGGGAGCCACTTCGTCAATGAAGTGATCAAGAAGTTGACAGAGCAACGTATAATCATACATAAGAAGTCAACAGTCTACTACCCCCACAGACAAATGGGCAAGCAGAATCCACCAATAAAATCCTGAAGGGAATCCTGGTCAAGACAGTGAATGAAAACAGGACTGACTGGGACACGAAGTTGCACTAAGCATTATGGGCATTCCAAACAGCTTACAAGAATACAATAGGACTTACACCTTTCAGCATGGTGTATGGATTGGAAGCAGTAGTGCCCATGGAGTTCCTCACATAGAGCCTCAAATAGAAACGCTCTCTCTGGAAGAATTAGAAGTGCAGAGGATGGAGAAACTCCTTAAGCTGGATGAAAGGAGACTGCATAGTGCATGGACAACTAAAATTGTACAGGAGAGGTGAAAGCTCTAGAAACACAAAATTTAAAATGTTAGAAGAAGGAGATGCAGTTTTGCTTTTCTCATCTTAGAATGGGACCCCACCCAGGAAAGCTGAAAATGAGATGGACGGGCCCATTCAAAATTGTCAGAAAAATGGGGACATGAATCTTCGAGCTAGGAAGCCTAGATGGTGAAAAGCTAAGGAAACTGGTGAATGGATATAGGCTGAAGTCTTATCATGGACGGGGATGCTAAAACAAGAAGGAAAAGTATGTCCAAATCCAAATCCAGATCCAGATCCAGATTTGAGGAATGTCCAATAAGAAAAATATGAGTCCAGTCAAGATCGAGAATCGGAAGCTAGAAAGGAGGATTCTGGAGAAAATGAAAATAGAAAAGAACAAAATCCAAAATTAGGCATCACATATGTAATTATGATTGTAGAATGCACAGAGAACGAGGATCCAACTGGCAGTAGCGTGAAGGTGGCAGGAAAATTGAGGTTTTTGCACAACGAGTCTCTCCTTCATTAATCACATACCAAATGCTTCCTCTAGCATTCTGGCGTAAAACAGTCCTTTCAAAGAAAATAGAGGTTCTATGCAAGTAGAATTCCCGGTTCGAGACTGGTTCCACAAAACCCTTTTCCTGTAATCTAGATTTTCTTAATGAGAATCATTGATCCCTCATCAGGGTAACCTACTCATCATTTGACTGAACTTCCAACTAGATTCTTGGTGATTTTGGTTAAGGAAAAATTACGCTAATTTAATGGTAGTCTATTCTTTGTTTGTCAAGAATTGGAATTGGTCTCGAGGTTTTTGCTTGATTCAGATTCAAGAGATGGGCAAGTAGTTTACTGGCCGTCCCTCTCATAGTCGTGGTCTAACCAAAATTATTTGGTTTACTTCTAACTTTGATTCCTAAGAATTTTCTTCAGATAAAAATCTACTGAACTTCTAACCATAAGGAAAATGAAATTCATTCCTTCCTAACCACAATAGATTAAGGAATAGTTCTATATGAGAATATCGAGATTTAATAAAGCTACTCTTCTTCCATTAATCCAATTTTAGGCAAATATCAATTTGGTGATTTATCCACATAAAAATATCTAAGAATATTCTTTCCACCAATTTAATTATCAACCTAATTTTCTAGGTGGAACTATGGTAAAAATTTCTCTTTTGTGATCAAAATTAATTTAAATCTTTTTCTACTTAAAATACCATTAAAAATCATCTTTTAATTAAATACAAATATCCATTTTTTTGAATATGCTTAAAATTTCTCTTCTTGTATTTAAATGATTGAATTCCGAATGTCATGGGAATTCCTCTTTTATCATTTGAAAATTATTATACATAAAATAAATTTATCAAAAATTTCTCTTTTTTAAATTAAATAAAAATATCCATTATTTTGAATATGCCAAAAATTCCTCTTTTTGCATTTAAATGATTGCATGTGGTAGAGGCATTAGCAAGCTATCCTTTTCATTGTTTTCAACTCTATGACTTGTAAGATCATTCCAACCTGCATATTCATCCACAATAACATCTCTAGATTGAAACACACTTCTCTTGTTATAGGATCATATAACCTATATGCTTTGCTAACATTACTATAACCCATGATAACACATTTGATGGATTTGGAATCTAATTTCTTCATGTTCTTATCAACCACATGAGCATATGCGATGCTCCCAAACACTTTCAAGTGACTTACTTACTTGTAAAGGCTTCATATGGGGTTATGCCTGCCAAGGCTTCTATGGGGGACCTATTCATGAGATAACAAGAAGTATTAATGACTTCAGTCCACAGCATTATAGGCACACCTTTTTCTTTGAGCATATATCTAGCAAACTCCACCAATACCCTATTCTTTCTCTCACAGCCACACCATTTTGCCGAGGTGTCCCATTGCAAGTTAGTTGTCTTTGGATTCCATTTTCTATCAAGAAAGCATCAAACTTGTTGGAAAGATACTCACCACCTCTATCTAATCTGAGAATCTTGATTCTTCTCCCTATTTCATTCTCAACCATGGCTTTGAATTCCAATAAAGTAGAAAACACTTCAAACTTTTGTTTGAGAAATTACACCCAAAAGTATCTTGAGTAGTCATCAATGAAAGTAACAAGATAGGATGAACCATTCAAGGAATGGGTCTGAGAAGGACCCCATACATAAGTATGAATGGTATCTAAGATTCCCAAAGCTCTTGTAGAGCTTCTATTGAATCTTTTCCTTGCTTGCTTGCCATAGCAACAAGCTTCACATATACGAAAATGATCATGTAGGGTTGGAATTACTAATGCCATAGAATTGGTTCTCAATTTTAGCAAACTTTTGAGGTTCACATGCCCATACCTTTTATGCCAAAGCTATGTAGGACTCATCCTTTTATATTCCATTGTCATTGCATTGAAGCAGGGTATGTGTGCATCCAATTTGAACATCCTTCCATGTTTGGTTCCTTTTGCAATCACCTGATATCCTCTCTTCCTATCCTTTATGAGACATCAATTCTTTCAAACTCAACTTTGTAATCCCTTTCAACCATAGCACCAACTGATATCAAGTTCTTTGTTAGAGAGGGAACAAGTAGAAGACCATTCACCTTTGTTCTCTTACCATTACTCATCATGTGGATATCTCCTTTGCCTATGGTTGTATTTGTTGCGTACACCATTGGACCATCCGTTGTTGAGAGAGAGCTTAATAATTCTTTGTGTAAGAAGTCATGTGGGAGCTTGCCCCACTATCAATCCACCAGGGTTCTTGAAAGATATCCATGTTTTTAGTCTCCTGCACATTGTTAGCAACATCACATTCAGAAACAAAAACTAGATTTTGCTCCACAACATGAGAGCTTCCTTCTTTTCTAAAGTTCCCATGGCCTTTCATCTTCCCATGAGACTCTTTTATCCAGCAATCTCTTTCATAATGACCCATCTTATGACAATAGTAGCATTCCACATTTGCTCTAGATGAGCCTCTTCCTCTACCATAAGAATGCCCACCACCTCTAGACCTATTGTTTCCTCTTCCATAAGAGGGCTAAGAATGATGTGGATTTTTAGCATGGTTGTAAGTGTTGTTGTTGTTGTTGTTGTTGTTGTTGTTGTTGTTGTTGTGTTATTGTAGTAGTTATTGTAGTAGTTGTTGTTATTGTAGCCTCCTCTACCTCTTCCTCTATTTGTAAATCTTCCTCTTCCTCTACTTGTGAAGAGGGTTGCATCATGTGAAGAAGCTCCACCTTTGCCTTTCTGAATATTTATGGCTTCTCTCCTTTGATCCTCATTAAAGAGGATTTGCTAAAGCTCATCAAGAGAAGGTTTCTCCTTTTTAATGATTAGCCCTTGCACAAGGCTATCATACTCTTCACCTAACCCATTAGTGAGTAGTGATCTTGTTGTCTGTCATCTTGTCTCCAAATGCCACTAGCTTGTCATGGAGTTCTTTGACCTTCAAAACATATGAAGTAGCATTCTCACCTTCCTTGCACGAGCTATTTGTGATTTGGTTTCTGATTCTTAACCATTTTGAGGTACTTCTAGCTTCAAACAAGTTCTTCAATTTATCCCATGCTTCCTGGGGATTCTTCACATCAATGAGCTAACCAAGCAACTCATCCTTCACATTTTTCCTTACCAAATGAACACACCAAGCATATCCTTCTTGTCCCATTTACTTTGGGCTTCACCATTAGCTTCAAGTCTTTTATCTTCATCTAGCACCATGCTCCAAGAAGGAGTCATGAAGAAACAGGATTGTCTCCATTTGGTAATTTCATGTACCAAAGTTGCTCTCACTCAGCTTTGCTAAAGATTCAAGGTTGATGTTTCTCAAATATGCCATCTCATTGATCAAATAAGAGAAGAATAAGAATACCCAAGAGAAAATCTCACACACTCAATAGGCTTGCTAAGTAGAATCATTCATACAAAGCTTAGGTAGTATAGAGCAAGGTTAGGCTCTAATACCATGTGAAAGTACAGAGATGGAAATGGGCTATAACTTCAGCACTTAAACAATGACAATGAAGTACAAATCAGGTCAAGATATGATCGGAAGCACAAGCATATATTGACAATAACAAAACTGGCAAGTACAACACTAATCTCAATCCAATGAGGATTAAGGCTGAGGGAGAAATGCTCAATCCTCTCTCAAATTAACTTTGCTCAATCCAATGAGGATTAAGGCTGAGGGAGAAATGCTCAATCCTCTCTCAAATTAACTTTGCTGAGACCTAAGAGAATTCCTAAGATATTCTCTAACAATCTCAGTTGGAATTATATAAGGCTTGTTACAATCTTACTATGTGCATTTAAAGTTACCTACATACAACAACTGAGTTGCACTACACTGTAAAAATTTGATTGTTGCAGCTATATAAATGATGATTTCATCAATTCCTCTAGTAGGACTATATATCTTGATGTGTAGAACATCTTTGTAGAAGGCCCCACCTTTATCCAATGGCTGCACTTTCCTATAGAAGGCCACCAATGCAAGTAGGTAGGTGCAGTCTTGATTTCCTACAGTTTTTAGCCACCATCAATGCTAGAGCCTTTATTCTAGGTGATTAAGATCAAATCTAGAAGATCCCAATGGTAAGATTATATCTTAGATTATGCTGAGCATTTCATCTTTTTACATCACTCCATTTTGACAGTTAAATCTCGAGATATGGGCTCTACAAAAATAAGAATTCTAAAACTATGCTTGCTTGGAATTTATCCTATGATATAGGAGCACTTTTGACCTTCACAAATGCACGTCTTTTGCCTTTTACCATTGACTGATTGTAATGGTATTTAGTTGTTATTTTTCCTTTTATTTTGGCCGACGAGTCATGGCCATGGCATGTCCATGACTATTAAAGAGAATGTGGGGGAGAGAGAGAGAGCTTGAGTTCCTTGGTTGCAAAGCAAACACACACACACACACACAAGAGAGTGCAAGACACAAGAGAGGTGGATGGCTAAATTTTCTTCTATCTTCTTTTCTTCTCTACAACCATATAACTAAAAGATAAGAGTACATACATAAAGGGAAAGTACTCTCCTACATACAAAATAGTCGGTCTATAGTGTGAACCCAACTATATGAGCTGGCGCTATAACTATGCCATAACTCTAGTACTCCAAAGTGGCTATCACACAGCCTATCATCCACTGGTGGCATATCAACCATAATGTCACCAACTATGCTAGTGGCATAAGTGCGGGAGCTGTTACCCAGGCAGGTCGTCAATGTCTGCATAGCACTAGTTGAGCTCGATATCTCAACACTCCCCCTCGAGCTCAAATCCACACACTGCACTCCACGTAAGCTCCTTAAAATGTGGAGCTTCTCTGTGCCCAATGTCTTTGTGAAGATGTCAACCACCTCATCCTCTGCATGTGCTGACATATACCAGATCTACATCACCTACTAGAACCTTCTCTCTCACAAAGTGATAGTATACCTCAATGTGCTTCATTATAGCATGGTATACTGGGTTACTAGTCAACTATATGTTACTCATGTTATCACAATAAATGACAATTGCCCTATCCACGAGCTCACCCATATCACCAAGTAGCTTCTGAAACCAAGCTACCTCACAAGATGCCATAGCAGGGGATGGTCGAGGGAGCTTGCTGGAGGGAGCTTTTCCTAGTTGCCCCCCTCTCTCTCTACTTGAACAATCTCTCTCTAATTATTTCCACCACCATCTCCACCCACCACTGCCCAGCCCCAGCCCAGCCTACTAGCCCACACCACTCTCTCTCTCTCTCTCTCCCACCCTCTTCCCTCCCCCTCTCTCTCACACCACCCTCTCTCTCCTTCTCCCACCCTCCTCCTCTCTCTCTTCCCTCCCTTTCCCTCTCCCACCCTCCCTCTCCCCCTCTCTCTCTCTTCTATTACCATCGTCCATTTCTCTCCCTCCCTTTCACTCTCCCACCCTCCCTCTCTATCCTTCTCTTACCTCCTATCCTCCTTCCCTCTCTCACTCTCTATATCCTCCTCTCCCTCTCTATCCTTCTCTTACCACTTATGTCCCTTCCCTCTCTCGCTCTCTATATCCTCCTCTCTCTCTATCCATCTCTTTGCTCTCTCTATCCTTCTCTTTACTCTCTCTCTCTCTCTCTCTCTCTCTCTCTCTCTCTCTCTCTCTCTCTCTATCCTCGCCCCCCCTCTCTCTCTCTATCCTTCTCTCTTTTGTAGCTCTCTCTCTCCCTCTCTATCCTTCTCTTACCTCCTATTCTCCTTCCCTCTCTTGCTCTCTATATCCTCATATATCTCTCTATCCATATTGTTGCTCACTCTCTCTCTCTCTCTCTCTCTCTCTCTCTCTCTCTCTCTCTCTCTCTCTCTCTCTCTATTTTTCTCTTTGCTAACTCTCGCTCTATCCTTCTCTTGGCTCTCTTTCTCTCTCTCTTTATCCCTCTCTCTCTCTCTATCCCTCTCTCTCTCTCTCTCTCTCTCTCTCTATCCTTCTCTTTGCTCACTCTCACCTCTCTCTCTCTCTCTCTCTCTCTCTCTCTCTCTCTATCCTTCTCTTTGCTCACTCTCACCTCCCTCCCTCTCTCTCTCTCTCTCTCTCTCTCTCTCTCTCTTTGCTCACTCTTCAATCCTTCCCTTTGCTCACTCTTGCCTTCCTCTCTCTCTCTCTCTCTACCCTTCTCTTCACTCTCGCTCCCTCTCTCTCTCTATCTCTCACTCTTTCAATCCTTTTTTTTTTTTGCTCACACTCTCTCTATCTGCCCTCTCTCTCTCTCTCCCTCTCTACCCTTCTCTCTCACTCTTTTAGTCCCTTTCTTTGCTCACTCTCTTTATCCTCCCTCTCTTCTTCCCTTCTCTTTGCTCTCGCTCCCTCCTCCCTCTCTTTCTCTTTCTCTCCTCTCACTCACTCTTTTTGTCCTTCTCTTTGCTCACTCTCTCTATATTTCTTTCTCATTTCTCAACAAAGCTTACTTAACTCATGTTTTGCGTACAGATCCTCAAGTCTACAAACACTTCACTACCTTATTCATTCACACAAAACAGAAAATGTCAATTTTTTATTGGTTTGTACGACATGTTGTATATAAATATCATTGCAGAAGGGAATAATGTCTTATTGCAAAACTCCAACATGCGTTGCTCTCACCCTCTTTCTCTCTTTTTTAATATGAAAAATAAGATCATGACACAATCATAAACAATTGCTATACAAATAAGATCATGACCCAGTCACTTGAATATTCACAAATAAGATCATGACCCAATCACTTGAATATTCACAAATAAATATGTTTACTGCACTACAATGAATCTTCATCAAGACACCCTCCACTACATCCTCTTTGGGATCAACACAAACAATATTCATGCCTAATTTATGTGCTACCATAGCACAATGTCATATCCACGTTGAGATCCACCTACAAAGAAAAGATCTCTCTTAATTCCACCAAAAGTGTAAGGCTCTTATTTTGGAGCACATGAAGAGTCAACTCCATACCTAGACATGCTGTCCCATTTGGGCATCTACCCTAGTGCATCATGTTGCACAGATAGATGATGTGATCAGGTGAGAAAGGTTGTGTATCGTTTTGTCCAAGTATGCTCATGAAGGTAGCAGCAGTGAGACGAGGGTATGTATCTGCACAAGAGTATGAGATGATTTTTTGTAGCAAAAAGTGATGCTCAATGAAAACCTCTATGGTTAGTGTTACTTACCTCTTGTCCAAAGGCCCTTCCAATCTGCGTTGTACATTGCACATTCACCAAGGTGTCCAAGGAGAAGCTAGAATGCTCAAGCATGAGCTATAATGGTTTCCACTTGATACACAGTACCGATGACAATAATAGAGACATTGTCATCTAAGATGGTCTCACAAATTTGAAGCAATGCATGCTCCTCTCCATCTATGCGGCATTAATTAGAATGACATACACAAAAAATGTAAGCATGACATACACACACGCAACATATGCACAATAACACACAAGGTCTTAATGAAGGGAAAATAATCTCATCACTCACATGTGCAGAGATTCCATGGTGGGACAATGTCATTGGGAAAACCATAAACAGAACCTCCTGTGGGCAACCTCACTACATCACACGCTGTGTTTCTAATTGACACATTTAACAGTAAAGGTCATGTCTCCCACGTTGGCCTTGAGTAACATATCAAAGACATGTTCTAGCTCTGGTGGACACTGCTAGTTCAAAAGTGCACAACCCATCTTCAAAGGATCCCCACCAACACATGCCATCATCTTTGTAGAATGATGTCCTGCCACACCATGTTGAGTAGAGTTATACATCAATTATTATTATAGGATATAAAAGACACACCTTTACAATTATAGGATATAAAAGACACACCTTTACAATCATTTCACATGTGGTCACAATTGATTATTACACATGTTAACGCCGAGGCTTCTAAACGGTAGAGGAACTGGAACTTTGATGTTTGCTCTAGGAGTGCCGAGGACTACCGCCGTGGTACGTCGAGACACTCCTATAAAGCGTACATTTTGTAAGTGCATGCATCACACAAATACTTTACATTATCATTACATAAAATCATACATGGCAAATTCATTTGGATTGGAGTCAAGTCACCCAAGCTAGGTGGATGAATTGGTCGCAATGGTGCATTTGGCGCTTCACCACTCTAATCTTATCTAAATCCATAACTTAATCTATGTTAGTATGCAAACAATGTAACAATAATACCAATGAACCATAAGTAAAAGAGTGCCCTACCTGTGTTGTTGCATGACCAACTTCCTTAACTTTTGGGAATGCCTTAATCTTGTGTGTGTTATCATCAAAATTGCTTTCGTCATATTCTGATGGAGAGGTATCAGAGTCATCCTCTTCCTGCTCACTTTCCTTCTCCCTTCAATTTATAGGAAAAAGTGAGCCTCTAACCAAGCAAACTGACTCTAGAATTTTTCAAATCAGTTTGGTCAATTTTTTACCATTTTTGAGTCAGTTCAGCTTACTTTTGGATCTAGATTTGAAACAAGAGAGAGGAGAGATAAAAATATCTCATTTTATTGATTAAAAATTGGGGGTAATGATGAGAAAAAGGCATCTACTTCATGAGGGGAGATCCCCACACTGAGGTGTCAAAATTCAGTTTTTTAATTCTTTTCTTTGGTCCTTAGTCCACTCTTCATCTTATGTGAGCATTTACTCATTTTTGGGGGGTTTTTCTTTTATTCTTCAATTTATCTCCTCCCTACATTTGGATTAATCTCAATGGCCTATCAAACCTTTTTTTGGACCTTAATCCAAAATTTTCTGAATACAGGGGCCCTTAGGCTAAGGTCTTTTGTGCACATTATAATTTATTTCTAATGCACCTTAGGAATTTCTTTTTAAACTTCTGTTTCAGGGGAATTTATTTTAATAAGAAGGGATATTTTTCCATCCAAAGATATCTAAAAATTGAATTATCTCTCTCTAGAATATTTTCTCTCTCTAGGCTAAAACAGGTCCATCTTTGGATACCAGAAAGCCCAAGCATTCAACATGGTCGACAGAGAAAGTGCATTTGATCTTTTTTGCAAAGAGTTAGTGCTTCCTTAGAATCTCAAGAGTTAGTGCTTCCTTAGAATCTCAAGAACTTTACGGACGTGAGCTTCATGGTGGTCAGCTGCATTCTTTAAGTAAACCAGAATATCATCAAAGAAAACAAGAATAAAATCATCCAAGTATTCTCTAAGAATGTCCTGCATTAGGCGATTGAATGTAGCTGGAGCATTTGTCAATCCAAACGACATGACAGTAAATTCATAGTCCCCATAGCGAGTATTGATGGCTGTCTTCGGGATATCTTGATCATTAATCCTGATCTGGTAATGCCCTGATTTGAGATCTATCTTTGTGAAGATCTGGGCTCCATTTAGCCTATCTAGAAGCTCATCAATTATCGGGATCAGATACTTATTCTTAACTGTCAGCTGATTGAGACCTCTGTAATCCACACAGAGTCTTAACGTTCCATCCTTCTTTTTCTGTAAGGTGAAACACTGGGTCTTACAAACCCTTGTTCTAACAGCTACCTGAGCTGTTCCTTGAGTTCAATAGCTTCAGCAGGGACTGGCATCTGGGCGACTGGCTGAGCTCCGAGGGTCAATTCTATCTCATGATCTACTTCTCGAATCGAAGGTATTCAGTTAGCTCAGCTGGGAATAAATCATCATACTCACTTAACCATTCTAGTTATTTAGTCTTTAACTTTGTGTCTACCGGATTCATTTTGACAACATAAATGAGCTGCTTCTTTCTAAGTCATTTCAGTAACCTAGAAGCTTTTACTAATTGCAGATCTGGGGATCCGAAAATTCCAGTTCCTTGAACTTTGTTCCCATGAAGGTCACGAAAGGAAATGGTTCCATTGTGACAGTGAATGTCAGCTTGATTTTTGTGGATCCAATCCATTCCAAGGATTCCGTCGAAAACTCCCAAAGGTAAGACTCTGAACTAGCAGCCAGTCAGTTACATTCCCATCTAGATTAAACTGAATACAATCTGTCTCATGGTGAGTGAAAAGAATCTTCCCACTGGCCAATTCAACTTGCATAGGTTTCCCTGATTTCTGTTCTAAAACTAGCTTATGCAAGCATCCTGGGGAAATAAATGAATGAGTACTGCTTGAATCAATCAAAAGCTTAAATGGCTTACCCTTATACTCAGCTAGAGTATGGATGACAGAGAATTGACGATTTGGCCCTTGGTTTTCAATCGCGGCATAAATCTGACCTCTTTCCTCTTCCACTACTTCTGCTATCATAACTGCTCTAGCTGTTTTGCAGATTATTGGGGCAGAACTCTTTCTCTTTGTTTACCCCAATTCTGGGAGCGATTTCTAAGATTACTCTGAACAGATGCAGATGGTTGATGAGATGGAGTCCGTTGGAGTCCTCCTGGGGTTGCCTTGATTTTGGCAAGACGGTGACTGATACGTACGGGCTGGTCTTTGCACTCTGGGTCCTTGACTTCCTTGTCCTCTTAACATGGCAGGAGTCGGGTAGTCTTTAAGCTGGTGACCGAAATCCTGACACCCAAATCACATGTTCTCACTTCTAAGCTCATCCCTCTGAATCCTTGAAAGAGGTGGGGCTCCTGATAAAGTGTTCTGAGGGAAGGGTCTTCCTTCACTTCTGAATTTCCCAGCATCTTGATTCTGAATAGGGCCTTGCTGCCTCTTTGGGGGTGAAAACTTTGAAGCACTTCCCGGGGTTTGGAATCTTTTAAAGTTTGAGGATGCAAGCTTTGGTGGGATCTTAACAACAAATGCTTTGGCAAAGTCCTTTGCCATTCTAACAACTTCTGCCATTGAGACTGGTTTGGCATTTTTCACTAAAGTGTCCAATGGCTCGTTCATCCCTCGAATGAATCTGGCCATCAGCTATTATTCATCCAAAAGTGGAGAATATTTGAGGAGAAGGGCAAATGCCTGATGGTATTCTTCAATCATCCGGCTATCCTGCTTTAGTTCCAAGAACTCATTCATTTTGGTTTCCAGGACTCCCGAAGGACAGAAGCTCTTCCTGAGGTAAGCTTTAAGATCTGACTAGGTCTGGGTATTTCGGTCGAGACAGTTTGTCTCACAATGGTTCCTCCATGATGCGACCCTGGCCATTTCCAAAATTTTCAATCTGGCAAGAGCCATCTTGCTCTTCTCGTAACCGGTTACATCAAAATACTCTTCCATTACCTCGATCTGGCAAGAGCCATCTTGCTCTTCTCGTTATATAACCGGTTACATCAAAATACTCTTCCATTACCTCGATCCAATTTTCCACTACTTCTCCTAATTGTTCCCCTTCACCCTTGAAGGGACTAGGTTGGGATCAGTGCAGGGCTTTACAAACGTCCGGATCTAACTCTTCATCATCGGTAAGAGGATCGGGCTGCCTCTACCACAGCCCACGCACCTCATGATTCTGACAAAATGATATTTTTGTCAACTTAACTTTGTCATTAGATTTATGACTATTTAATTTTTGAGATTTATTTCTTAAACAATAAATATTCCATCATAATTCTTGAAAACAAGATTCACTCTGATAATTTTATTAACCAATATTCACAATCACAAAAACAATTTGGAATCTTTTGCAAAACATCATTTATTATCAAAAGTTTTTGATATATACATAGAGCGTCTCAGCTCCAAAAGTCATCGCCTCAATCGCGTATGCATAAAAAGGCGATACTGCGATGGAGACATGCTATGATATACACAAGTCATTCACTGATAATGGTGCTGTAATTCTTCTCCTAGGAATAAAGCGGCTAAGAAGTCTGAAAATACGACAAGAAATTCTAAAATTCCAGGGTGAGTGATTATAGAGCTGCATATAATGAACAACTCCTAGCCTTATCAAGATCATGGCTAGTGAGATATTCTGTCTGAGTCTTTGTCGTTGATTGGTATTGACGCGAGTACTTTGCCCTCCAGAGAACCACATATGCTGACATCGCTCTACTGGATCAAGAAAGTATAGATCCTCAAAGTGACGAGGGAGCTTCACTCTGCTTTCTCGGGTTTTAGCGGAGTTGATGAGATTTTTGAAGGTAAAAGCAATCATATCCTGACTCTGGGGGGGAGAGTCCACGAATGCTAGACAAATTTGGAGTATCCATCTAAAAATCCAGTTCAATTTATGAAGTTCATTTCAAACATAATCTTAACAAGTCAAAATATTTTTTCCCAGATTTACTTTAAAATTTTAGGCAACTTCTGCTACTATTTCGTAAGTTTACAACAGCGCTCTGATACCAGCTGCTGTGAGACCCCTCTGCCCCCTCCGTGCACTGGATTCCCAATTGCTAGGAGTGGAAGTAGCTTCCTCTTACGTGGGGCAGGGTTTCCCACTCGGGGCCTCGCCCTCGAATGTCCAGACACGAGACTAATCTAGTGGTCATTCCGAAACCGAAACCAAAAAAATTTTCCTTGCCCGAAAAACGGGGATGATTCCACCTTTTTTATTTTCTTAACAAATTTTCTAACGGGTCAAGAGACGAAACTATCCTTCACCTGATTAAACCAAATAGAAGGAAAACTATCACTAACTTAATTTGAAGAAATCCACGCTTTTTTCCTTATCGAAATCAGTTACGTTGATCTAATCATTTGAGGAAATCAACACTTTTTTCCTAACCGAAGTCAGCAGGCACAGCCATTGATCTACTCATTTGAGAAATTCTTCAGGTTTTTATTTAACTACTCAAATTCTAAGCATATTCCTATTATTTCAATTTATTTATAAAAACTCCACTGATTCCAGCCTACCTAACCCCATCCGGCCCATGGGTTAGCCACCACCCACCAACCACTAGAATTGGTAGAACCAGACAATTACTCACCCACCCATAATTGAATACCTTTCTTAACTTTTGCTTTCGAATCAGATACGCACACACTCCTCTTTAAAACTTTAACATATAAAATAATCCGTTGACAAACAGTTATTGGTTACAGATGTCATGACTCAAAAATTCCATCCAGTCCCTCGTTTCTTAAAAAAAACAGTATCACTCTGGACTCTCCGTTGAGACCAAGTGTTCAGCACAACGAGATCCAGTAAACAGATTACAATAATCATTTCGTCCATCATACATATCTTCCACGACATACGCATGGGTGTCATAGGCACCGCGAGCCCGTGCATCGCCAGGTCAGAACCCTCGAGGATCCTCCTTAGGTGTCCTAGCACTTCACTCAAAGATCGCTTTGTCGGCCCTCGACCATTGTACTGGAAGCGCACCATTTTTCAACCATACCGATGCTGGTCAAGAGGCTTTGCCGCATGAGCCATCCTTTGAACACTCCCGCCAGCTATTGCAAGCGAACTTCCCTTAGAAAAACATATACCAAATGCTCCCTCCAGCATTCTGGCATAAGACAGTCCTTTAAGAAAAACATATACCAAATGCTCCCTCCAGCATTCTGGCATAAGACAGTCCTTTAAAGAAAACATGGTTTCTAAGCAAGTTTTCAGTTTCATTTTCTTTTGAATACAAGGAGTATTTCTTGAATTAGTATCCCCAAAACTTCTTGATTGGAATTCTGAATTTCATACTAGAACTCCTCAAATTCTATAACCTTGATCCACAGATCAATTCGAAGGGTCTCAAACTTGGTTTCAGATTTGGCGGGAGTTTTGAGTGTATTTTTCTAAACTGGTCACACCTTCTTTCCTCGAAACTGACGAAAGAGTTTGGTCTTGGTGGTCATAGTCTGATTTAAGATTCAAGTCCGATAAGATTTTTCCTGAACTATCTTCCTCGAAAAGGTTTGATAATTCAGTTAATATTTTACTGAATTTCTTTCTTTGAATATTCACTTAACTGATTTCTAAATTAGTTACGAATTTCAATGAGGAATAAACTAATCATTTATCTAAATATTTCGATCTCGATAGATTTCTTGAATTTTCTTTTTTACAATTCGTGTGAATATAAAATGATAGAAATTTCTCTCTTAGAGTATTTAATTATTCATTTATCAAAGAATTTAAACATAGAATTTAAGAGAATTCTAATTTTGATATAAAAATTCTTTATGCATCTATTTATGCATAAAAATCAACTTCAATGGGAATAACACTTTTATTTAAAAAAATCCTTTTATGCATCTATTTATGCATAAAATCAAATTTAATAGGAATAACACTTTTAAAATAAAAAGAATTTCTTTATGCATCTATTTATGCATAAAAATCGCTTTTTATAAGAATAACACTTTTATTAAAAAAATTCCTTTATGCATCTTTCTATGCATAGAAATCAAATTTAATAAGAATAACACTTTTATAAGAAACAAAATTCCATTATGCATCTTTCTAATTTAATAAGAATAACACTTTTATAATAAAAAAATTTCTTTATGCATCTTTCTATGCATAGATTTTACTCAAAAGAAGAATATGGAATATATTTCACTTGAGAAATTGAGAAAGCTATGATCTAGGAACTATCGAAAAGGCCCCTGAGTGAACAGGTGGTGAGCGTTCTGGTTGCCAATGATGCCATAAGTACACTGATGAAGGAATGATTAGAAATAAGGATTCAACCAGAGATTTTGAGGATTGTGATCAGTGACACAATGGTTTCATTAAAGGATTGTTTTAAAGATAGCTGATGCTGAGAAAAAAGGCAATTTCATATTGGGTGTGTAAGTGGTGTGACTAGTTTTATGTTTGCATGAACATCCAGCTAGGGAGCCTGGGAACTCTTTTCCCTAGTACCCGGGACAAAACTTAACCAAATTCCTAAATGGATCCCATCACTACAGTGCTTGGGCGATTGGCTAACCCATGGATGGACTGATGGATCCGTAAATCGAGACTCAATTTCTGTTTAGTTCGATAGATGAAGTAAATCCCGGACAAAAATTATTCTATGGAAAAGATTCAACGGCTGTGCCTCTCAATGAGGAAAAAAGCGTTGGTCTCTATGATCCAAGTACAGTCTTTTTCCCTGATTTGACTTGGAACTTACGGGTTTGGTCAGATGAGCTCGGTTAGTTAAGGCTTTTGACTACGTTAGGGAAAAGTTATCCTGGTGGAATCGCTCGTGCTTTCGGGGCAAGGAAGTTTTTCCGGGTTCGGTTTTGGAAAAACCGATGGATTAGTCTCTTGTCCGGATATCCGTGGGCGAGGCCCTGAGTGTGGGACCCTGCCCCACGCAAGAAGTGCTACTTCCGCTCTAGCACCCTTGGAATTTGTTGCGCAGTGGGGACAGGGATCTCACATGGTTCACCAGATCTAAACCCGATGTAGGCCCTGTAGAGTTGACATTTTAAACACACAACACCGTCTGAGGACTCAGCTTGCCCAGGAAAACGACTACTATGGAAGAACTCAAAAGCACATTGTCTCTTCAATTCTAGGATACTTGACTCTGCTCCTTGCACTTAACTGTTGATCCTAGAAGCATGCACCATCCTCTTGAATCTACAAGAGAATTGGACCAATTAACAAACTATGTAAACGTTCATTCACAAGAATTACCAAACAATTAAAATCAATATGGAAAGAACATTGCCTTTGACATTGAATTAGGGGATGCATGTTGTAAGATTCCTCCCCAGCCCCTCAAGATGTCCAGTTTCTTCCCTTGTAATCAATCCCCTTTTCAGAATAATAAAAGATCTTGTTTCTACCTGTTTTGGCCTAGAGAGAGAAAATATATTGGAGAGAGGTAATTCAGTTCTTAGATATCTTTGGATGGAAAAATATCCCTTCTTATTAAAATAAATTCCTCCGAAACAGAAGTTTAAAAAGAAATTCCTAAGGTGCATTAGAAAGAAATTATAATGTGCACAAAAGACCTTAGCCTAAGGGCCCCTGTTTTAAAAAAAATTTGGATTAAGGTCCAAACAAAGGTTTGATAGGCCAATGAGATTAATCCAAATGTAGGGAGGAGATAAATTGAAGAATAAAAGAAAACCCTCCCAAAAATGAGTAAATGCTCACACAAGATGAAGAGTGGACTAAGGACCAAAGAAAAGAATTAAAAAATTAAATTTTGATGCCTCAGTATGGGGATCTCCCCTCATGAAGTAGGCACCTTTTTCTCATCATTACTCCCAATTTTTAATCAATAAAACGAGATATTTTCATCTCTCCTCTCTCCTGTTTCAAATCTAGATACAAAAAGTAAGCTGAACTGACCAAAAAATGGTCAAAATTTGACCAAACTGATCTGGAAAATTCTAGAATCAGTTTGCTTGGTTAGAGGCTCACTTTTTCCTATAAATAGAAGCCTCCCCCTTTTGTAAAAGCTTAATGGTGTTTATGCACTGTTACTCTACTCCTGCTGTCCTGAGCCATCTACATTGAATTTTTTAATAATTCAATTGTTTTTGGCCTAATCCTCTCCAAAGTGAATTGGTGGCCACTACTACTTCAAACAAGAGTAGAACCCTCAATCCCTCAAGCCAAAGGAGAGCTTACAAGCTCCATGTAAGTTAATTTTCTTACTTTGTTTACGAATTTTAATGAAAAATCTATGGTTTTCTTGATTTTTATGTTTTGCAAATGATTGAATTAAATTTAAATGCCATGCCTTTGATGACAAGGCCACCCCCTTCTCTTCTTTACATTCCAACCTTTCTTAATCCTAGAAAGATTAACTAAGTGATTAATTAAACTCTTCTTATTGTTTACTCTCTTGAATTTAAAAAATTGTGTAGATTAGAGTTCTATAATTCTAAATTGGATTAATTAAGTTAAGTGAAGAAAGATAAAAATGAGAAATGGTCAGGGTTATGGCAAAAATTTCCAGAATTTTGTGAAAAAGAAAGTTTGGTTTTATGTTATTCCAAAAGATTAATTCCCACCATTTTTGCATCTAAAAGAAATATTCTAATTACTCCATGTACATATTCACCTATGAATATGCATGGATATCACTGATATTAATTATTAAACTTGATTTCTGTGCATAGAAAGATGCATAAAGGAAATTTTTATATTATAAAAGTGTTATTCTTATTAAATTTGATTTCTATGCATAGAAAGATGCATAAAGGAATTTTTTTATTATAAAAGTGTTATTCTTATTAAATTTGATTTTTATGCATAGAAAGATGCATAAAGGAATTCTTTATTACAAAAGTGTTACTCTTATTAAATTTGATTTCTATGCATACAAAGATGCATAAAGGAAATTTTTTAAATTATAAAAGTGTTATTCTTGTTAAATTTGATTTTTATGCATAGAAAGATGCATAAAGGAATTTTTTTAATACAAAAGTGTTACTCTTATAAAATTTGATTTCTATGCATAGAAAGATGCATAAAGGAGTTTTTTAATTATAAAAGTTGTGAAAAGAGGACTACCATATTCTAGGATTGGTCATCCTATACTAAAAGAATGATTTTCATCACATTCTTGGAAAACTAATTTTTATTGTTTATGCATAAATAATTAATTAAAGAAAAGAGAAATTTTTGGTAATTTTATTTTTATGCAAAAAGAGGAATTCCCATGATAATGGAGATCCATGTAATTAAATGGAAAAAGAGAAATTTTGATATATGAAGATAATGAATATTTTTATTTAAAGAGGAATTTTAGATAAATTTATTTTATGTATGAGAAAATTTAAATGATAAAAGAGGAATTCCCATGACATTAGGAATTCAATCATTTAAATGGTAAAAGTGGAATTCTTGGCATATTTGAATTAATGGATATTTTTATTAAAGAAAAGAGGAGTTTTAGATAAATTTATTTTATGATAAAAGAGGAATTCCCATGACATTTGGAATTCAATCATTTAAATGCAAAAAGAGGAATTTCCATGATATTTGAGATCCAAGAAATTAAATAGAAAAAGAGGAATTTTTAGCATAATTCAAATTATGAGTATTTATCAAAAGTGGAATTTTGAGCATTATTGAAAAATATGGGTAGAATCGACGCACGTGTGGGTATCTTCAGCGACCCAGAGCCCGAGCACCGTATGGTCAGCACCCTCTAGGATCCTTCGCAGGTCACCTAGCGCTTCACTCATAGGCCGCTTCTTTGGTCCCTCATCCACCGTACCGGAAGCTCACCATTTAAATCGAACCGATGCTGGTCAAGACCTCGGCCGACCTTGCTACATGAGACGTCCTCCATTGACTCTCCGTCTCAACAATTGCAACTTTATCAGTTAGGTCTCCAAGACCTTAATCACAAGACGGTCAAAATGCTTCTCCATCATTCTTGACATAAAACAGACATTTACAAACAGGTTACAAATACAGTTTCTATAATGAACTCTCATCTTTCCACATTATCTCTCAGCAATCCACATTACTTATTCCACATTCCATTCATATGTGTACTCATTCTCATCCAATCACATCAATTTCCATCTCATCACCACATCAGATTCATTCATATCATCATCACATCATTTCTCATACACATTCGCATTCATTATTCCACATACACATCCACATTCGTACATCAATATCCATACATCCACATCCATATCAGCATTCATACATACACATCCACATTCCGTATCTACATCCATACATCCACATCCACATCCACATCCACATCCACATCCACATTCATACATCCACATCCACATCCACATCCACATCCACATCCATTTCCACATCCATATTCATACATCCACATCCATATCCACACATCCACATCAACATCCACATCCATACATCCACATCCACATCCATATCCACATCTATACATCCACATCCACATCCACATCCACATCCATACATCCACATTCACATCCATACATCCACACCCACATCCATATCCATACATCCACATCCATATCTGCATTCATACATACACATCCACATTCCGTATCTACATCCATACATCCACATCCACATCCACATTCATACATCCACATCCACATCCATACATCCATTTCCACCACATCCTTATTCATACATCCACATCCATACATCCACATCCACACATCCACATCCATACATCCACATCCACATCCACATTCATACATCCAAATCCACATCTATACATCCACATCCACATCCATATATCCACATTCACATCCATACATCCACATCCACATCTATATATCCATACATCCACATCCATATCCGCATTCATACATACACATCCACATTCCGTATCTACATCCACATCCACATCAACATCCACATCCACATCCACATTCATACATCCACATCCACATCCATATTCATACATCCACATCCACATCCACACATCCACATCCATACATCCACATCCACATCCACATTCATACATCCACATCCACATCCACATCCATACATCCACATTCACATCCATACATCCACATCCACATCCACATCCATATCCATACATCCACATCCACATCCACATTCATACATCCACATCCACATTCATACATCCACATCCACATTCCCACATCCACATTCATACATCCACATCCATATTTCACATCCATACATCCACATCCACATCCACATCTATACATCCACATCCACATCCACATCCATACATCTACATTCACATCCATACATCCACATCCACATCCATATCCATACATCCACATCCACATCCACATTCATACACCTATGTGATTCCTATCACATCTCATCACATCTATTTATAGAATGTAAGAGAATTCTAATTTTGGGGCAGGGTCCCACACTTGGGGCCTCGTCCCCACGGATATCCGGACAAGAGACTAATCCATCGGTTTTTCCAAAACCAAACCCAGAAAAACTTCCTTGCCCGGAAAGCACGAGCGATTCCACCAGGATAACTTTTCCGTAACGTAGTCAAAAGCCTTAACTAACTGAGCTCATCTGACTAAACCCGTAAGTTCCAAGTCAGATCAGGGAAAAAGACTGTACTTGGATCATAGAGACCAACGCTTTTTTCCTCATTGAGAGGCACAACTGTTGAATCTTTTCCATAGAACAATTTTTGTCCGGGATTTACTTCATCTATCAAACTAAACAGAAATTGAGTCTCGATTTACGGATCCATCAGTCCAGCCTAACCCCATCTAGTCCCATGGGTTAGCCAACTGCCCAAGCACTGTAGTGATGGGATCGAATTAGGAATTTGGTTAGGTTTTGTCCCGGGTACCAGGGAAAAGAGTTCCCAGGCCCCCTAGCCGAATGTTCATGCAAACATAAAACTAGTCACACCACTTACACACCCAATATGAAATTGCCTTTTTTCTCAACATCAGCTATCTTTAAAACAATCCTTTAATGAAACCATTGTGTCACTGATCACAATCCTCAAAATCTTTGGTTGAATCCTTATTTCTAATCATTCCTTCATCGGTGTACTTATGGCATCATTGGCAACCAGAATGCTCACCACCTGTTCACTCAGGGGCCTTTTCGATAGTTCCTAGCTCATAGTAACCGGCAATATATTCACATAACAAAATGGAATCTTTGTGGAAGATCAGCAAGATCAACCAACAGATCCATATAAAAGAGCCATGGACTCATCCGTTTTGAGGACCAGCAAGGTCAATCAACCAGATCCATGCCCAGTTTCAGAAAACAACTCTTACTCCTTGATTCAATATCTTCCACGATGCACGTGTGGGTATCTTCAATGACCCAGAGCCAGTGCACTGTATGGTCATCACCCTCTAGGATCCTCCGCAGGTCACCTAGCGCTTCACTCATAGGCCGCTTCTTGGTCCCTCATCCACCGTACCGGAAGCTCACCATTTAAATTGAACTGAGGTTGGTCAAGACCTCGGCCGACCTTGCTACGCGAGACGTCCTCCATTGACTCTCCGTCCAGTAGTTGCAACTTTATCACTTAGGTCTCCCCCCATGACCTTAATCACAAGACGATCAAAATGCTTCCCCAGCATTCTTGACATAAAACAGTCATTTACAAACAGGTTACAAATACAGTTTCTATAATGAACTCTCATCTTTCTACATTATCTCTCATCAATCCACATTACTTATTCCACATTCCATTCATATATGTACTCATTCTCATCCAATCACATCAATTTCCATCTCATCACATCAGATTCATTCATATCATCGTCACATCATTTCTCACATGCAAAGCCATGCCGTCACATGCAAAGGCTTTAAATGCTATGAAGTCACGTGCAAAGGGCATGGAGTACCATGCAATCACATGCACATATAATAACACCCAGATACAATAACATCCACATGTAATAACATCTGGATGAAGAGATTATGTATAGGGAGGGTGGGACAAGGAGAGAGAGGGAGATAGGGAGAGAGAGGGAGGGAGGGAGAGAGAGAGAGAGAGGGAGGGAGGATGAGAGAAGGAGGGTGAGGGAGGGTGGGAGAGTGAAAGGGAAGGAAGAGGATGGGAGAAGGAGAGAGAGGGTAGTGTGGGACAAGGAGAGAGAGAGAGAGAGAGAGAGAGAGAGAGAGAGAAGGGAGGATGGGAGAGCAAAAGGGAGTGTGGGAGAGATGAGAGAGAGGGAGGGTGGGGGAGAGAAAAAGAGAGATAGAGGGTGGGAGAGAGAAAGGAAGGGAGAGATGAGAGAGAGGGAGGGTGGGAGAGATGAGAGAGAAGGAGGGTGGAAAAAGGAGAGAGAGGGAGGGTGGGAGAGTGAAAGGGAGGGAAGAGGATGGGAGAAGAAGAGAGAGGGTAGTGTGGAACAAGGATGGGAGAAGGAGAGAGAGAGAGGGAAGAGAGTGGGAGAAGGAGAGAAGGGAGGGTGGGAGAGCAAAAGGGAGGTTGGGAGAGATGAGAGAGAGGGAGGGGAGAGAGAAAGGAAGGGAGAGAGGAGAGGGTGGGAGCGTGGGAGAGATGAGAGAGAAGGAGGGTGGTGGGAGAAGGAGAGAGGGAGGGTGGGAGAGAGAAAGGGAGAGAGGGAGAGGAGAGAGAGGGAGGGTGGGAGAGAGAAAGGGAGAGAGGGAGTGTGAGAGAAGGAGAGAGAGAGAGAGAGGGAAGAGGGTAGAGAGGAGACAAAGGGAGGGTGAGTTGGGCTACTGGGCTAGGCTAGGCGGTGGTGGATGGAGATGGTGGTGGCAATAGTTAGAGAGATATAGTTCAAGTAGAGAGAGAGGACAACCAAGAAAAGCTCCCTCCACCAAGCTCCCTCAAAAATCACACTCCCATAGCAGCACCCATGTACTTTGCCTCTATACTTGACAAGGCAATTATTGGCTGCTTCTTATTGCTCTAACTCATAGAAGCACTCCCAAATGAGAACATAAAACCACTGGTAGATCTCCTATCTCTGCAACACATAAAGAGAATGTAGGGGAGAGAGAGAGAGAGAGAGCTTGAGTTCCTTGCAAGCAAACACACACACACACACGAGAGTGCAAGACACAAGAGAGATGGATGGCTGAATTCTCTTCTTTCTTCTTCTCTTCTCTACAACCATATATAACTAAAAGATAAGAGTACATACATAAAGGGAAAGTACTCTCCCAACAATATACAAAGTAGTTGGTGTATAGTGTGAACTCGACTATATGAGCTGGCACTATAACTATGCTATAACTCTAGTAATCCAAAATGGCTGTCACACAACCTGTCATCGCTGGCTGTCTCATCCATTGGCGGCATATCAACCATAATCCCACCAACCATGCCAGTGACATAAGTGCGGAAGCTATCACCCAAGTAGGTCATCAATGTCTATCATCGTAGCACTAGTTGAGCTCGATATCTCAACACTCTCCCTCGAGCTTAACTCCACAAACTGCACTCCAAAAAAGCTCCTAAACCTGTGGAGCTTCTCTGTGCTTAATGCCTTTCTGAAGATGTCAGCCACTTGATCCTCTGTGCTGACATATACCAGATCTACATCACTTTCTAGAACCTTCTCCCTCACAAAGTGAGTGCACCTCAATGTGCTTCATTCTAGCATGTTATACTGGGTTACTAGCCAACTGTAAGCTACTCATGTTGTCACAATAAATAAAAACTACCCTATCCATGGGCTCACCCATATCACCAAGTAGCTTCTGGAACCAAGCTACCTCACAACCTACCATAGCTCAGTACCCCTGTACTCTGCCTCTGTACTCGACAAGGTAATTGTTGGTTGCTTCTCACTACTCCAACTCACAGCAGCACTCCCAGATGAGAACATAAATCCACTGTTAGATCTCTTGTCTGCAGCAACACTACCAGCCTAATCAGTATGTGTACCCATGTAGCTGTATCTCTATACAAACCTCATAGAAAAGTCTATAATCAACTGTGGACTTTAATCCGTCTAGCCGCATCCAAGTGTGGCTCCCTAGGGGCTTGCATAAATTGACTCACAAGTCCAATAGCATAGCTCTGTCCTAGTAATGATCATGTAGATCAAGCTACCCACTATGCGCCTGTATGTAGTGGGTTCCTCCAAAATCTCACATGTTTCTATAGAAATCTTTGTGTTCTGCTCCAATGGCACTGAAATAGGCTTACAGCCTGTCATACCATACTTGGACAACATTTCCAAGCCATATTGCCTCTGCAATAACAAAATGTCATGAGGTGATCTCACCACCTCTATTCCCAAGAAATACCGCAACTCACCCAAATCCTTCATCTCAAACTTTTTCTTTAAAAGCCTCTTGACATCATGTATGTCAACGTCACTCTATCACCAGTATAATCAAGTCATCCACATAGATGTCTTGATTATCACCAGTGATAATCAAGTCATCCACATAGATGACTAATAGCATGATCCCTCTATCTATCTTTTTTACATAAAGTGAAAAATCTACATTGGATATCTAAAATCCAATGGTAACAAGATACTCCCTGATCTTATTTGACCATGATCTAGGTGCCTGCTTCAAGCCATACAAGGCTTTGCGTAACCTACACATAAAATCTGGGTGTGCATCACTTTTGCAAGAAGGCATTCTTTACATCCATCTGATGTAAATACCAACCCTTTGCTATAGCCATAGCAATGACAGCTCTCATGGTTTCCATTCTTGCAACTGGGTTAAATGTCTCTTCATAGTCAATGCCATAAGTCTGCGTATTTGGCCACCAATCTTGCCTTATACTTGCTCAGTGAACCATCAGTGTTATGCTTGACTTTATACACCCAATTACCTTATTTTCCTTAGGCAAAAGGCACTAACTCCCATGTTTCATTTGAATCCAATGCTACCATCTCCTCATTCATGCCATTTCTTATTTCCAAGTGTCTGTAACAAGTGGGCTCCAATTCCTGTACTGCTTTACCATGTAAGCATAATGATGGGCTGTATATCCATCATATCTCAACCTGTCAATAGGGTACCTAACCGTCATAGACTTGTGTACACCTCGATCACTACCAGGAATTCCAAGCTCGAAGGCTCTATTCAGAGCCACTAGAGTCACCATCCACATATGAGTGACTTGATGACAAATCAGGCACAAAAGGTTGATCTACCTTTTCCTTCCCTTTACATGATACACGTGTACCTACATCTATCCTCAACCTACTTGACCAGACCATGGGCTAACATTGGATCCACTACTAGAGGACTCTCCAGGTCCACTAAGCACCTCTGATTGCTGCTCTACATGTGGTGTAGCATCAGCACTTCTTACATATGCATCTTTTGTTGCCTTCACTAGTGGTGCATACTAGCTACTCATCTCGTCAAAGATAACATCTCTACTTACTCGCATCTCAAAGTGATAGGTTTATAACATCTATAACCTTTCTGCTCCATAGCATAACCTATAAAGATGCATTTCTCTGCCTTTGGATCCAACTTTGTTCTCACTTCATCATCGGGAACATGCACATATGCAATACACATAGAGACAAATAAAAGATATTACTCTAAATGAGCACTTCTAGAAAAGATAAAGCTAAAAGAGGTAAGGGGGATGTGCCCACAAAAGAACATCTATATTCTCGATGAGAGTTGGTATGGTACTCAATATGTTGGCAAAATCACACAATCACTGAGTGTCCTTAGTTGAGCCCTCTTTTGTACTGCTGTGCATTGTATGTGACTTGGGAACCATAATACTAGTATGTGTAGATACACACATTAGACACAACTATAAGTACCTCAAGTGGCCCAGTTGGTATGGTGCTCAATATGTCAGAAAAATCACACGAGCACTGAGTGTCCTTAGTTAATGCCTCACCCGTTGATGTACTGCATGTATTGTATGCAACTTGGGAACCATGATACGAGTATGTATAGGTACCCACATCAAACACAACAACTACACCACACACAACAACTACAAGTACCTCAAATGCCTCAATTGCCTATGAGAAAGTAGTAGCTAGCTTTACCTACACCACCTCGGCAAGGGAATGCACCAGGGGAAAACTAGTTAAACATGCAAAAACAGACAAGGGGAATGTATAGAGTACTCGAAGTGCCACCGGTCCTACCACCACAACTACTAGCACCTCGTATGATGTCAACTAAACAAATGATCTTTGAAGAGGTGCCAAAAGAATAAGAATATGCATGGGAACATTGGTCAACCAAGGAGGAGTTGGATGACATTTGGGAGGTAATCTCAAAGTACTTTCTAATGCAAGGGAACACACCAATGCCAGTGTTCCCATGTTGTAGTACAATGAAAGGGGAAGGAGATTAATTCCCTAACAAGGAGAGCCTTGCTACAATTCTATCACTATCAAGGGCCTCATCAAGTGGCCAAGTGTCCTCACAAGGCCAATGTAACGGATCTGCAAAATACCTAAGTTAACACACACCCACGATTGAGTTGTGTAAAGTGCAAAATTTACCATCTAATAAAGAACTTTCCTTATAGAGGCATTGGTGGATGGTATTCAATGGCCACCAATTCAATCGAATGATTGGGGAGAGATCAAATGTGGTGGCAGCACCACTTAATGTAATAACTCGTGTGCAAGCACTAGAGACCCCAGAGACCAATGGAGAACCATCAGCTAAATCTTTTATGTGTACGATGGGAAGGAGAAAGAGAACAAAGAAGGAGATGAGGGGACTTTGTATTAGTGGTGATTTAGGATGGTTTGGACAAGGGAACAACCGATACTATAACCACCGAGTCAAGCCAGGAAAATGTACTGAGACAAGGAAAAAAGAAGTGGTGATACGAAAAGAAGCTAAACCGGTTGACATCAAGGGGAGTGGGTGAATACCCAAATGCTTAGGAAGAGATTAAAAGACTAGAGGCTAAAAAAATCCTAGTCCAGAAAAGTTAAAACAGGTTTGAGGAGCTACATGTGAGTTGGGCTATTGAAACATTCTATCCTAGGTGAACTACCGCAGGGGAAGCAAAACGGTTAAATGTGCCAGAACCTATGTCAAAACATAGTGAAGGTGAGACTAACTTAGAAGAAGAAGTAACAACTTGTTCTCAAGGATGTTTGAGGAAGGAGGAGGATATCCCCTATATGACTCAACAAATCCGGTCCTAGAATCATACAATAATGTTGTTATTCGAGATCAAACGCCTAGAGATATGATAGGGCTAATAGAATTTCTCTGCACAGAGATAAAAATGCCAATTAAAACCTACCTGAGAGGAAACCCCTAATTTTGAATTGATTTAAAAGGTTGGGTGGAAGGCAATATAGACGATAGTGCATCTATCGAGCTAGGTATGTACTAGTGTTGTACATTGGGCTTAGGACCTTTGGTTAGAACCCAATTTAGCATTGTATAAAGAACTGTACTAGGGACCAGTGATACATCGTCATATTTCGACTCAATGGAAGGATCCCTAGTCCCAAGAAGTGAGAACCCTATCCAGATCTCACCAGTTAAGCCAGATACTAGTCTTTTTGGCCACGTATCTAGCTACCTCAGAGGTCTGGCCCCAACCATTACCTCTGAACCAAACCTTATGACTTATAAGCCATATGATGAAGGAGTTGAGGTTAAATCCACAGAGACACCTAGTGTACTCTAATCATTGTAAGTAGGGAGGATTCATGTTGATATCCCTGTCCATATACAGCTCCTATTGCATAACTATTGTGCCATCGATCCACCCCCTACACAAGCGCTTATGCCCAATGGTAGGACATTAGAAGAAGTGCAAGCAGTAGAGGCACTGATCCAAATTGGTAGAGCCAAGGAAGAGGAAATACTACAATTGACACAACAACAATTAGCAGCCCAAACAACCCAATACACCTAAAATGAGTCCCAAACCAAGGCTACACAAGTAGTGCTCGATAGTCTTGACACAAGAAATAACATTGAGTCTATCTCCAGGAAAGAGCTAGGCTTGTAAATCATGGATTAACATCCTTTCACAAATGATTGGGAGTATAATGAATCCACAAAGACTTTTGTGGATTTCCATAGGCCAAGCGTATGGTGTTAGTTGGGAAGGGATTGTCCAATCCATATCTGGGGCCACAATAGAGGAGGAACGATTACAAGGTATCTAAGATTGTATATATATGGTCATTGAACATGAAAGGATCCAAAGACTTATGGCGTAAGTTGATGGCGCAAGTTGGGATATCCAAATCAAGAATGCCCACAATGAGTGAAATGGTAACACCTCTTGTGAGCCCGGTGGAGCCTACTTTTGTAGTATCACCCGTCTACACCATGGACCAACCCACATCTTCTAACCCACAAGGCCATGCTACAAGAACTTAAGGGCATACTAGCATGAGCTTCACTTTCTTAGATCCCAGAGTTTTCCCCGCGCAAGATAATACTAGTATAGTGCCTTATCCAGTGGATGGCATCACACCAACTATGGCACCTATGAGACCGATGCAGAATTGCCTTTGAGCCACATGTCCACAGTTACCATGGTAGCCAACACCACTTCACATATGGAGCCCCCTGCACTTGGCATATCTATTATTACCATTCCTAAAGGAGTCACATCTCACTCTAGTGCACCCCCATGAAACATCCCTTCCCTAGAGTGAGTGTGCTACCAACTCTTGTTGTGAGACTAGCCTACAACTAATGCCCACATGACTAGAGCACCTATCCCAAGGTGCGGCTTGTGTCGAGACCATTGATGGAGTTGAGATACAGGGCTACATAAATGGCACCAAACAACAACAATACTATGGATGGAATAGTCATGAAAAAGTTTATGTGAAATAACCCTTGGTCGTATAAGGTTTTTCTCATGCCTGCAAGTGCCTTGAAAGAGGTGTTGAAGTATGCAAGCTCACATCATCCCTAGCTTGTGTGCTTGATAGCAACTAGTTGTGCTAGTAGTGGACAATGCTATATAGCACTGGGTAGTGCTAGAAAGTAGTGCTATAGTTATTGAGATATCGATCTCAACTAGTGCTATGTGGTGGACATTGATGACCCACTAGGGTGACAGTTTTTGCACTTATGCCACTAGCATAGTTGGTGAGATTATGGTCAATATGCCGCCAGTGGTGGATGACATGTTATGTGTTAGCCACTTTGGTGTACTAAAGTTATTGTAATATTCCTCCCCAGCCCCTCAAGATGTCCAGTTTCTTCCCCTATAATCAATCCCCTTTTCAAAATAATAAAAGATCTTGTTTCTACCTGTTTTGGCCTAGAGAGAGAAAATATTCTAGAGAGAGATAATTTAGTTTTTAGATATCTTTGGATGGAAAAATATCCCTTCTTATTAAAATAAATTCCCCTGAAATAGAAATTTAAAAAGAAATTCCTAAGGTGCATTAGAAATAAATTATAATGTGCACAAAAGACCTTAGCCTAAGGGTCCTTGTTTTCAAAAAATTTTGGATTAAGGTCCAAACAAAGGTTTTACAAGCCAATGAGATTAATCCAAATCTAGGGAGGAGATAAATTGAAGAATAAAAGAAAACCTCCCCAAAAATGAGTAAATGCTCACATAAGATGAAGAGTGGACTAAGGACCAAAGAAAAGAATTAAAAAACTGAATTTTGACACCTCAGTGTGGGGATCTCCCCTCATGAAGTAGGCGCCTTTTTCTCATCATTACCCCCAATTTTTAATTAATAAAATGAGATATTTTCATCTCTCCTCTCTCCTGTTTCAAATCTAGATCCAAAAAGTACTAACCTAAAAATGGTCAAAAATTGACCAAACTGATCTGGAAAATTCTAGATTCAGTTTGCTTGGTTAGAGGCTCACTTTTTCCTATAAATAGAAGCCTCCCCCTTTTGTAAAAGCTTAATGGTGTTTATGCACTGTTACTCTACTCCTATCCTGAGCCATCTACATTGAAATTTTTAATAATTCAATTGTTTTGGCCTAATCCTCTCCAAAGTGAATTGGTGGCCACTATTGCTTCAAACAAGAGTAGAACCCTCAATCCCTCGAGCCAAAGGAAATATTAGAAGCTCCATGTAAGTTAATTTTCTTACTTTGTTTATGAAGTTTAATGAAAAATCTATGGTTTTCTTGATTTTTATGTTTTGAAAATGATTGAATTAAATTCAAATGCTATGCCTTTGATGAAAAGGCCACCCCCTTCTCTTCTTTACTTCCAACCTTTCTTAATCCTAGAAAGATTAACTAAGTGATTAATTAAACTCTTCTTATTGTTTACTCTCTTGAATTTAGAAAATTGTGTAGATTAGAGTTCTATAATTCTAAATTGGGTTAATTAAGTTAAGTGAAGAAAGATAAAAATGAGAAATGGTCAGCCATACAAAGGAGATTATAGCAAAATTTTCTAGAATTTTGTAAAAAGAAAGTTTGTTTTTAAGTTGTTCCAAAAGAGTATTTCCCACCATTTTTGCATCTAAAAGAAATATTCTAATTACTCCATGTACATATTCACCTATGAATATGTATGGATATCATTGATATTATAATTATTAAATTTAATTTTTATGCATAGAAAGATGCATAAAGGAATTTTTTTATATTACAAAAGTGTTATTCTTATTAAAATTGATTTTTATACATAGAAAGATGCATAAAGGAATTTTTTTAATTATAAAAGCGTTATTCTTATAAAAAATAAATTTTTATGCATAAATAGATGCATAAAGAAATTCTTTTTATTTTAAAAGTGTTATTCTTATTAAATTTAATTTTATGCATCAACAGATGCATAAAAGGATTTTTTCATTATAAAAGTGTTATTCCCATTGAAGTTGATTTTTATGCATAAATAGATGCATAAAGAATTTTATATCAAAATTAGAATTCTCTTAAATTCTATGTTTAAATTCTGAGTATTTGATAAATGAATAATTAAATACTCTAAGAGAGAAATTTCTATCGTTTTATTTTCACACGGATTGTAAAAAGAAAATTCAGGAAATCTATCGAGATTGAAATATTCAGATAAATGATTAATTTATTCCTCATTGAAATTTGTAACTAATTTAGAAATAAGTTAAGTGAATATTCAAAGAAAGAAATTCAGTAAAATAGTAACTGAATTATGTTTAGTTGCAACAGCTGGTGGGGAGTGTTCAAAGGATGGCTCACGCGACAAAGCCTGCCCAAGTCTTGATCAGCCTTGGTATGGCTGAAAAATGGTGCGCTTCCAGTATGATGGGTGAGGGCCGATGAAGCGGTCCCTGAGTGAAGTGCCAGGACACCTAAGGAGGATCTTGTCTGACCAAGAGATGCACAGGCTCGCGGTGCCTATGACACCCATGCGTATGTCATGGAAGATATGTATGATGGACAAAATGATTATTATAATCTGTTAATGGATCTCGTTTTGCTGACCAGTTGGTCTCAACGTAGAGTCCAGAGTGATACTGTTTTTTTGAGAAACGAGAGACTGGATGGAATTTTGAGTTATGACATCTGTAACCAATAACTATTTATCAATGGATTATTTTATATATTAAAGTTTTAAAGAGGAGTGTGTGCATGTCTGTATTCAAAAGCAAAAGTTAAGAAAGGCATTCAATTATGGGTGGGTGAGTAATTGTCTGGTTCTATCGATTCCAGTGGGGTTAACCCATGGGCCAAATGGGGTTAGGCTGGAATCAGTGGAGTTTTTATAATTAAATTGAAATAATAGGAATACGCTTAGAATTCGAGTAGTTAAATAAAAACCTGAAGAATTTCTCAAATGAGTAGATCAATGGCTGTGCCTGACTTCGGTTAGGAAAAAAGTGTTGATTTCCTCAAATGATTAGATCAACGGCCGTTCCTGATTTCGGTTAGGAAAAAAGTGTTGATTTATTCAAACTAAGTTAGTGATTGTAAGATTCCTCCCTCCAGCTTTTGAGGTGTGCAGATGTAAGAACCTTCCCTTCTGATCTTAAAATTATTCCCCTCTCTGAAATAAAAGAAAGATCGTGTTTTACCCTGTTTTGGCCTGGAGAGAGAAAATGTCTAGAGGGAGGTAATTCAAAATTGAGATATTTTTGGATATAAAAATCCTCCTAGTGTCTAAAATGATTTTCCCTAAAACAGAAATTCAAAAAGAACTTTCCAATGTGCAATTGGAATTAATTGAAAATAGGTATAAAGGACCTTAGTCTAAGGGTCCAAATTTTTAAAAATTTTTGCATTATAGTCCAATTAAGGTTCCTATGGACCAATAAGATTAATCCAAATGTAGGGAGGAGATAAATTGAAGAAAAAAAGAAAAACCACCCAAAAATGAGTAAATCCTCATATAAGATGAAGAGTGGGGACTAAGAACCAAAGAAAAGAATTAAAAAACTGAATTTTGACACCTCAGTGTGGGGATCTCCCCTCCTAAAGTAGGCACCTTTTTCTCATCATTACCCCCAGTTTTTAATCAATAAAATAAGATATTTTCATCTCTCCTCTCTCCTATTTCAAAACTAGATCTAAAAAGTAAGCTGAACTGACCCAAAAATGGTCAAAAATTGACCAAACTGATCTAAAAAAATTTAGAATCAGTTTGCTTGGTTAGAGGCTCACTTTTTCCTATAAATAGAAGCCTCCTCCTTTGTAAAAGCTTAATTGTGTTTATGCACTGTTACTTTGCTCCTGACCTGAGCCATCTACATTGAATTTTTTAATAATTCAATTGTTTTTAGCCTAATCCTCTCCAAAGTGAATTGGTGGCCACTCTTGCTTCAAAAAAGAGTAGAACCCCAATGAGAGCTTACAAGCTCTACGTAAGATAATTTTCTTACTTTATTTATAATTTTTAATAAAAAGTCTATGGTTTTCTTTTGATTTTTATGTTTTGCTAATGTTGAATTAAACTCAAATGCTATGCCTTTGATAAAAAGGCCACCCCCTTCTCTTATTTACATTCTAACCTTTCTCAATCCTAGAAAGATTAATTAAGGAATTAATTAAACTCTTCTTATTGTTTACTCTCTTGAATTTAGAAAATTGTGTAGATTAGAATTCTACAAATCTAATTTGAGTCAATTCAAGTTAGATAAAGAATGATAAAAATGAGAAATGGTCAGCCATACAAAGGAGGTTATGGCAAAATTTTTTAGAATTTTATGAAAAAGAAAGTTTATTTTTATGTTATTCCAAAAGCGTAATTCCCACCATTTTTGCATTTAAAAGAAATATTCTAATTACTCCATGTATATATTCACTTATGAATATGCATGAATATCACTGATATTAAATATTAAATTTGATTTTTATGCATAGAAAGATGCATAAAGAAATTTTTTTATTACAAAAGTGTTATTCTCAGTACATTTGATTTTTATGCATAGAAAGATGCATAAAGGAATTTTTTTATTACAAAAGTGTTATTCTCATTAAATTTGATTTTTATGCATAGAAAGATGCATAAAGGAATTTGTTTTATTACAAAAGTGTTATTCTCATTAAATTTGATTTTTATGTATAGAAAGATGCATAAAGGAATTTGTTTTATTACAAAAGTGTTATTCTCATTAAATTTGATTTTTATGCAATGGAAGATGCATAAAGGAATTTTTTTATTACAAAAGTGTTATTCTCATTAAATTTGATTTTTATGCAAGGAAAGATGCATAAAGGAACTTTTTTTATTATAAAAGTGTTATTCTTATTAAATTTGATTTTTATGCATAGAAAGATGCATAAAGGATTTGTTTTTATTACAAAAGTGTTATTCTTATTAAATTTGATTTTTATGCATAGAAAGATGCATAAAGAATTTTTTTAATTATAAAATCGTTATTCTTATAAAAATTAATTTTTATGCATAAATAGATGCATAAAGAAATTCTTTTTATTTTAAAAGTGTTATTCCTATTAAAATTGATTTTATGCATGAATAGATGCATAAAAGGATTTTTTTTAATAAAACTATTATCCCCATTGAAGTTGATTTTTATGCATAAATAGATGCATAAATAATTTTTATAACAAAATGAGAATTCTCTTAAATCCCATGTTTAAATTCTATGAGTATTTGATAAATGAATAATTAAATACTCTACGAGAGAAATTTTTATCGTTTCATATTCACTCGGATTGTAAAAAGAAAATTCAAGAAATGTATCGAGATTGAAATATTCAGATTAATGATAAATTTATTCCTCATTGGAATTCGTAACTAATTTAAAAATTAGTTAAGTGAATATTGAAAGATAGAAATTCAGTAAAATAGTAACTGAATTACCAAACCTTTTTGAGAAAGATAGTTCAGGAGAAATCTTATCTGACTTGGACCTTGTATCAGACTATGACCGAGACCAAACTCTTTCATCAGTTTTGAGGAAAGAAGGTGTGACCAGTTTAGAGAAATACACACAAAACTCTAGCCAAATCTAAAATTAAGTTTGAGACCCTTCGAGTTGATCTGTGGATCAAGGTTATAGAATTCGAGGATTTCTGGTACGAAATTCAGAATTCAGATCAAGAAGTTTTGGGGATACTAATTCAAGAAATACTCCTTATATTCAAAAGAAAATCAAACTGAAAACTTGCTTAGAAACCCTGTTTTCTTAAAGGACTGTCTTATGCCAGAATGCTGGAGGGAGCATTTGGTATATGTTTTTCTAAGGGAAGTTTGGTTGCAACAGCTGGCGGGGAGTGTTCAAAGGACGGCTCACGCACAGCAGCAAAGCCTGCCCAGGTCTTGACCAGCCTTGATATGGTTGAAAAATGGTGCGCTTCCGGTAACGATGTTTGGTTGTAACAGCTGGCGGGGAGTGTTCAAAGGACGGCTCACGCACAGCAGCAAAGCCTGCCCAGGTCTTGACCAGCCTCGATATGGTTGAAAAATGGTGCGCTTCCGGTAACGATGGGCGAGGGCCAACAAAGCGATCCCTGAGTGAAGTTCTAGGACACCTAAGGAAGATCCTGGAGGGTTCTGACCAGGAGATGCACGGGCTCGCGGTGCCTATGGCACCCATGCGTATGTCGTGGAAGATATGTGGACGAAATGATTATTGTCATCTGTTACTGGATCTCGTTTGCTGACGAGTTGGTCTCAACGAAGTGTCCAGAGTGATACTGTTTTTTTGAGAAACGAGGGACTGGATGGAGTTTTTGAGTTATGACATCTATAACCAATAACTATTTATCAATGGATTATTTTATATGTTAAAGTTTTAAAGAGGAGTGTGTATGTATCTGTATTCAAAAACAAAAGTTAAAAAAGGTATTCAATTATGGGTGGGTGAGTAATTGTCTAGTTCTACCGATTCCAGTGGGTTGGGTGGTGGCTAACCCATGGGCTGGAAATAGTGGAGTTTTTATAATTAAATTGAAATAATAGGAATACGGTTAGAATTCGAGTATTTAAATAAAAACCTGAAAAATTTCTCAAATGAGTAGATCAATGGCTGTGCCTGACTTCGGTTAGGAAAAAAGCGTTGATTTCTTCAAGTCAGTGATTGTAAGATTCCTCCCTCCAGCTTTTGAGGTGTGCAGGTGTAAGAACCTTCCCTTCTGATCTTATAATTATTCCCCTCTCTGAAATAAAAGAAAGATCTTGTTTTACCCTGTTTTGGCTTGGAGAGAGAAAATGTCTAGAGGGCGGTAATTCAAAATTGAGATATTTTTGGATATAAAAATCCTCCTAGTGTCTAAAATGATTTCCCTTGAAACAGAAATTCAAAAAGAACTTTCCAATGTGCAATTGGAATTAATTGAAAATAGGTATAAAGGACCTTAGCCTAAGGGTCCAGATTTTCACAAATTTTTGGATTATGGTCCAATTCAGATATTTTCATCTCTCCTCTCTCCTATTTTTCAAAACTAGATCCAAAAAGTAAGCTGAACTGGCCCAAAAATAGAAATTGACCAAATTGATCTGAAAAATTCTAGAATCAGTTTGCTTTGTTAGAGGCTCACTTTTTCCTATAAATAGAAGCCTACCCCTTTGTAAAAGCTTAATTGCGTTTATGCACTGTTACTCTGCTCCTTTCCCGAGCCATCTACATTGAATTTTTATAATTCAATTGTTGTAGGCCTAATCCTCTCCAAAGTGAATTGGTGACCACTCTTGCTTCAAACAAGAGTAGAACCCTCAATCCCTCAAGCCAAAGGAGAGCTGACAAGCTCTATGTAAGCTAATTTTCTTACTTTATTTACAAATTTTAATGAAAAGTCTATGGTTCTCTTTTGATTTTTATGTTTTGCTAATGTTGAATTAAATTCAAATGCTATGCCTTTGATTTATTGCATAGAAAGATGCATAAAGGAATTTTTTATTACAAAAGTGTTATTCTCATTACATTTGATTTTTATGCATAGAAAGATGCATAAAGGAAATTTTTTTATTACAAAAGTGTTATTCTCATTAAATTTGATTTTTATGCATAGAAAGATGCATAAATATATTTTTTTAACTACAAAAGCGTTATTCTCATTAAATTTGATTTTTATGCATAGAAAGATGCATAAAGGAATTTTTTTTATTACAAAAGTGTTATTCTTATTAAATTTGATTTTTATGCATAGAAAGATGCATAAAGGAATTTTTTTAATTACAAAATTGTTATTCTCATTAAATTTAATTTTTATGCATAGAGGGATTTTTTTAAATTACAAAAATGTTATTCTCATTAAATTTGATTTTTATGCATAGAAAGATGCATAAAGGAATCTTTTTTACTACAAAAGTGTTATTCTCATTAAATTTGATTTTTATGCATAGAAAGATGCATAAAGGAAATTTTTTTATTACAAAAGTGTTATTCTTATTAAATTTGATTTTTATGCATAGAAAGATGCATAAAGGATTTGTTTTTATTACAAAAGTGTTATTCTCATTAAATTTGATTTTTATGCATAGAAAGATGCATGAATGATTTTTTTAATTATAAAAGCGTTATTCTTATTACAAAAGTGTTATTCTTATTAAATTTGATTTTTATGCATAGAAAGATGCATAAAGGATTTTTTTAAATTATAAAAGCGTTATTCTTATAAAAATTGATTTTTATGCATAAATAGATGCATAAAGAAATTCTTTTTATTTTAAAAGTGTTATTCCTATTAAAATTGATTTTATGCATAAATAGATGCATAAAAGGATTTTTTTAAATAAAAGTGTTATCCCCATTGAAGTTGATTTTTATGCATAAATAGATGCATAAACAATTTTTATAACAAAATGAGAATTCTCTTAAATCCCATGTTTAAATTCTATGAGTATTTGATAAATGAATAATTAAATACTCTAAGAGAGAAATTTCTATCCTTTTTTATTCACACGGATTGTAAAAAGAAAATTCAAGAAATCTAGATCCAAATATTCAGATAAATGATTAATTTATTCCTCATTGAAATTCGTAACTATTTTAGAAATCAGTTAAGTGAATATTCAAAGAAAGAAATTTAGTAAAATAACTGAATTACCAAACCTTTTCGAAAAAGATAGTTCAGGAGAAATCTTATCCGACTTGAACCTTGAATCAGACTATGACCGAGACCAAACTCTTTCGTCAGTTTTGAGGAAAGAAGGCGTGACCAATTTAGAAAACTCAAAACTCCCGCCAAATCTGCAACTAAGTTTGAAACCCTTCAAATTGATCTGTGGATCAAGGTTATAGAATTCGAGGAATTCTGGTATGAAATTCAAAACTCTGATCAAGACATTTTGGGGATACTGATTCAAGAAATACTCCTTGTATTCAAAAGAAAATCAAACTGAAAACTTTCATAGAATAGATGTAATGAGATGCGATGTGAATCAGATAGATGTGAATG
This sequence comes from Cibotium barometz, assembly GCF_041138505.1. Lineage (NCBI taxonomy): Eukaryota > Viridiplantae > Streptophyta > Polypodiopsida > Cyatheales > Cibotiaceae > Cibotium > Cibotium barometz. Next base: position 29,276,847 of record NC_141046.1, read on the forward strand.
AATGGATAGATGTAATGTGATGTGAATAGATGTGATGAGATATGATGTGAATAGATGTAATGAGATGCAATGTGAATCAGATAGATGTGAATGAATGGATGGATGTAATGTGATGTGAATAGATGTGATGAGATATGATGTGAATAGATGTAATGAGATGCAATGTGATTCAGATAGATGTGAATGAATGGATGGATGTAATGTAATGTGAATGGATGGATGTAATGTGATGTGAATAGATGTGATGAGATATGATGTGAATAGATGTAATGAGATGCAATGTGAATCAGATAGATGTGAATGAATGGATGGATGTAATGTGATGTGAATAGATGTGATGAGATATGATGTGAATAGATGTAATGAGATGCAATGTGAATTAGATAGATGTGAATGAATGGATGGATGTAATGTGATGTGAATAGATGTGATGAGATAAGATGTGAATCAGATAGATGTGAATGAATGAATGGATGTGGATGTGTATGTGATAAAAATGGATGTGAATGTGTATGTGAAGAATGGATGTGGATGTGTATGTGAAGAATGAATGTGGATGTGTATGTGAAGAATGGATGTGAATGTGTATGTAAAGAATGGATGTGAATATGTATGTGATGAAAATAGATGTGAATGTGTATGTGAAGAATGGATATGGATGTGACATGAATATATGTGGATGTGAAGTGATATATATGAATGTATGGATATATGTGAGAAGTCGTACATTTGAACGATTGGATGGATGTGGATGAATGAGATGAGATGTGTATAAATGAGATATGATGTGGATAGAAGTGATGTAATATAATGTGGACATAATGTATGTGGATAGAAGTGATGTAATATAATGTGGACAAAATGTATGTGATGGGATGGTTATGAGAATGAATGTGGTAGATATGAATGAATGAATGTTATGGATATGAATGAATGTGATGTGACGGATGTAAATGGATGTGATGTAAATGAATGTGATGGACATGAATAGATGTGATGTGATGTGAATCGGGATGTGAATGTGATGGATGTGAATAGATGTGATGTGATGTGAATCGGGATGTGAATGAATGAGATGTGATGTCATGTGAATCGGGATGTGAATGAATTAGATGTGATGTCATGTGAATTGGGATGTGAGTGAATGAGATGTGATGTAAATTGGGATAGATGTGATATGTGATGTGATGAGATGTGGATATGGGTAGATGCGAATGGATGAGATCTGATGCGGATAAATAAGGAAAGATGTGATGAGATGGAAAATGATGTGATGAGAATGGGAATACATATGAAATAAATGAGGATTGATGTGGAACAATGTGGAAAGACGAGAGTTCGTTATAGAAACTGTATTTATGACCTGTTTTTAAATGACTGTTTTATGTCAAAAATGCTGGGGAAGCATTTTGACCATCTTGTGAATGAGGTCGTGGAGACCTAACTGATAAAGTTGCAACAGCTGATGGAGAGTCAATGGAGGACGTCTCGCGTAGCAAGGTCGGTCGAGGTCTTGACCAGCCTCGGTTTGATTTAAATGGTGAGCTTCCGGTAGTACGGTGGATGAGGGGCCAAGGAAGCAGCCTATGAGTGAAGCGCTAGGTGACCTGCGAAAGAAGGATCCTAGAGGGTGCTGACCATACGGTGCTCGGGCTTTGGGTCGCCAAAAGATACCCACACGTGCATTGTGGAAGATATTGGAACAAGGAGTAAGAGTTGTTTTCTGAATTCGAGCATGGATCGGGGGTTGATTGACCTTGCTGGTCCTCAACGGATAAGTCCATCGCTCTTCTATATGGATCTCTTGGTTGATCTTGCTAATCTTCAATGGAGATTCCATTTTGTTTTGTATAAGTGAATATATTGCTAGGTACTATGAACTAGGAACTATCGAAAAGTCCCTTGAGTGGACAGGTGATGAGCGTTCTGGTTGCCAATGATGCCATAGGTACACCGATGGAAAAAAATTGAAAATTAGGATTCAACCGGATAATTTTGGAGGATTATGGATCAGTGATACTATAGTTTCATTAAAAGATTATTTTAAAGACAATTGAATCTGTGAAAAAGTCAATTTCATATTGGGTGTGTAAGTGGTGTGACTAGTTTTAAGTTTGCATAAATATCCGGCTAGGGGGCCTCGGAACTTTTTTCCCTGGTACTCGAGACAAAACCTAACCAAATTCTTAAATGGATCCCATCACTACAGTGGTTGGGCGGTTGGCTTACCCACGGGACTGTAGGCTGGACTGATGGATCCCTAAAATGAGACTCAATTCTGTTATGGTACGACAGATGAAGTAAATCCTGGATAGAAGTTGTTCTATGGAAAAGAATCAACGGCTGTGCCTCTCAATGAGGAAAAAAGTGTTGGTCTCTATGATATCCAAGTGCAAGTCTTTTCCTTGATCTGACTATGATACTTACGGGTTCGGTTAGATCAGTTCAGTTAGTTAAGGCTCTTGACTACGTTAGAGTAAAAATATCCTGGAGGAATCGCCCGTGCTTTCCGGGCGAGGGAAGTTTTTCTGGGTTTGGTTTTGGAAGAACCGAGGGATTAGTCTCTTTTCCGGATATCCATGGGCGAGGCCCCAAGTGAGGGACCCTGCCCCGCGCAAGAAGTGCTACTTCCGCTGCTAGCACCCTTGAATTCATTGTGCGGGGGGGACATGGATCTTTCAGCTAGTATCAGAGCGAATTGGCTAAAGTGAATCAACCGAGAAGCCAAAAATGTCAAAAACTTATGAAGTAACAGTAAAAAGTTAGAAATGTGTGATGAAATTCATACAAATTGATATTCAGACTGAAATTCATAATTTAGTAATTGGGTCTTCAGATGGAAGTACCGCAATTGCATGGAATCCCTGACTTGCTTGAGGCCTAGACATGATGGTATTTACCTTATAATTCTAAGAATCATGACTACCCGAGGGTATAACTGCAGCTCTTTACTAGCAGTATATATGACTAAATGTAAGACCTTGAAACTATAAGCAAAAATTCTATCCAGATGATGAATTCGAATGTGGTTGATATGATTTAAGAGTGACTGGAGAGTTTTTTGAGATCACTGGACCCCGCCATGCGCGAGCAGGAGTCCGTCAGCTTGGTAGACCGGATGGATCGGTAGCTACTGAGCTCGGGGAGATCAGAGCCATTGCCACTGCATTCTATAGAGACCTGCTTTCAGCGGAGCCAGCCACTGAGGATCGAGATGCTTGCAGACAGACTGTGTGGGCCCATGTGCAGAGGAGGGTCACAGACCGTATGCGTACAGTTCTAGGTGCGCCTCTGTCAGAGATTGAGCTTGCCGAGGCCTTGAGGGTCCTCCCGCGACATAGTTGCCCAGGGGAGGACGGATTGACGCCGGTCTTTTTTATGCGCTATTGGGACCTTTTGGGGCCAGGCCTCCGCAGGGGCTTTCAGTATGTTTTGGACACTGGGGTGATGCCACAGAGCTTTTCAGAGGGCTTGATCTATCTTATCCCCAAGGGGGAGGGAGTATCAGATGATATTCGGCATTGGAGGCCTATTACGATCCTCAATACTGTCTACAAGGTCTTAGCAAAGGCCTTGAGTTTGAGGATCCATGGGGGAGTTGATTCATGCTACTCAGACAGGATTTGTCAAGGAGCGCAGTATCCTTGACAACATCTTTACTTTCTGGGAGGCAACGGCCCGAGGAGCTAGATTTCTTGGCGAGGACTTGGTCGTGGATGCTTCTCGATTTTGAGAAGGCATACAATAGAGTTGATTGGGGTTTCTTAGAGGGCACTATGCTTCGCCTCGGCTTTGAGCCAGGATGGATCAGAGGGGTGGCGGCTCTGTATTCCACAGCTCGCAGCCAGGTGTTGATTGCAGGAGGACGGGGGCCGAGTTTTGAGCTGACCAGATCAGTCCGTCAGGGGTGTCCTCTCGCCCCTTTTCTTTTTCTCTTCTTTGTGGAGGCTATGAGTATGTATTTGACGGCAGAGGAGGTTGGTTTGAGAGGACTCCAGCTCCCAGTCCGGGGGGAGGACCTGCTCGATGCTGAGTTTGCAGACGACACGGGCTTATTTTTGCATGGCCAAGAGGCCAATCTTCTTCGGGCAGAGCAGTCGCTCCAGGTGTTTAGTGCAGCTTCGGGAGCATTGATCAATTGGCGCAAGACAGTGGCCTTTTGGATCAGTAGTGCTCCCACTCCGGCATGGAGCCCGGACCCTGGTTTTAGATGGATTCCTCCAGGCATAGCAGTGCGGTATTTGGGATGCCAGATTGGACTAGATTTGTCACCTGAGCAGCAGATTGCCCCGCTTCTTTTGAGCATTCGGAAGAAGCTTTTGTATTGGAGTACAGCTCGACTATCCTTGGCTGGGAGGGTGGTGGTGGCAAATCAGGTGCTGTTAGCGACCATGTGGTACATTACGTCTTGCTGGATCTTCTCGAGCTCTTGCATCAGCCAGGTACAGAGGCTGATCAAGAACTTTCTGTGGTCTGGGCGGGACGGTCAGCCAGCCCGGGCTAAGGTTGCATGGGCAGTTATTACACTTCCGCTGGCTCAGGGATGTTTGGGCATTATAGATCCAGTCGATCAGAGTAGAGCCTTATTGGGGAAGCTTATTGTTCGGGGGCTACTTCCAGGCGCTGAGCCTTGGAAAGAGCTCCTCTTGCAGCGGCTGCAGGCTCGAGCGCCCCCAGCAGGGGGCACTTGGGCACCAGAGATTCGCTGGATCTTCATAGAGATGAGGAGGACAGGCCTCAGTAGAGGATGGGAGGACAGATTTGCTTTGAGTATCCTGAGAGCTTGGGAGCTGCTGAGACCGGGGCTCTCTCAGCGACCTCCTTCTTGTGTTGAGGAGCAGGCCAGACAGCCGCTCATCTGGAGCCCAGCGGTTCGCACAGAGCAGGGTCATATGCTGGGTTCTCGGCCTCATCTAGCCTGGGGGCCTTTAGCGGCAGGCCCAGCACGTAGTTTTGGAGACTGGCAGGCCTTCTGCAGTCTCCCAGAGGAGATCCAGGTGGAGAGACTGAGTCACTTCAGAGGGGGGTTGATTATGAGGGATGATATTCAGGAGGCACTGACAGAGGAGTGGTTCACGCCTCTCGAGCCAGTGGCCCCACGGTGGATGGGAGCCTTTACACAGTTGGAGATCCTGATTGCTGTCAGAGCTTGCACCACTGAGGATGGCAGATGCCTCTACTATGAGATTCAGGATGAGGGCAGACTTCAGAGAGTGGAGGTGGAGTCGCCTTTGGTTGCAGAGTGCACCTTTCAGAGGATACGGGTAGTGGCCGCCGCTTCTCGGAAGTGGCATATTGATCCCGACCCTGCTGATGTGCTCCCGGATTGGCGCATATGGGCATATGCAGTGCGCCCCTTGGCCCGGCTACAGTGGGACCCCGGGGAGTACGAGTGGCATGATCCTTATGCATCCCTTGAGGCCACAGAGATTACCTTTTTCCAGTATACTGTTCGGCTGGGGGGCGGCATATTTTGACGGTGAGGAGGACGGTCTCTCCAGCGGCAGCGGGGCATTGGCGGCTACAAGGACTCTCACAGGAGTTCCTAGAGGATTTTTGGGCTCGGCTCTGGGCTAGTCGACAGGCCCGCAGGATCTCGCCCCCACAGGGGCTTAGCAGTTGGCACTTGGCTTGTTTACAGCGGTCTTCCGGTGGCCTGCGTCCGATGCGGCCACCCTATGGAGACACAGAGACATTGCCTTTGGGATTGCCCTCAGGCGCAGCAGATTTGGCTGCGGATGCTGCGTATTCTGGCTCCCCTCTCTCCAGAGGGTATGTTTACGTGGGGTGCCGCTGCTTGGTCGACTTCGTCAGGGCCTACTATGGGCTATGAGATGGAGCAGGGCAGTCAGGCCATCAGATTCATTAGGGGCCAGCCTCGCCTGGTTCCGGCACCGGATTTCTCGTCCGCCAGCTCGACACATGAGAGGGATTTACGATGGGAGCTCCTCAGCAACCTCACCATCTAGTTCACCTGGAGGGCCCGGTGCTTTACGGCCTTTGAGGGGAGATTGGAGCCACCAGCAGAGACTGTACGGGGGATTTGGCAGGAGCTGATCCACACCCTGCGAGGACAGTATGACCGCATCCGGATGAGGCAATCTTGCAGCGCCAGGCCTTTCATACCACTTGGCGCTGTGGCCCATTCTACACCTTACACACGGGATCCCCCCGTTGGCACTACAAGCCACCTGTTTGGCTTCCCCCCCCCCCTATTGTATGATTTAGCCTCTCAGTCCTTTGTACTGATGCTTGTATTTTGCAGCACCTCAGGAGAGTCTCTCGGGTTGCCTGATATATTCACTGCTTTGTTTCTCTTATGAGCAGGAGAGATCTTTTATAGCCCTACGGGCGTTTTTTACATAACTAATGAAAGGATCTTTTTTCGAAAAAAAAAAAGATGAAGAGTGAACTAAGGACCAAAGAAAAGAATTAAAAAATTAAATTTTGACACCTCAGTGTGGGGATCTCCCCTCATGAAGTAGGCGCCTTTTTCTCATCATTACCCCTAATTTTTAATCAATAAAATGAAATATTTTCATCTCTCCTCTCTCCTATTTTTCAAAACTAGATCCAAAAAGTAAGCTGAACTGACCCAAAAATGGTCAAAAATTGACCAAACTAATTTAGAAAATTCTAGAATCAGTTTGCTTGGTTAGAGGCTCACATTTTCCTATAAATAGAGACCTCCCCCTTTGTAAAAGCTTAATGGTGTTTATGCACTGTTACTCTGCTCTTGTCATGAGCTATCTATATTGAATTTTTTAATAATTCAATTGTTTTTGGCCTAATCCTCTCCAAAGTGAATTGGTGGCCACTCTTGCTTCAAACAAGAGTAGAACCCTCAATCCCTCAAGCCAAAGGAGAGCTTACAAGCTCTATGTAAGCTAAGTTTCTTACTTTATTTACAATTTTTAATGAAAAGTCTATGGTTTTCTTTTGATTTTTATGTTTTGCTAATGTTGAATTAAATTCAAATGCTATGCCTTTGATAAAAAGGCCACCCCCTTCTCTTCTTTACATTCCAACCTTTCTCAATCCTAGAAAGATTGATTAAGGGATGAATTAAACTCTTCTTATTGTTTACTCTCTTGAATTTAGAAAATTGTGTAGATTAGAATTCTATAAATCTAATTCGGGTCAATTCAAGTTAGATAAAGAATGATAAAAATGAGAAATGGTCACCATACAAAGGAGGTTATGGCAAAATTTTCTAGAATTTTATGGAAAAGAAAGTTTGTTTTTATGTTATTCCAAAAGAGTAATTCCCACCATTTTTGCATCAAAGAAATATTCTAATTACTCCATGTACATATTCACCTATGAATATGCATGGATATCATGGATATTAATTATTAACTTTTATTTTTATGCATAGAAAGATGCATAAAGGATTTTTTTAATTACAAAAGTGTTATTCTCATTAAATTTGATTTTTATGCATAGAAAGATACATAAAGGAAATTTTTTAATTACAAAAGTGTTATTCTCATAAAATTTGATTTTTAGTGTTATCCCTATTGAAGTTGATTTTTATGCATAAATAGATGCATAAATAATTTTTATAACAAAATTAGAATTCTCTTAAATCACATGTTTAAATTCTGAGTATTTGATAAATGAATAATTAAATACTCTAAGAGAGAAATTTCTATCTTTTTATATTCACACGGATTGTAAAAAGAAAATTCAGGAAATGTATCGAGATCGAAATATTCAAATAAATGATTAATTTATTCCTCATTGGAATTCATATTTAGAAATCAGTTAAGTGAATAGGGGCACACAATGAGCGATAAATAAAATTCATTAATTAGTGGAATCTAAAAACCTAAGGTTCAAAAAATCTTAAGTATTTAATTTTTTAGTAACCTTATTAATTAAGGTTTTTTATTGACCGTGCAGGCGGATTTGTATTCGTCATCTCGCTGGGTAATTTATTCGTTTTTTTTTTTAAATTGATCTCGCTTTGTATTTTATTCGAGTTTTTTTTAATTCACTTAGGAGCTTCAATTCGTGCTGCTTTCGTCATCTCGCTGTCGTCGCTGGGTAATTTATTCGTGTTTTTTTTTAAATTGATTTCGCTGTGTATTTTATTAAATCCATACGCATTTGAGGCCCAGATTAGAACTAAGAAAGGAGGGGGAAATGACCAGAAGGGCGCACAAACACACACACACAGAGAGAGAGAGAGAGAGAGAGAGAGAGAGAGAGAGAGAGAGAGAGAGAGAGAGAAGAGGGGCAAATTGCTTCACATTTCACTACGCATCAGGGCAGAATTGCAGGTAAACGTATGCATTCAGAGCTTAAAATGCTAGCTACAAGTGATGAGAAAATTAAGGCTGTGAGTGGCGTGGGACTACGGTAATCTAGTTGCCCACATACCACAATGAAAGCAAAATTGACTGTAGGGTTGCTTTCTGCTTTGCGCTTTTTCCTTCTTCTTTTTTTGCTTTTTTTGCCGCTAGCAAGGTACGGAGCTTGCAGTAGTCCTGGAACCTGCAGACTCCTGCTTGTGTGTGGACTTTATTTGAAACAACAGCTCCCTCTAGGTTTTAACTAACCTCTCTCTGCCCTACCTCCTCATCGTGTTTAACGCCTAAGCATATTGGCTCTTTTCTGGCCGTTTGCGCGGGAATTTGGTCTCTTTCAAACTTGAGCCTACCCGCCTCTAGAAAAAAATAGGCAAACTGTCACAAACTTTCCAATGTCTCCTGTTCACCATGTGCATATACTAATTACATAATGTGGGTTGCGCTTATAATTAATAGCAATTGATTGATGATTAATTCGATAATTATATCGATGACTAATTGTTTTTTGGTGGTTAAATTGTAAGATCAGATAATTATTTCAATTGATTGATTAAAAATATCGTAATTACTTACGGTTCCTTGTTGTGGCTCGTGAGCGTTCCAGAAGACGTAGGTTTGTATAACGTACAGTCCACCATCCTTCGCTTTTGCAATCAGATCCGGCCACATCTGAATTGATTATATGAGGTAATTTTATTAATCCATTTGATAATCCTATCTTTCATGAATATAATTTTCTTAAAATTAGGCAATCAAATACATTAATGTTTCTTTCCACAATTGTATTATCACTAATTTGACTATATGTATTCTGAATTATTAACCTATTTTTTCTTTTTTATTATGTAGTGAAATGTCAAAAATGAAAAAAAGAGCAAGAGAATCAACGACTGGAAAATTTATAAATTCAACTAATGAAGGCCATGAAGTTTCAAGCATAGAACCTAAGAAAAATCGTGGAAGACCAAAGAAGTTATCTAATGAAGATGCAATGTTAGATCAATCCAATGTCAACTTGAAAGTGCTTGAGCTAAGTGTGACAATATCATTAGGTGGTAGTGACATTGATGAAGCATTACTAAATAATCTTCATGATTTTATCACTAAGGAATGCCTTGCTGGTAGTTGCTCATTGGAAAGAGGAGGCACAGTTTTCCATTTACATTATCAAATGGTCATTAGAATTCATGCAAAGTCAATAATTGTAGTTAATAAGCTCATAAAAAAGTATCTTGGTTGGGATAAGAATAATCCCATTGGTGGCATTGTAATGTGTAGAGCATTAAGGCAGAAGAACATGCACACATTTCATGGTATGATAGGCTATTGTATGAAAGATATTGATAAGCCTCATTACAAAAATGTGTCGCATAATATTAGTGCTGAAGATATTTCAAAGGGAATAGAAATTTACATGCAATATGGTGCAGATGATTTGAAGAACAAAGTTTGTCTTACTCCAACAAACATTTTTGATAGAGCATTGATGTTTTGGAAGTTCTATTTAAAGCATCCTTTAGGCAATAATTTCTGCACCACCATTCATAAAATGATCAAGACAGGAAAGTACTACCCGTCTTCTAATTGGATAACACCATATCAAGGAAGAGGAATGGAGCTTCAAAAAGTTGATGCTTTATGGAGGACAATGGTATACCCATCCAACACAACAATGAAAGATATCTTTGATATTTTTATTAATAAACAAAATTTTGATGCTTCACATCCAAGATTAGATTGGTTTATGAACAGATGGAAAAGAAATGAGAATGAAGTTGACGATTTGAGGTATGCCTTTAATGAAGATGAAATAGTAGAGAATTCTTATAAGACAAATAAGCAAACAATTGAAATAATGGAGGAAGAGCAAACACAGACCGGGTAAAGAAATTGAAAAAGACAAAGACATTCCAATTGATATCGAAGTTGATGATAGTGACAATGAGGAGAACATCCACAAGCTAGAATATATTCCTTTATTACAGAAAAAAATATTGGTATTGTAATCACTTGAAATATCAATAAATGACATTTTTATTATGTTTTTCTCAAATGTGAATCCATAGGAATTTTTGTCATTAAAAATAAAAAATATCTATGGTTTTCTTTTTGTCGTCCTCTTTTTAAAAGTAGAGTTATAATTTTATCCGAATAGTAGAGTGACTAGTAGAGTGAATATTCAAAGAAAGAAATTCAGTAAAATAGTAACTGAATTACCAAACCTTTTCGAGAAAGATAGTTCATGAGAAATCTTATCCGACTCGAACCTTGAATCAGACTATGACCGAGACCAAACTCTTTCGTCAGTTTTGAGGAAAGAAGGTGTGACCAGTTTAGAAAAATACACTCAAAACTCCCGCCAAATCTGAAACTAAGTTTGAGACCCTTCGAATTGATCTGTGGATCAAGGTTATAGAATTCGAGGAATTCTGGTATGAAATTCAGAACTCCGATCAGGAAGTTTTGGGGATACTGATTCAAGAAATACTCCTTGTATTCAAAAGAAAATCAAACTGAAAACTTGCATAGAATAGATGTAATGAGATGCGTTGTGAATCAGATAGATGTGAATGAATAGATGGATGTAATGTGATGTGAATAGATGTGATATGTGATGTGAATAGATTTAATGAGATTCGATGTTAATGAGATTCGATGTGAATCAGATAGATGTGAATGGATGGATGGATGTAATGTGATGTGAATAGATGTGATGAGATAAGATGTGAATCAGATAGATGTGAATGAATGGATGGATGTGGATGTGTATGTGATGAAAATGGATGTGAATGTGTATGTGAAGAATGGATGTGGATGTGTATGTGAAGAATGGATGTGGATGTGTATGTAAAGAATGGATGTGAATGTGTATGTGATGAAAATAGATGTGAATGTGTATGTGAAGAATGGATATGGATGTGTATGTGATGAAAATATATGTGAATGTGTATGTGAAGAATGGATATGAGAATGTGTATGTGAAGAATGGATATGGATGTGTATGTGAAGAATGGATGTGAATGTGTATGTGAAGAATGGATGTGTGTGAAGAATGGATGTGAATGTGTATGTGAAGAATGGATGTGAATGAGTATGTGAAAGAATGGATGTGGATGTATGTGAAAGAATGGATGTGGATGTGTATGTGAAAGACTGTGATGTGATGTGACATGAATATATGTGGATGTGAAGTGTCTCATCCACCGTACCGGAAGCTCACCATTTAAATCGAACCGAGGCGACCGTGCTACACAAGATGTCCTCCGTTGACTCTCCGTCAGCTGTTGTAACTTTATCACTTAGGTCTCCACGACCTCATTCACAAGATAGTCAAAATGCTTCCCCAGCATTCTTGACATAAAACAGTCATTTAAAAATAGGTCATAAATATAGTTTCTAATGAACTCTCATCTTTCCACATTGTTCCACATCATTTCTCGTTATTCCACATTCGTCTACATCAATTCACATTGCTTATTCCACATCGAGTCATATGTATTCCCATTGTCTTTATCCATTCGTCTACATCAATTCACATTGCTTATTCCCATCGAGTCATATGTATTCCCATTGTCTTTATCCATTCTCATCCAATCACATCATATTAAATCTCATCACATCTATCCTCATCACATCTCATCCATTCACATCTACCCATATCCACATCACATCAAATCACATCCATTCACATCTACCCCAATCCACATCACATCACATCACATCCATTCACATCACATCTCATCCATTCACATCTACCTAGATCCATATCACATCACATTCATCCACCTTACATCTCATCACATCACATCCATCCACATCACATCTCATCCATTCACATTCTCATCCATTCACGTCTCATCACATCACATTCACATCCATTTACATCTCATCATATCATATTCACATCACATCACATCCATTCAGATAACATTACATCACATTCACATCCATTCATATCTCATCGCATCCATTCAAATATCATCACATCACATTCACATCCATTCACATCTCATCGCATCCATTCATATCTCATCACATCCACTCACATCTCATCACATCCATTCACATCTCATCACACCCATTCACATCCATCACATCCATTCACATCCATCACATTTATTGCATCCACATCACATCACATACATTCCATCCACATCTATCCTTATCACATCACATTCATTCCATCCATATCACATCAAATTCATTCAATCCACATTACATCACGTCCACATCTATCCACATCACATCTCATTCATTCCATCCACATTACATCACGTTCACATCTATCCACATCACATCTCATTCATTCCATCCACATTGCATCACATCCACATCTATCCACATCACATCTCATTCATTCCATCCACATTACATCACATCCACATCTATCCATATCTCATCACATCCATTCACATCTCATCACATTCATCCACATCCATCCATTCATTCACATTCACATCTATCCACATCCATCCATTCATTCATTTGCACATCTATCCACATTCATCCATTCATTCACATGCACATCCATCCATTCATTCACATGCATATCTATCACATCACATCTCATTCTCATTCTCATCCATTTACATCACATCACATCCTTTCACATTTCATCACATCTCATTCTCATCCATTTACATCACATCACATCCTTTCACATATCATCACATCTTATTCACATCTCATCACATTCACATCCACATCTATTTACATCACATCACATCTCATCCACATCCCATCACATTTGCATCCACATCCTTTTACATCACATCACATCTCATCCACATCCCATCACATTCACATCCACATCCTTTTACATCACATCACTTCTCATCCACATCCCATCACATTCACATCCACATCCTTTTACATCACATCACATCTCATCCACATTCCATCACATTCACATCCACATCCATTTACATCACATCACATCTCATCCACATCTCATCACATCCACTCACATCTTATCACATCGCATTCACATCTTATCACATCTCATTCACATCTTATCACATCGCATTCACATCGCATTCACATCTTATTCACATCGCATTCACATTTAGTACCGATTTCTACTTTTTTCGATACCGATGGGACTTTTCTAAGTTTCTGCCAATTGCTTGGCCTAGTTAAAGGTACTTTTTCTCGATGGATATTTTCATATTCTTTCTCAAATTTCTCAAATGAAATATATTCAATATTCTTCTTTTTGAGTAAAAGATTCATGGGATTTACAAAAAATCAATTCTACCCATATTTCTCAATAAAATTAATAATGCTCAAAATTTCACTTTTGATAAATACTCATAATTTGAATATGCCAAAAATTCCTCTTTTACCATTTAATTACTTGGATCTCAATTATCATGGGAATTCCTCTTTTTGCATAAAAATAAATTTACCAAAATTTACTCTTTTCTCATAATCAATTAATTATGCGTAATTACAAAAAAATTATTTCTCATGAATATCATGAAAATCATTCTTTTTGCATAGTCCAATCCTAGAATATGGTAGGAGGTCCTCTTTTAGCATTATGCATAAAAATAAGATATGTATTATTTTCTGAAAATTTTACCATAGCTTCGCTGCTATTACTGATAATTCTCAAATTTTTCTAAAGAATAAAAACTTGCAATGAAAATATGATAGTAGTTTCTCTTTTATGCTTAAAATAAAACTATGAATTTAAATCATAATTTTAACCATAATCATAAACTTAATTATGATCATCCTACTAGATTAAGCTAATTCGATTCTTTCTCTTTTCCCGCGAATAGATAGGATAATCTATTTCTCATTTAGAATCAATCAAAGTAGTTTTTAACTCCTTATAAATAATCTAAAAGAAATAACCATTATTTTGTTAACACAAAATCATAAAAATACCATTTTCTTAATCTCTAGCTTATCAAGCCTAGAGTTTAGCTTTGAATTAAGAGACTATCATTGAGAAGCATCCTTTTTCAAGGGATTTAGCCATAAGGATGGCTATTCTTTTAGAGAGAGAGAGAGAGAGAGATTTACTTAAAGAAAGCATTACAAATAAGCATAAAGATTAACTTTCTCTTAATTAAGAATTAAGACTTTAAGGGAAATCTTGGCTTGAATTAAAACAATTATTTAGAAAGCTTCTCAAGCTTAACAGGGGTTGAGAAGAAGAAAGTCATTGAGATAAATAGGAAAAAATCATAAAAATTAATTTTACCTCCAAGTTTGGCTTGATTCTCTAATTGCAGTGAAGCCCTCGACCAATCAATTGGTCCACCAAGAGGAGAAGAGCAACTCCAAGAGTTGTTGTAGAGAGAGAAAGCTCCAAGCTCCCAAGAGAGAGGAATATTTAAAGGATAATAGAAAATATGATTATTTTAATATAAGCTGGCATAATATAGCTCCAATATTTTTTATAAAAGACTAAGGGTCTATTTATAGGTGAGGGAGGCCACTAACCAAGTCCAACTTAGTTCTAGAATTTTATAAGTTCAGTTTGACTCAATTTGGACCAGTTTGGCCCCCTTTTTTATTTGGTTTGATCTAGGAGAGAGGAGAGATAAAAATATCACAATTTTTTTGAATTAAAAACCCTTCTACACATGTGAAATTGGCGCCTACCTCAAGAGTCCCCCTCTCCTTACCAAGGTGTCAAAAATGCATCATTATTCCAAAATATTTAGTAATATCTCATAATTTTTAGTAATAAACCTTGTACTCAGTCAACTATTCATCTTATGTGAGCATTTATTTATTTTTGGATATTTTATTTTATTCTTTTGGATTTATCTTATCCCAACACTTGGATTAATCCAATTGGCCCATTAGAACCTTAATTGGATCATAATCTAAAAATTTCTAAAAATGTAGACCCTTAGGCTAAGGTCCCTTATACACATTTTCAATTAATTCCAAATGCACATTGGAAAGTTCATTTTGAACTTCTGTTTTAGGGGAATCCATTTTAGACACTAGGAGGATTTTTATATCAAAAGATATCTCAATTTAGGATTATCTCTCTCTAGATATTATCTCTCTCTAGGCCAAAACAAGGTAAAACAAGATCTTTCTTCTATTTCAGAGAGGGGAATAATTTCAACAATAGAAGGGGAGGTTCTTACACCTTTACAATTCAAAAGCTAGAGGGAGGAATCTTACATACATGATGCAGTCCCACCAGGTTATGAGAGTGATGCACACCTAGATTTTATGTGCAGGTTACTCAAAGCCTTGTATGGCTTGAAGTAGGCACCTAGAGCATGGTCAAACAAGATCGGTGAGTATCTTGTTACCATTGGATTTCAGATATCCAATGCAAATTTTTCACTTTAATGAAAAAAACAGAGAGAGGGATCATGCTATTAGTCATCTATGTGGATGACTTGATTATTCACTGGTGATAGTGATGTTGACATACTAATGCCAGTGAGGAGGATTTTGAAGCAAAAGTTTGAGATGAAGGATTTGGGTGAGCTCCCATATTTTTGGGCATAGAGGTGGTGAGATCACCTCATGGCATTTTGTTATTTGCAGAGGCAATATGTCTTGGACATAATGTCCAAGTATGGTATGACAGGTTGTAAGCCTATTTTAGTGCCATTGGAGCAGAACACAAAGATTTCCACAGATACAGGTGAGCTTTTCTAGTGCTACGATGAACATTGATGACCCGCCTGGGTGATAGCTTCCACACTTATGTCATTGGCACGGTCGGTGTGATTATGGTTGATCTGCTGCCAATGGATAACAAGCTGCGTGACAGCCACTTTGTAGTACTAGAGTGATGGCATACTTATAGCGCCATCTCATATAATCGGGTTCACACTATGGACCGACTACTTTGTATGTTGTCATAGGAGAGTACTTTCCCTTTATGTATGTACTCTTATCTTTTAGTTATATGGTTGTAGAGAAGAGAAGAAGAAAGAAGAAAATTCAGCCAATCCATCTCTCTTGTGTCTTGCACTCTCTTGTGTGTGTGTGTGTTTGCTTGCAAGGAACTCAAGCTCTCTCTCTCTCCCCCACATTCTTTTTATGGTATCAGAGCTCTGGTTTGTTTGAGAGCTAAGGAGGCAAGCAAGAGGCAAGAACAAGCAAGCAAGGAAGCGGTACATGGGTAAGAGTATCATCATCTATTTCCCTTCTTGGTTTAGGCAGAAGGCATAAAAGATTATGTTTTTATTATAAAGGTGTTACTTTTATCATATTTGATTTTATGCATAAAAGTATGCATAAAAGATTAATTTTTTCATTATAAAAGTGTTACTTTTATCATATTTGATTTTTATGCATAAAAGTAAAAGATTATTATTATTTTTTTAATATAAAAGTGTTACTTTTATCATATTTGATTTTCATGCATAAAAGTATGCATAAAAGATTTATTTTTTATTATAAAAGTGTTACTTTTATCATATTTGATTTTAATGCATAAAAGATTATTTTTTTATTATAAAAGTGTTACTTTTATCATATTTGATTTTCATGCATAAAAGATTATTTTTTTATTATAAAAGTGTTACTTTTATCATATTTGATTTTTATGCATAAAAGTATGCATAAAAGATTATTTTTTTATTATAAAAGTGTTACTTTTATCATATTGATTTTCATGCATAGAAGTATGCATAAAAGATTATTTTTTAATTATAAAAAGTGTTACTTTTATCATATTTGATTTTTATGCATAAATGGTTGCATAAAAGATTGTTTTTATTATAAAAGTGTTACTTTTATCATAATTGATTTTCATACATAGAAGTATGCATAAAAGATTTTTTTTTATTATAAAAGTGTTACTTTTATCATATTTGATTTTTATGCATAAATGGTTGCATAAAAGATTATTATTTTTATTATAAAAGTGTTACTTTTATCATAATTAATTTTCATGCATAGAAGTATGCATAAAAGATTATTTTTTTAATTATAAAAGTGCTACTTTCATCATAAATGATTTTTATGCATAAATGGTTGGATAAAAGATTTTTTTTAATTAAAAGAGTGATTTTCATCATAAATGGGTGCATACAAGATATTTTTAAATATTAAAAGTGTGATTTTCATCATAAATGGTTTTTATGCATAAATGGGTGCATAAAAGATATTTTTTAAAAGAGTGAATTTCACCATAAATGATTTTTATGATGATAAAAGTGTGACTTTCATCAGAATCGGATTTTATGCATAATTAGATGCATATAGAATCTTTATAATTAAATAAGGGTTCTCCTTAATCCTCTATTTAATTTTTGCAAAAATTGAAAAAATGAATAAGTAGATACTCTGTGAGAAGAAATGCTACCGTTTCATATTCACTAAGATAGTAATGAGAAAAATTCAATTAAACTATCGAAGTCCGAGATTGAGATAAATGATTATTTTATTCCTCATAAGAAATTCATGTTTTAGAAATCTGTAAGCAAATATTCGTCGAACGAAATTTAGAAATAGAGAAATTAAAATAGTACCTTTCGAGAAAGATGGTTTAGGAAGAACCTTTCCAGACCCAAACTCTGATTCTCACTATTGACCAAGACCAGATTCCTTCGTCAATGATGATGTGCTCAGTTCAGGAAAAATGCACTCAAAACACCCACGAAATCTGAAACTAGTTAAGACTTTTGATTTTGATCTGAAGATCAGGTTAACAGAATTCGAGGAATTCTGTTTGGAATTCAGACCTGGATCTAGAAGTATTGGGATACGAATTTAAGATTTATTTATGGTATTCAAACAAAATCCAAACTAAAAACTTACATAGAAACCCTGTTTTCTTAAAGGACTGTCTTACGCCAGAATGCTGGAGGGAGCATTTGGCATATATGTTTATCTAAGGGAAGTTCGGTTGCAACAGCTGGCGGGGAGTGTTCGAGGGACAGCTCACGCGGCAAAACTTGCCGAGGTCTTGACTAGCCTCGGTATGGTTAAAATGGTGCGCTTTCGGTACGATGGATGAGGGCCGACGAAGCGGTCCCTGAGTGAAGTGCCAGGACACCTAAGGAGGATCCTGGAGGGTTCTGACCAAGTGATGCACGGGCTCGCGGTGCCGAGGACACCCATGCGTATGTCGCGGAAGATATATATATATATGATGACGAGAAACTTATTGTAATCTGTTTACTGGATCTCATTGTTGACTGGCTGGTCTCAATGGAGAGTCCAGAGTGATACTGTTTTGTGAGAAACAAAGACTCAATGGAAATTTTGAAGTATGACATGTGTAACCAGTAAATTGTTTTGTCAATGGATTGTTTTTTTTATTAAAGTTTTAAAGAGGAGTGTGTGCGTATCTGTTTTCTAAAGCTAAAGTTAAGAAAGGCATTTCAATTATGGGTGGGTGAGTACTTGTTTGGATCTACTGATTCCAGTGGTGGCTAACCCATGGGCCGGATGGGGTTAGGCTGGAATCAGTGGAGTTTTTAATAATTAAACTGAAAAATCAAACTGGAGTTTTTAATAATCAAACTGAAAAATCTTAGGATTACGCTAGGATTTGATTAGCTAGTTGAATTCCCTGATAAATTTCTCAATTGAGTGGATCAACGGCTGTGCCTGATCTTGATCAGGAAAAAAGCGTTGAAATTTACTCAGATGATCAAATTATATCAGTGATAGTTTCCTTCTATCTGGTTTATTTAGGTAAAGGATAGTTTAGAATTGATCTCGTTAGAAAATTCGTTAAGAAAAATTCAAAAAGGTGGAATCGTCCCCGCTTTCCGGGCATGGAAAATTTTCCCGGTTTCGGTTTTCAGAGTGACCACCAACCTAGTCTCATGCCCGGACATTCAAGGGCGAGGCCCTGTGTGATAAACCCTGTCCCGCACATGAGGGGGCTGCTTCCGCTGTCAGCTACCGGAGTCTGGTGCGCGGAGAGGGAAGGGATCCCACAGTTGGTATCAGAGCATTTGAAAATTTAAGTAACATCAGCAGAAATTGCCTAAATTTTTAATAGAAATCTGGGAAAGAAATGTTTTTCACTTGTTAATACTATAATGAACTTCAAAGATTGAAAACTTATAAATTGAATTGGAAATTTATAGATGGATACCCCGAACCTATCTGGAATTCCTGGACTCTCTGAGAGTCAGGACATGATAGCTTTTGCATTTGATCACCTCATCAACTCTGCTACGACCCGAATGAGCAGAGTGAGACTCGCTCGCCATTTTGAGAGTCTTTACTTTCCTGACCCTCTTGAGCGATGTCGGTATATGTGGTTCAATGCAGGACGGTGCATTAATGTCAGTACCAGCTAGCGTCAGAGGCTCAGGCAAAACATATCATTGGCCATAATTCTGATAAGACTAGGGCTTGTTCAACATGTTCAACTATTTGATCATTCACTTAGGAACTTCAAAACTTCATGCCGATGTTTTAGACTTCTTAGCCGCTTTTATCCCGAGAAATAGAATTACAGCACCTCTTTGTGTAATGAATCATGTGTACCATGGTATGACTTCTTCACAGTTTTGCTTCTTTATACGATTACGTCTGAAGCAGTGATTCTGGAGCCCGAGCTATTCTATGTACATATTGCAACTTTTATATAAATAAAGAAATGTTTTTCAGAAAAAAAAATTTCCTGTTGTATAAGTGATTATTTACGGACGATCCGATAAAGAAAAATCTGTTATTGGACTTATGTCATAGATCTCCAATAAGATCATTGTCTTGTTTAAGAAATTATTTTTCGAACCTCTTAAGTCTTAGGATCTCGTGGATGATATCAAAATAAAAATTTAATAATATATAAATTTTTGGCAGAATCATGAGACGAGGAAACCGTGGCCGTTAGCCAGACCCTGTCTCTGAAGATGATGAGCTTGACCCTGATGTTCGCAAGGCTCTTCATAGGACTCAACCACCAGGACCCTTCAAAGGAGAAGGAGAGAACCTGGGCGAGGCCGTGGAGAAATGGGTGGAAGCCATGGAAGAATATTTTGATGTCATAGGCTACAATGAGCGGAGCAAAATGGCTCTTGCCCGGCTGAAAATAGTGGAAACAGCCAGGGTAGCATGGAGGAACCACTGTGACACCAATCGTCTGGACAGAAATACTCAGTCCTGGAATGATCTAAAAGCCTATTTTAGAAAGAGATTTTGTCCTCCTAGATTTTTGGAAACCAAAATGAACGAATTTTTAGAGCTAAAGCAGGAGAGCAAAACCATCGAGGAATATCACCAGGCCTTTGTTCTTCTACTCAAATATTCGCCACCTCTAGATGAAGAGCAACTCATGGCCAGGTTCATTCAGGGAATGAACGAACCCTTGGACACACTGGTCAAAAATGCTAAACTAGTGTCCATGGCTGAAGCAGTAAGAATGGCAAAGGATTTTGCCAAAGCCTTCGTAGTAAAGGTCCCGCCAAAGCCTGCACCCTCTAACTTTAAAAGATTCCAAGCCCAGGGAAGTACTTCAAACTTTCCACCCCCGAAGAGGCAGCAAGGCCCAAATCAAAATCAAGATTCAGGAAGATTCCGAAGTGAAGGAAGACCCTTCCCCCAGAGAGTACTTTCTCAGGAGCCCCACCTCTTTTCAGAAATCAGAGGGACGAGCTCATAACTGAAAACCGATGTTTCGGATGCCAAGGTTTTGGTCACCAGTTAAAAGACTGCCCGACTCCTGCCATGTCCAGGGGACAGGGAAGTCAAGGACCTCGAGTTCAGAGACCAACCCCTTCATACCAGTCTAATCAGGGCCCGTCTCGCCCAAGCCAGGGTAACCCCAGAAGAACTCCAGCTTAGCCATCTGCCTCTGTCCAGAGTAACCTCAGAACTCCTTCCCAGAACTGGGGCAACTAAAGAGAAAGAGTTCCGCCTCAGACTGCAGCAGCCAGAGCAGTCACAATTTCAAATGTAGTAGAAGAGGAAAGAGGGCAGATCTATGCTGCAATTGAAAATCAAGGGCCTAACCAGCAGTTCTCTGTCATCCATACTCCAGCAGAGTATCAGGGTAAGCCTTTTAAGCATTTGATTGATTCAGGCAGTTCTCATTCATTCATTTCCCCTGGATGCTTGCGTAAGCTAGTCTTAGAATAGAAATTAGGGAAACCTATGCAAGTTGAATTGGCCAGTGGGAAGACTCTTTTCACTCACCATGAGACAGATCTTATCCAGTTCAATCTAGATGGTAATGTAACCGACTGTCAGTTTAAAGTCTTACCTCTGGGAGTTTTTGAGACGGGATCCTTGGAATGGATTGGCTCCACAAAAATCAACCTGACATACACTGTCACAATGGAACCATTTCCTTCCATGACTTTCACGGGAACAAAGTTCAAGGAACTGGAGTTTCCGGATCCCCAGACCTTCAGTTAGTAAAAGCTTCCAGGTTGCTGAAAGGACTTAGGAAGAAGCAGTAAATTTATGTTGTCAAAATGAACCCAGTAGACTCAAAGCTTAAGGCTAAAGAATCAAAATGGTTAAGTGAATTTGATGATCTATTCCCAGCAGAGCTAACTAAAATGCCTCCAATCGGCGAAGTAGATCATGTGATTGAATTGACCCCTAGAGCTCAGCCAGTAGCCCTGTGCATGTACAAAATGCCAGTTCCTGAAGCCATCGAACTCAAGGAATAGCTTAGACAGCTGTTAGAACAAGGGTTTGTTAGACCCAGTGTTTCACCTTGGGGTGAAAGATGGAATGCTTAGACTCTGTGTGGACTACAGAGGTCTCAATCAGCTGACAGTTAAGAATAAATATCCTATCCCCATAATTGATGAGCTTCTGGACATGCTAAGTGGAGCCCAGATCTTCACAAAGATAGATCTCAAATCAGGGTATTATTAGATCAGGATCAATGATCAAGATATCCCGAAGACAGCCATCAATACTCGGTATGGGCATTATGAATTTACTGTCATGCCGTTTGGATTGACAAATGCCCCAACTACATTCAATCGCCTAATGCAGGACATCCTCAGAGAATACTTGGATGATTTTGTTCTAGTTTTCTTTGATGACATTCTGATTTACTCAAGGAATGCAGCTGACCTTGAGACTCATGTCCATAAAGTTCTTGAGATTCTAAGGAAGCATCAACTCTTTGCCAAAAAGAGCAAATGCACTTTCTCTGCCGACCACGTTGAATACTTGGGCTTTCTGGTATCCAAAGATGGAATTTCTCCAGATTCTGCAAAAGTCCAAGCAGTCATAGATTGGCCTGAACCAAAGATAGTGAAAGAAGTCAGAGGATTCTTGGGATTGACTGGTTGGTATAGGATTTTTATACCAAAGTATGCTCTCATAGCTTCCCCTCTGACTAACCTTCTCAAAAAGAATACCCCATTTCAGTGGTCTGCCAAGTGCCATAGTGCTTTTGATAAGCTGAAGACCGCCTTGGTAACCAATCCCGTTCTGAAGCTGCCAGATTTCTCTCTACCCTTTGAGGTAGTAAGTGATGCAAGTGGTTTTGCCCTGGGAGGTGCACTTATGCAGGAAGGTCATGCAGTGGCCTATGAATCCCGAAAACTCAAAACGCATGAGAGGAATTATGCTGTCCACGACTTGGAACTACTTTCAGTAGTATATGCCCTCAAGTTGTGGAGACATTACCTACTGGGACAAAGATTCACTTTGATGACAGATCATCAGAGCTTAAAGTGGATCTTCACTCAGAAGGATCTCAACATGCGCCAAAGAAGGTGGATGCAGACCCTACAGGAATTTGATTTTGAAATCAAGTACTGCCCCGGCAAAGAGAATGTGGTAGCTGATGTCCTCAGCAGAAAAGCCTCCCTACTTGCAATTACTGTAATATCAAATCCCTTGATTATTGAAGCAAGAGAGAAGATCATGCAGGACAGATTCTTTGGCCCTATTGCTACCCTACTTATGCAGGAAAGCAAAACTCCTCAGGAGTTGAACAGAGTTCAAGGGTACAGCCTAGATGACGGCATTATGTATTATAATCATAGGCTATGCATCCCCAATGATGTGGGAACCAAGGATCAAATCCTGAATGAAGCCCATGACAGCCTTATAGCAGGACATCCAGGTTTCATCAAAACCTACATGTCTGTAAAGAAAAGCTTCTTTTGGCCTGGTCTGAAAAAGGATGTACTGAATCATGTACGTCAATGTCTGACATGCCAGAAAGTCAAAGCTGAAAGAGTCAAAATGCCTGGGAAGTTACATCCATTGGACATCCTCCAGATGAAGTGGGAATGTATCAGTATGGATTTTATTACTGGATTACCTTCAGTGCAATCAGGTTATAACTCCATCTTCGTGGTAGTTGACAGACTAACCAAAGTTACCCATCTGATCCCTGTAAAAGAAACCTACACTGCAGTGGATGTGGCCAGAGTGTTCCTCAAAGAAATCTTCAGATTACATGGCCTACCCAGGAGAATAGTAAGTGATCGAGATCCCAAGTTTACTTCAAGGTTCTGGACTGCATTTTTCGAAGCAGTGGGAACTTTCTTGGATCTCATCACAGCTTATCACCCTGAGACCGATGGTCAAACTGAAAGGGTAAACCAAGTAATCGAAGATATACTTTGGTCATGCTGTGGCAGAGAACCCAAGAAGTGGCTAAGCTATCTGCACCTAGTCGAGTTTGCCTACAATGCTTCTTATCTCACAAAAGTATTGGGATGAGCCCTTTCAAAGCTTTGTATGGACAAGATTGCTTAACTCCATTAACTTGGTCCGACCCATTGATTAGGGTCGAGATGTCCAGATAAATGCTTGACGACATGGAGTAGCAGATGCAAGCAATTCGTAAAGATATTAAAGCTGCCCAGGATAGACAGAAGCAATATGCAGATAAGAAGAGGACAGACAGAGAATTCAAAGAAGCAGATATGGTCTTCATTCGAGTACGGCCCAAAAGAAGTTCTTTATCTCTTGGGAAGTACAAGAAGTTATCCCTCAGATATTGTGGGCCATATCTGATTACAAAGAAAGTAGGTGACTTAGCCTACGAGCTTCTTCTGCCTCCTCATATCAAAGTTCATAATGTATTTCATGTAAGCCTTCTAAAGAAATATGTGCCAAGCCCAAATCATGTGCTTGATTGATGAAATCCTAACCTCTTCAACCCAAGGGCAAATGGAACTCCAACCTGAAGAAATTCTTGATATTCGAGAAAAGATTCTCAGGAACAGAATTCTTAGAGAATTATTGGTAAAATGGAAGTTCTATCCTTTTGAAGATGCCACCTGGGAGAATGAAGCCGATCTGTTGCGGGATTACCCCCAGTTTGCGAGATGAGGACATCTCGCATTTTTCAATTGGGAGAGAATGTAAGATTCCTCCAGTTGGCTTGGTTAGAAGCTCACTTTTTCCTGTAAATAGAAGCCCTCCCCTTTGTTGAAACTCAATAGTGTTTTGCACTGTTACCCTGTCTCTCCCAAGTGCCAAAAACAGTGAATTATATTCATAATTCATTAGTTTTTGACCTTCCTTCTTCTAGAAGATTGGTGGCCCCTCTTGTTACAAACAAGAGTTGAACCCTCAAACCATCAAGCCAAAGGAAAGCTCCAAGAATTTATGTAAGTAGAGATTCTTGTAATTTTCTTTATTGATTTTATGTTTTTCTAATGTTTATGATTGTTTGAAGTGATAAATGGATGCCTTGCCTTGATCGAAAGGCTTTTCCCCTCTCTCTTCTTAGAATCAACCCTTCCTTACCCTAGTAAAGTGATAATTGTTGGAATTAAACTTTTTATAATGTTTTCTCTTTTATAAGTGAATTTTGATTAGTATAGATTACTTTAAATCAATTAGAGTTAATTTTTAAGACAAAATCAAGTAGGAAAAATTGAAAAATAGTCAGCCATACAAAGGAGGTTATGGCAAAATTTTTAGAAATAAGAATTATCTTTTATTATGCTAAAAGAGTAATTCCTAGCAATTCTATACTCTATAAATGTCATTTTCATGCATAAGAGATGTGTATTGATTATTATTATTAGTTTTATGAAAATAGATTTTTATGCACAAAGGAATAATTTTCTTTTATTATGAAAGTGTTACTTTCATCAAAATGGATTTTTAGGCATAAAAGATTATGTTTTTATTATAAAGGTGTTACTTTTATCATATTTGATTTTATGCATAAAAGATTAATTTATTATAAAAGTGTTACTTTTATCATATTTGATTTTTATGCATAAAAGTAAAAGATTATTAATATTATTTTAAAATATAAAAGTGTTTCTTTTATCATATTTGATTTTCATGCATAAAAGTATGCATAAAAGATTTATTTTTTATTATAAAAGTGTTACTTTTATCATATTTAATTTTTATGCATAAAAGTATGCATAAAAGATTATTTTTTTATTATAAAAGTGTTACTTTTATCATATTTGATTTTCATGCATGAAAGTATGCATAAAAGATTATTTTTTTAATTATAAAAGTGTTACTTTTATCATATTTGATTTTTATGCATGAAAGTATGCATAAAAGATTATTTTTTATTATAAAATTATTACTTTTATCATATTGATTTTCATGCATAGAAGTATGCATAAACGATTATTTTTTTTATTATAAAAGTGTTACTTTTATCATATTTGATTTTTATGCATAAATGGTTGCATAAAAGATTATTTTTATTATAAAAGTGTTACTTTTATCATAATTGATTTTCATACATAGAAGTATGCATAAAAGATTATTTTTTTATTATAAAAGTGTTACTTTTATCATATTTGATTTTTATGCATAAATGGTTGCATAAAAGATTATTATTTTTATTATAAAAGTGTTACTTTTATCATAATTGATTTTCATGCATAGAAGTATGCATAAAAGATTATTTTTTTAATTATAAAAGTGATACTTTCATCATAAATGATTTTTATGCATAAATGGTTGCATAAAAGATTTTTTTTATTAAAAGAGTGATTTTCATCATAAATGGGTGCATAAAAGATAATTTTTAATATTAAAAGTGTGATTTTCATCATAAATGGTTTTTATGCATAAATGGGTGCATAAAAGATATTTTTTAAAAGAGTGAATTTCACCATAAATGATTTTTATGATGATAAAAGTGTGACTTTCATCAGAATCGGATTTTATGCATAATTAGATGCATATAGAATCTTTATAATTAAATAAGAGTTCTCCTTAATCCTCTATTTAATTTTCACAAAAATTGAAAAAATGAATAAGTAGATAATCTGTGAGAAGAAATGCTACCGTTTCATATTCACTAAGATAGTAATGAGAAAAATTCAATTAAACTATCGAAGTCGGAGATTGAGATAAATGATTATTTTATTCCTCATAAGAAATTCATGTTTTAGAAATCTGTAAGCAAATATTCATCGAACGAAATTTAGAAATAGAGAAATTGAAATAGTATCTTTCGAGAAAGATGGTTTAGGAAGAACCTTTCCAGACCCAAACTCTGATTCTGACTATTGACCAAGACCAGATTCCTTCGTCAATGACGATGTGCTTAGTTTAGGAAAAATACACTCAAAACACCTACGGAATCTGAAACTAGTTAAGACTTTTGATTTTGATCTGAAGATCAAGTTAACAGAATTCGAGGAATTCTGTTTGGAATTCAGACCTAGATCTAGTAGTATTGGGATACAAATTTAAGATTTATCTATGGTATTCAAACAAAATCCAAACTAAAAACTTGCATAGAAACCCTGTTTTCTTAAAGGACTGTCTTACGCCAGAATGCTGGAGGGAGCATTTGGCATATATGTTTATCTAAGGGAAGTTCGGTTGCAACAGCTGGCGAGGAGTGTTCGAGGGACAGCTCACGCGGCAAAACTTGCCGAGGTCTTGACCAGCCTCGGTATGGTTAAAATGGTGCGCTTCTGGTACGCTGGACGAGGGCCGACGAAGCGGTCCCTGAGTGAAGTGCCAGGACACCTAAGGAGGATCCTGGAGGGTTCTGACCAAGTGATGCACGGGCTCGCGGTGCCGAGGACACCCATGCGTATGTCGCGGAAGATACATATATATGATGACGAGAAACTTATTGTAATCTGTTTACTGGATCTCATTGTTGATTGGCTGGTCTCAATGGAGGGTCCAGAGTGATACTGTTTTGTGAGAAACAAAGACTCAATGGAAATTTTGAAGTATGACATGTGTAACCAGTTAATTGTTTTGTCAATGGATTGTTTTTTTTATTAAAGTTTTAAAGAGGAGTGTGTGCGTATCTGTTTTCTAAAGCTAAAGTTAAGAAAGGCATTTCAATTATGGGTGGGTGCGTACTTGTTTGGATCTACTGATTCCAGTGGTAGGGTGGTGGCTAACCCATGGGCCGGATGGGGTTAGGCTGGAATCAGTGGAGTTTTTAATAATCAAACTGAAAAATCAAACTGGAGTTTTTAATAATCAAACTGAAAAATCTTAGGATTATGCTAGGATTCGATTAGCTAGTTGAATTCCCTGATAAATTTCTCAATTGAGTGGATCAACGGTTGTTCCTGATCTTGATCATCAGGAAAAAAGCGTTGAAATTTACTCAAATGATCAAATTATATCAGTGATAGTTTCCTTTTATCTGGTTTATTCAGGTAAAGGATAGTTTAGAATTGATCTCATTAGAAAATTCGTTAAGAAAAATTCAAAAAGGTGGAATCGTCCCCGCTTTCCGGGCATGGGAAATTTCCCCGGTTTCGGTTTTTGGAGTGACCACCAGCCTAGTCTCGTGCCCGAACATTCGAGGGCGAGGCCCTGTGTGAGAAACCCTGCCCCGCGCATGAGGGGGCTGCTTCCGCTGTGAGCTACTGGAGTCCTAGTGCACAGAGGGGGCGAGGGATCCCCCATTGGCAGTAAGGGAACGTTTGTATCAGGGCATGGCTATGGCCTAGTACCGTCGTCTTATGTGTCTCCCGAGGAGATTTTGATTTCTGGAGCTGAGCTGCTCTATGTACATATTGTAACTTTTATATAAATAACGAAATGTTTTCTAGAGAAAAATTCCTTGTAGTATAAGTGATTCTTTATGGACAAACTAATAAAGAAAAATCTGTTACTAGACATATGTCATAGATATCCAATAAGATCATTTATCTTGTTTAAGAAATTATTTTTCGAACCTCTTAGGTCTTAAGATCTCGTGGTGGACGATATCAAAATAAAAATTTAATTATATATCATTTTTGGCAGAATCATGAGACGAGGAAACCGTGGCCGTCTCAGCCAGACTCTCTCTCTGAAGAAGATGAAGAGCTTGACCCCGACGTCCGTAAGGCTCTTCACAGAACTCAGCCAGGACCCTTCAAAGGAGAAGGGGAGAACCTGGGCGAGGCTGTGGAGAAATGGGTGGAAGCTATGGAAGAATATTTTGACGTCACCATAGGCTACAATGAGAGAAGCAAAATGGCTCTTGCCAGGTTAAAAATTGTGGAAACAGCCAGGGTAGCATGGAGGAACCATTGTGACACCAACCATCTAGATAGAAATACTCAGCCTCGAATGACCTTAAAACCTATTTGAGGAAGAGATTTTATCCCCTCGGGTTTTTAGAAACCAAAATGAATGAATTTTTAGAACTAAAACAGGGGAGTAAAACCATCGAAGAATATCACCAGGCATTCGCTCTTTTGCTCAAATATTCACCACCTCTAGATGAAGAGGCCAGGTTCATTTGGGGAACGAACGAACCCTTAGACACACTAGTCAAGAATACCAAGCCACTATCCATGGCAGAAGCTGTCAGAATGGCGAAGGACTTTGCCAAAGCCTTCATCGCGTGAAAGCCTCGCTAAAGCCAACTCCCTCATCCTTCAAAAGATTCTAGACATCGGGGCGTTCTTCCAACTTTTCGCCTCCAAAGAGACACCAAGGTCCCAACTAGAATGTGGAGACGAGAAGCTGCATGCATGAAGGAAGACGTTTCTCTCAAAGTACATTCTCGGGAACTCTAGCTCTCTAAAGAATGCAAAGGGAAGAGCTTCGAAGCGAGAACCAATGCTTCGGATGTCACGGATTTGGGCACCAGCTCAAGGATTGCCCATTTCTTTTTGTGGGCCAAGGAAGCCAGGGTCCCAGAATTCAAAGACAGACTCCTTCGTATCAGTCCAATAAGGGTCCCCTAGTGCCAGAATCAAGGCAACCCCAGAAGAGTGCTAGCTCCGCCTGCAGCCTCCATGCAGCCCTCCCAGAATTGGAATAATCAAAGAGAGAGTTCTGCCTCAGAGCAGCCAGAGCCGTCACTATTGCTGAAGAAGTGGAGGAAGAGAAAGGACAAATCTATGCAGCAATAGAGCATCATGGGAATAACCGTCAATTCTCAATCCTCCAGACTCCAGTAGAGTACCAGGGTAAGCAATTCAAGATTTTTATTGATTCAGGCAGTACTCATTCTTTTATTTCCCCAGGATGTCTGCTCAAATTAGTCCTAAATCAAAAATCAGGGAAACCTATGCAAGTGGAATTGGCCAGTGGAAAGATTCTTTTCACACACCTTGAAACTGACCTTATTCAGTTTAGCCTAGATGGGAACATAACAGAGTGCCAGTTCATAGTCCTACCCTTGGGAATCTATGATGGAATCCTTGGAATGGATTGGCTCCAAAAGAATCAGGTTGACATTCATTGTCACAAAGGAACCATCTCTTTCCCAGACTTGCACGGGCGAAGGATTACCTCCACTTTGCGAGATGAGGACATCTCGCATTTTTCAAGTGGGAGAGGATGTAAGATTCCTCCTCAGCCTGAATAATGATTAGGCCTTTACTTCTTTACCCTGTAATCATTCCATGTTTCTGAATAGAAGAAAATATTATTTTTCCTTGTTTTGCCTAGTGAGATAAAAATTTCTAGAGAGTGGTAATTCAATATTGGGATATTTTTGGACATATAAATTCTACAAATAAAAAAAATATGTTTCTTTGAAACAGAAATAAAAATAAAATTTCCAAGGTGCAATTGGAATTAATTAAAAATGACTTAAAAGACCTTAGCCTAAGGATCAAGATTTTTTAAAAAATTTGAATTATGGTCCACTTAAGGGTCCTATGGACCAATAAGGTTAACCCAAGTGTTGGGATAGATAAATCCAATGAATAAAAGAAAATACCCAAAAATGAGTAAATGCCCACATAAGATAAAGAATTGATTGAGTACAAGATTTATTAGTTAAAAATTATGAAATATTACTAAAAAATGAGATATTTTGGAGTAATCATTCATTTTTGACACCTTGGTAAGGAAAAGGGGGGCCTTCAAGGAGGTGCCTATTTCACATGTTTGGAGGAGTTTTAAAGTAAAAAGTAATAGGATATTTTTATCTCTCCTCTCTCTTGGATCAAACCAAATCAAAAAGGGTGCCAAACTGGTCCAAATCTTGTCCAAATTCAGCCAAACTGAAGCTGAAAAATTCTAGAACCTAGTTGGACTCAGTTAGTGGCCTCCCTCACCTATAAATAGACCCTCATTCTTTTGTATTCTCATCTGTGAACTAAACTATGTCGGCATTACTTTAAGATAAGCTGATTTTCTATCATCCTCTAAAAATCCTCTAGAGATTGGAGCTTCTCTCTCTCTTCAATCTTCCTTGGAGTCTTCATCAACATAACAAACCAAATGATTGGTTGGGGGCCTCTCCATTGACTAAAGAATCAAGCAAATTAAGAGGTAAAGTGTGGTTTATGGTCTTTTTTCTTAAATCTCAAAATGTTTCTCACTTCTCAACCCCTCTCAAGCTTGAGAAGCATTCAATTGAATGGCTCTTTAATGCAATTGGAACTCTCTAATGAATTTTAGTGATAAATCTTATAAATTTTACATTTATGCTTAAATTAAAATGTTTTTTTTAAAGCATATCTCTCTCCCCCCCAAAGCATGGGCATTCCTATGACCTATTCTATATTCAAATGATGCTTCTCATAAGGCAATTCTCAAATCTAAAAGTAATTTCTATGCTTGTCAAATTAGAGTCCAAAAAAGTAGCTTTTTTAATGCTTTTATGCTATTTAATTTATGATGAAAAACTTAGAAATCAAGTCCATAATTGGATATTGATCCAAATAATAGTTATTCTATCATATGGTATTACTAAACTTATGTTTTCAAAATTATTGAAAATTATCAGTAATAGCAGTGGAGCTATGGTAAAATTTCTGAAAATTAACACATAAATTATTTTCGTACATAATATGAAAAGAGGAATTCCTATCATATTCTAGGATTAATCATCCTAGATTAATTGAATAATTCTCATCATAACCATGGAAAAATTGATTTTAATATTTATGCTTAAATATTTAATTAGAAAAAAGAGGAATTTCTAGTAATTCATTTTTATGATAAAAGAGAAATTCCCATGACAATAGAAATCCATGTATTCCAATGAAGGAAGAGAAAAATTGGAATACTAAAATAATGTATATTTTATTTAAAAATTAAAGAAAGATTTTAGTTAAATTTATCTTTTTGCATACATAAATTTAAATGATGAAAGAGGAATTTCCACCATAATTGGAATTCAACCATTTAAAGGAGAAAAATGAAATTTCTAGTGTAAAGGAATTAATGGAGATTTCTATTTATTTTTAAGAGAAAATTAAGTTAAATTTAGCTTTTTGCATAGATAAATTTAAATGATGAAAGAGGAATTCCCACCATGATTGGAATTCAACCATTTAAATGAGAAAAATGGAATTTCTAGTGTAAAGAAATTAATGGAGATTTCTATTTAATTTTTAAGAGAAAATTTAGTTAAATTTATCTTTTTGCATAGATAAATTTAAATGATGAAAGAGGAATTCCCACCATATTTGGAATTCAATCATTTGAATGAGAAAAAAGGAGTTTCTAGTTTAATGGAATTAATGGATATTTTATGTAAATTTTAAGAGAATTTTAGATAGATTTAATTTATGGTAAAAGAGGAGTTCCCATGATAATTGGATAATTTGGATTGCACTCATTCAATGAGAAAAAGAGGGATTTTAAGTTTATTAAAAAAATATGTATTGGTATTTAGTTAAAAGAAGAATTTTAATGATATTTAAGAAAAGATGGATTTGAATTAAATCTTAGTGTCAAAAGATGAATTTCCACCATAATTCTACCCAATGAATTAAGGTCGAGAAATTATGTGGCAGAAAGAATATCTTTGGATATTTTAATTGGTAAAATCACTAAATTGATATTTACCCAAAATTAGATGTTTATCTGAAGGGAATCCTTGGTAGAATCAAACCGAATGAATTTGGTTAGACTACTAGAGGGATGAACAGTAAACCTACTTGTCCATCTCTCGATGTGAATCAAGCAAAAACTTCGTGACCAATTCCAGTCCCTAAACACAAAGAATAGACTGCCGGAACTAAATTAGTTTTTCCTTTGACTGAACTCACCAAGAATCTAGTTGGACAAACAGACAAAATGATGGGTAGATTACCCTCATGAGAGATCAAGGATCCTCATTATGAAACCGAAAATTATGGAGAAAAGGGTTTTGTGGAACCAATATCAAACTGGGAATTTTACTTGCATTGGAACCTCTGTTTTTCATTCAAAGGACTATTTTACGCTAGAATGCTGGAGGAAGCATTTGGCATATGTTTTACTAAGAGGAGGTTCGTTGGAACAACTGACAGGGAGTCGTTAAGGGACGTCGCTCGCGGCAAAGCCCGTCGAGGTCTTGACTAGCCTCGGTACGGTTAAAATGGTACACTTCCGGTACGATGGGCGAGGACCGACGAAGCGGTCCCTGAGTGAAGTGCTAGGACACCTAAGGAGGATCCTAGAGGGTTTTGACCAGGTGATGCACGAGCTTGCGGTTGCTAGGACACCCATGCATACGTCGAAGAAGATTTCGGATGGACTAAAAGGAAAGATTTTTGGGAACATAATTTTAATACTGGATCTCGTTGGTTGGCGAGTTGGTCTTCAACGGAGAGTCCAGAGGACACATTTTGTAATACAATGGACTCTAAATTTTGGAAAATGATGATAAGAAATATTATGATTTCTCTTGAAGGATTGTTTTAAAGCCAGTTGAATCTATTATAAATGGCAATTTCATATTGGGTGTGTACATGGCATGCCTACATGCATGAATCGCCTGCTAGGGGGCCTAGGAACTCTTTCCCTCGGTACCCAGGCAAAAACACAACCAAATCTTTATAAAGGAATCCCACCAATACAGTGGTCGGGTGGTTGGCTAACCCATGGGCCGGATGGGGTTAGGCTGGATCGGAGGATTCCTGTGAAGAAACAACTAGATATGATTAGTTACGTTAATTAGATTAAATCCTAAGAAGACCTTGTTTTGTGGGAGGGGATCAGCGGGGCTGTGCCTCGTAAATGAGAAAAAAAGCAGTGATTCCATGGACCAAGTGCAAGTCTCTTCTTGATCTGACCATGTGACTTCAGGTTCAGTCAGACCAGTTTAACTAGTTAAGACTTGACTCGTTAGAATAATTCCCCTGTTAGCAGATTCTTCCCATTGCGAAATCGTTAGAATAATTCCCCCGTTATAGCAGATTCTTCCCATGGTGGAATAGCCCGTGCCTTCCGAGCGAGGGGAGTTTTTCTGGGTTTGGTTTGGGAGGAACCGATGGGCTAGCCTCTCGTCCAAACATCCGCAGGCCAGGCCTCGAGGGTGGATCCCTGCCTCGCATGGGTGGTCGACGCCGCCTCTGCCACCGGAGGGTACCGCCGCGGAGGGGGCAGGGATCTCACAGCAGTTGGTATCAGAGCGTTGTTGAAAGCTAATAAGGATAAGCAAATTCTTATTAGAAATCGATAAATAATAAAAACTCAGAAAAAGCATTTTCATATTGTATTTTCATTCTGTAAGATTCATTAATGAAGAATTTTTAATTAAAGAATTTATTTTTATAGATGGAAGTTCCATACTTATTTGGTGTTCCCGACCTCACCCAGTCACAAGACATGACTGCGTTCGCCTTCGAGCATCTCATCTCTTCTGCTACAACTCGAACGAGCCGAGCAAGACTCGCATGCCATTTCGAGGATCCATATTTTCCTGACCCAGCGGAGAGATGGCAGCACAAGTGGTTTGCAGGGCAATACGTCCACGCCTCTTGTGACCAACGTGCGATGCTGAGGCAGAATCTCTCATTGACAATGATTCTGATGAAGCTGAAGGTGATACATGGTGTTATTTTATATCATTCAACGCCTCAGAATTACAAACTTTCATGTCAAATCTACAGACTCCTTAGTTGCTTTATTCCTAAGGAGAAGTTAGTAGCTCCCTTGGCAGTAAGGGAACATTTGAATCAGGGCATGGCTAGTACCGTCAACTTATGTGTCTCCCAAGGAGATTTTAATTTCTGGAGCCAAGCTGCTCTATGTACATATTGCAACTTTAATATAAATAAAGAAATGTTTTCTGGAGAAAAATTCCCTGTAGTATAAGTGATTGTTTATGGACGAACTGATAAAGAAAAATCTGTTACCGAACATATGTCATAGATCTCCAATAAGATCATTTATCTTGTTTACGAAATTGTTTTTCGAACCTCTTAAGTCTTAGGATCTTGTGGACGATATCAAAATAAAAATTTAATAATATATCATTTTTGGCAGAATCATGAGACAAGGAAACCATGGCCGTCTCAGCCAGACCCTCTGTCTGAAGAAGATGAGCTTGACCACGACGTCCGTAAGGCTCTTCACAGAACTCAGCCAGGACCCTTCAAAGGAGAAGGGGAGAACCTGGGCGAGGCTGTGGAGAAATGGGTGGAAGCTGTGGAAGAATATTTTGACGTCACATGCTACAATGAGAGAAGCAAAATGGCTCTTGCTAGGTTAAAAATTGTGGAAACAGCCAGGGTAGCATGGAAGAACCATTGTGACACCAACCATCTAGACAGAAATACTCAGTCTTGGAATGACCTTAAAACCTATTTGAGGAAGAGATTTTGTCCCTTCGGGTTTTTAGAAACCAAAATGAATGAATTTTTAGAACTAAAATAGGGGAGCAAAATCATCGAAGAATATCACCAGGCATTCGCTCTTCTGCTCAACAGGGATTTCATTAACGTCTTCACAATTTCGTGATCACGTTAACAAAACCTAGTGTTAACATATTAAAACTTGTGATCACATTGTATATTCACATGACCTGAGAAATGACCTGCCGGAACCCACTAGTCCAGTAACACCTCCGGGCTTCTATCTTTCCCGACGGGCCCGCCGGGAAAGATCAAAACCCGGCGGGCCCGCCGGGAAAAAAGAAGGAACACCGGCGGGGTATTATTCTGTATATAAACACTGCCCGACATCCATCGTACAACTTTTGGGAAGATAGTCCTTGTTTTGGGGGCGTGATATCTCTCCTCAAAGTACTTGTAGAGCTCTCGAGTTGCTAGAAGTGTCCTCTTGGGAAGAACGTCCTTATTTTAGGGGCTGTCGTCTTTCCTTGTAGGCACTCCTAAGGCTATTGAGCCACTCGTCCTTAGTTCTTTGAACTGGGGGCAGGGTGTGGTTCGTAGCTAATACTTGCGGAGATTTAGGGACAAATTTGGAGTCATTCAGCTTTGCATTTGAGCCACGTACGTAATCTACCTCATTCTGCTTTATGAATGGTTTGATGGAGCCAAGAGTCCTGCTTAGGGGCTTGTATTGGTTCTTGATACTTGATATAGTTTAGAGTAGACAAGGGTCTATTGTCCTATACTAGAGTATTGGGCAAGCATAGATCTTTGATTTTTTTTGTGAATGTTAGAGAAGGTCTATTGTCCTATACTAGAGTATTGGGCAAGCATAGATCTTTGATTGTGTAAAGTATCCTTGATTGGGTACAAAAGGCATCCTTCATTGGGGGTGCAATGTGCATGATAGTTTCGAAGTAGTTTTGTAGTAAGACCTTGCAAGATAGTTTGAAGTAGTTTTGTGTTATGTGATGATCTTTTGTATTTGTCAAGATAGTTTCGAAGTACTTTGTCTGCAGATGTATGTTTTGTTATACGTGAGTGATTTGTTGTTTTTTCATTTGTGTATTCATTGTTATATGCTTGGTTGAATAGGTTATTTGTTGAGATGGAGGACAATGTTGGATCCAGTGATACCTCCAATAGAGTCCAAATTTCAAATAGCAGGAAAAAAAAGGCACCTGGGATAGAGTGGCAATATGCAATTAATGTTGGTGATCGATTCATAGATTGGGAGTGTAAGCTATGCCATGCAGTAAAATCAGGTGGGGCGCCTCGACTAAGAGAACACTTTTTAGGCGGACCGAAGAAAAAGTCATGTACCCACCCCTCTGCACCTATAGTGGCCAAACGCATAAGAGAAGAAATTCAAAAGAAACATTCAAGAAAACATGACACTCCTACCGTTAATGTTTCAAGGCAGCAAGAACACTGTTGTTCTAATCATCAAACTCCCGCTACATCGCCTACTTGTACCCCAAACGGCAATGTGCAACCAGAAAGTAATCTACCCAGTGCATCTTCTTGCAAGCGAAACTTTGACGTAGGAAATATACCCATGCGTCAAACTTCATTGCAAGAAAGCCTACGTCAAGGTCGACTCGATGATGCACAACTCGTCCTTGCTGAAGCGATTTACTTTTCTGGGAGTACTATGATGATGGTGGACAGTGAGCATTGGAAGAGAGCATGGAAGAAAATTGGTGAGTTTGGACCAGGGTTTTCACCGCCTACGTACCATGCTATGCGAAATGATCTATTAGAGAAATGTTATGCGCAGGTAAAAGAACGTGTACAAAGAATAATTCTTAGCAATATAGAGCTTTCTGGATGTAGTATAGTAAGTGATGGATGGTCTAATGTGCAAAGAAAACCATTAATTAATGTAATGGTTATTTCACCTAGAGGTGAGACTTTCATCCGTGCCGTGGATTCAGAGATGTGGTTTCCTTGGCGCACAGGAGCAATACGTGAAGAGATGCTCTGCACATGTTGGCTGATCTTTGTTAGCTGCTCTTGAATCCCTCTATTGGCCGGGGGAGGAGTTGACGCTTGAGTTAATCGGTCAGCTTCTTTCTCCTTCTCTGCTAGCTGTGCCCCTAAGCTTTCTTTGACCTGGTTTAACTCCAGTCCAGCGCCCTCCACCATGAGAGCAAGTTCTTCTCTTGTGAATGTTACTGTCTCTTCACGTATGTCGTGGGTGTTGACAGTGGCCTCTCTGGAGGCGAAGTCCACTGGAGTTTCTAGGATAAATTGAGCATATAGCATTTTAGCAAAATAGAGTGGAGCGTCGGCGTTATGGAGAGGACGACCGTACACCTCTAAGAAAATGCGCTCGGCATTAGTTTTGATATCATTGTGAGTGCAACGAGAAATCTTCCATCTTCCCTTCTTAATCTCGCCATCTGGACATGGCCATATTTCCTTTATCATCTCTGTGGTTACGCGTTTGTTTATGTCTTTCCATTGGGCATAAGTTGGATTTGTCCATTTCGATAACCTGTATGCTGTTCTTGTAGCTTCGCGGGCTGTCAGGCCATGTGCAAGGGCCTTCATTCGCTCGTATGCCTTCTTGGCTAACTCCTGATGCTCGTTCGCTTGCACCTGCTCCATATCTGCATGAACGTAAATGACTTCAGGATTTTAATGAACTGTACAGATCAACGTAAGATAAATTGACCATTACTCTCAAAATCTTGAAGTCAAACACCACGAGAGGAGATATGTATTGCAAAGACTCGATGAGAAATATCCACTTGACTCCAAAAACACTTCAAACAATGCTCGCACATCAAATTTTGAAGAGAAAACATAAACTTAAACACCACAAGAGGAGAGAGATATTGCAAAGACTCAATGAAGAGAGAAACAAAATTTTGAAACATTGGACACATCAATTTTGAAGAGAGAAACAAAATGCCATTCCTGAAACTTAATCTCTTGATACTGTATCATTACAAAGTTGGGGTGAATGCCACCGATAGCTCTACAAGAGGACGTTGTGCCCTCGTAGGGTCAGTATTTAGTGATCTAAAAAATTCAACTACTTGCAAAATTGATTTTCGCTCATCGCGATTAGGCAGAAACATCCAATTTTTGACTCTATGAATAATAGTATCCATGGTAACTTTGTCATGGGAACTATTATCCATCCACAACTCTTGCACTTTCTGCCAAAAGTCATATAAAGTTTGTAATAAATATCCTAAGGCAAAAACATCAGATGCAGGAGTGTATGCATCTGCCAAAAATGGATCATAAAGCTCTGGGGCTATCCACGGCCGTTTATTTCGCTCTCTGTCTGCGTAGGAGACTGCCTGTGCCACCTTCTCAGGGTTCTTGTCTGCTTCAAATACAAAATTGAGAGACACCCTTTTTTGGGCGCTCTCAGCAGCAACCCCCAATCGATAATACCTATGCGTGGCTTTAGCTCTTTTGTATAATCCAACACTATATTGAAAGGATGTAGGTCGGTATGTACAATACCTGCCATATGTGCTGCCGCTAGACCTTCCACCAGGGCATGCATAATATGTGGCATGCTTATTACTATTTGTTTTATTTTTGAAAGTTCTAGATGACTTAAAGGGATATTATCAGGCGGGGGTTGTCTCCATCCTCGATCCAAACGAAAAATTGCTCTGGTGAACTCACTGAATCTGAAGGGAACCTTCAGAAGAGTATCACCAAGAGCGCCGCCATTATAGTACGGGAAAATTGTGATCCAAGGAGCCTCTTTTGTAAAGGCAATGCATCGGACAATCGATGGATGTAGCACTTGCATACCCTGCTCTGCCTAGAAGCTCTCGAACTTCGCGCTGCCTTCTCCTTTGTAGTGCTTTCCGCAAAAAGTGATGTGCTCCGGTAAAAATGATATACCTTTAATTGCATACTCTTTTACTGTTCCAAAAACACCGGAGCCTATTGTTCGCCCTTCGAACAGAGCCTCGTGCGGGATGCCAATAAGATGTGTGCACATAGAATTGTAGATGGTACGATTAATGACACCTGTACCACTTGCATCTGCCTGACTGGACGTTGCAGCGACGTCCTGGGCAATGCGCACTCTTTTGGGGAGGGACTCTGCATCCAACGCCTTCATGCGCTTGCTCTTGGCTCTTTGCTTGCTCCATACAACGTCCCATAACTGTAGACGTTGCATATTGGCTTCAGGCGGGGCAGCATCTCTAAGATCACTGCATGCTACACGCATGCTCCCCAAAATGGTTCGTGTTATGTGCTG
The DNA here is from genome assembly GCF_041138505.1 of Cibotium barometz. Taxonomy (NCBI): domain Eukaryota; kingdom Viridiplantae; phylum Streptophyta; class Polypodiopsida; order Cyatheales; family Cibotiaceae; genus Cibotium; species Cibotium barometz. The sequence goes on from NC_141046.1 coordinate 29,316,251, forward strand.
ATGGTTGAAATCTGCTATCTTCTGTCTATCTAGCAACTCAGCGTTGCCTCCGCTTCGAAGCCGACGCTGTGCATTTTCCCATATTTGGTCTATTAGATCTCGCATGAGTATCTCACACTCATTGATCTTTTTGACGACATCATCAGTACATTGTGACACTGTGATTACCGCTTCAATGCGAATTGCTCGTAGAACGATTTTGCGCTCTTCGGGGGAAAGCATGTTGATCGTCTTCGTAAATCTAGCAAATATCACTAAACACAAAAAAACAGAATATCAAACATTACTGAAATAAACATCAAGCAAACGTGAGAGAACAGCAACAAGTATATCAATATCGTCAATGTTCATACAAAAACGGAATATCAAATAATTTTAATGAACTCAACATCATCCAATACATCATCAAACGTGAGAAAACAGCAACAAGTGTATCATTACTTATCAATGATCAAACAAAAACAAAATATATCAAACAATATTATTGAACTCAACATCATGCAATACATTATCGAACGTGAGACAACCGCAACAAGCGCATTATTACTTATGAAGTGTATACATTATCGAATGAGAGAGAGAGAGAGGGGGAGGAAGAGAGAGAGGTGTGACAGATAGAGAGAGGAAAAATTAAATGACATTTTTTATAGTTTTGTGAGTTCCTAAAGAGAGAAAAAAATGTTTTGTAATCCTAAAGCACTCCTCATCTACATACCTATCGTGATAGAGAGAGAGATGTGAAGTGTATCATGAGAGAGAGAGAGAAAGAGTTGTGAAGTGTATCATTGCGAGAGAGAGAGAGAGAATTGTGAAGTGTATCATGAGAGAGAGAGAGAGAGAGAGGAGAGGAAGAGAGAGCTGTGAGACAGATAGAGAGAAGAAACATTAGATGACATTTTTAATGTTTTTGTGAGTTCCTAAAGAGAAAAATAATGTATTGTTTTACTTTTTAAGTAAATAGAGGGAGAAAAAAGAAATTATTAAGAATTATGTATATTTTAAGAGAAATAAAAAAAAATCATTATCTACACATCTATCGTGTTGCAAAGTGAATCATGAGAGAGATAGAGAAAGAGTTGTGAAGTGTATCATGAGAGAGAGAGGGGGGTAAGAAGAGAGAGATTCATATTTTTCGAGTTACGAATCACGATATTATAAAATAAAACGTTTAGACAATATGATGTAAACTTTGATCCATGAAATACTAATACCGCGTTAGCAACCAAGTATCGCATGGATCAAACACAATAAAAACAATACAAGTCAAATCAAACAAATTTACGACATTTATTCGACCGCGTTAACGATCATATGCCGAAATACACAAGCAAATTTACGACACTTTTTCGACCGCGTTAACGATCAAATGCCGCAATATGCAAAAAACATTTTATGCACTAGCGGACGACACCAACTTGCCGTGTTAACGACAAAATGCCGCCCGATTCTATGGGAATAACAATAGGATATGAACATACACTGGCCGCGTTACCGACCATATGTCTGCATTTGACAAAGGGAAGGGAAGGGAAGGTGACATCACCATAACGATACTATGCTTGCCGCGTTACCGACTAGTACCGCTACGGCGTGCCATACTTACCATAGGACACAGACTAGCCGCGTTACCGGCTAAGTGCCCCAGGGTAAGCACCATTCCGAAGAATGGCCTTACACACACACCAGTCATGTGGCGGGCCACCCAAATCCTGCCGCGCATTGCGACAATGGGCGGCTGCCCGCACGAACTCACCCACACACACATCCCTCGTGTGGCGGACCACCCACATCCTGACGCGCATTGCGACAGTGGGCGGCTGCCCGCACGAACACACCCACACACACACACACACACACAAGTTTTCATTACCTGTGTATGCTGTCAGCAATGAAATCCCAAAGGGCCCCCCGGGCCCATATATATAGAAAATTGTACCCCGCCGGGCTATATGACGACCCCGCAGGGACCCGCCGGGCTTTGCTTTATCCCGGCGGGCCCGCCGGGTATAGCAAAAGCCCGGCGGGATTTTTCCCGGTTACGAGGTCGCTTGCCACCGGCTTTTTTGAGAACATGTTAACATGTGAACATGTTAATAACATGTTAACACATGTTATTAACAAAAAAAAATTTGTGATCACGTGAATATAAAATCAGAGCTGCTCAAATATTCACCACCTCTAGATGAAGAGCAACTCATGGCTAGGTTCATTCGGGGAATGAATGAACTCTTAGACACACTGGTCAAGAATGCCAAGCTAGTATCCATGGCAGAAGCTGTCAGAATGGCGAAGGACTTTGCCAAAGCCCTCATCGTGAAAGTCTCGCCGCTAAAGCCAGCTCCCTCATCCTTCAAAAGATTCCAGACATCGGGGCGTTCTTCCAACTTTCCGCCTCTAAAGAGACACCAAGGTCCTAACCAGAATGTGGAGACAGGAAGCTTCATGCATGAAGGAAGACCTTTCCCTCGAAATACATTCTTGGGAACTCCGGCTCTCTCAAGATTGCAAAGGGAAGAGCTTCAAAGTGAGAACCGATGCTTCGAATGTCAGGGATTTGGGCACCAGCTCAAGGATTGCCCATCTCCTTCTGTGGGCCAAGGAAGTCAGGGTCCCAAAATTCAAAGACAAACTCCTTCGTAGTATCAGTCCAATCAGGGTCCCCCGTGCCAGAATCAAGGCAACCCCAGAAGAGTGCCAGCTCCGCCTCTGCAGCCTCCATGCAAAGCAGTCTCTGAACTCCCTCCCAGAATTGGAATAATCAAAGAGAGAATTTTGCCTCAGACTGCAGCAGCCGGAGCCGTCACTATTACTGCCATCAATTCTCAGTCCTCCAGACTCGAGCAGAGTACCAGGGTAAGCAATTCAAGCTTTTGATTGATTCGGGCAGTACTCATTCTTTTATTTCCCCAGGATGTTTGCGTAAATTAGTCCTAAATCAAAAATCAGGGAAACCTATGCAAGTGGAATTGGCCAGTGGAAAGATTCTTTTCACACACCTTAAAATTGACTTTATTTAGCCTAGATGGGAATGTAACAGAGTGCCAGTTCAGAGTCCTACCCTTGGGAATCTATGATGGAATCCTTGGAATGGATTGGCTCCAAAAGAATCAGGCTGACATTCATTATCACAAAGGAACCATCTCTTTCCTAGACCTGCATGGGAATAAAGTTCAAGGAATTGGTATTTTCGGATCCCCAGTCCTGCAATTAGTCAAGGCTTCCAAATTATTAAAAGGGCTCAGAAAGAGGCAAGCTCTGTATGTCGTTAAAATGAATCTAGTAGACATAAAATGCAAGGCTAAAGAACCAAAGTGGTTAAGTGAGTATGCATATGTGTTTCGTGAAGAGCTGACTGAGATGCCTTCGTCTCGTGAAGTAGATCATGAGATCGAATTAACCCCCGGAGCTCAGCCAGTGGCTCAGCGTGCATACAAAATGCCAGTCCCTGAAGCTATAGAACTTAAGGAGCAGTTAAGACAACTGTCAGAACGTGGATTCGTTAGACCCCGTGTCTCACCTTGGGGTGCGCCCGTTCTCTTTCAAAAGAAGAAAGATGGAACGTTAAGACTCTGTATTGACTACAGAGGATTGAATCAATTAACAATTAAAAATAAGTATCCTATTCCTAGGATTGATGAACTTTTGGATCGGTTAAGTGAGACCCAAATGTTCACAAAGATAGATCTCAAATCTGGGTACTACCAGATCAGAATCAAAGAGCAAGACATCCCAAAGACAGCATTCAATACTCGCTATGGGCATTATGATTTTGTTCTTTGAGGATATCTTAGTATACTCAAAGAATGCTGCAGATCATGAAGATCATGTGCACAAGGTCCTGGAAATCCTAAGGAAACACCAACTCTTTGTTGCAAAAGAAGAGCAAGTGTTCTTTCTCTGTTGACAAGGTAGAATACTTGGGATTCATAGTATCAAAGAATGTGATTTATCCTGACCCCGCAAAGATCTAAGCAGTAGTAGAATGGCAAGAACCTAAGACAGTAAAGGAAGTCAGAGGATTCCTAGGGTTAACCGGATGGTATAGGATCTTTATACCTAGTTATACTTAGATAGCATCCCCTTTAACTAACCTTCTCAAGAAGAGGACACTTTCTCAATGGACTGCAATAATGTGTCACAGTGCCTTTGACAAACTGAAGACCACCTTAGTAACCAACCCTGTCCTTAAATTGCCAGATCTTACCAAACCCTTTGAGGTATTACTGATGCTAGTGGGTTTGCCTTAGGCAGTGCTCTGATGCAGGAAGGTCATGTAGTAGCCTATGAATCCAGAAAACTCAGAACACATGAGAGGAATTATGTCGTCCATTACTCTCAGTAGTTTATGCTCTGAAGTTGTGGAGACATTATCTTTTGGGACAAAGGTTCACCTTGATGATGATAGATCATCAAAGTCTGAAGTGGATCTTCACCCAAAGGATCTCAACATGCGTCAAAGGAGATGGATGCAGACCCTGTAGGAATTTGATTTTGAAATTAAGTATCAGCCAAGAAAAGAAAATGTGGTTGCAGATGCGCTCAGCAGAAAAGCCTCCTTGCTTGCAATTACAGTGGTGTCAAATCCATTAATCAGTGAAGCAAAGGAGAAAATCATGCAGGATAAATTCTTTGCCCCTATTGCTACCCTTCTCATGCAGGAGAAAAGCAAGACTCCTGAGGAAATGAGTCGAGTTCATACAAATTGGATTATAATAATCGGCTATGTATTCCCAATGATGAGGGAACAAAGGGAAGAATTCTGAGAGAAGCCCATGATAGCCTAATAGTTGGACATCCAGGGTTTATAAAAACCTATATGTGTGATGAAGAAAAGCTTCTTTTGGTGGCCAAGACTCAAAAAGGATGTACTTGATCATGTGCAAAAATGCTTAATGTATCAGAGAGTCAAGGCAGAGAGAGTCAAGATGCCAGGGAAACTGTAGCCTCTAGACATTCCACAGATGAAGTGGGAATGTATCAGTATGGACTTTGTCACTGGATTACCTTCAGTACAATTAGGCTACAACTCCATTTTTGTGGTAGTTGACAAGCTACCCAAAGTTGCCCATCTGATTCCAGTGAAAGAAACATACTCTGCAGTAGATATTGCTAGAGTTTTCCTTAAAGAGATCTTCAGATTGCGTGGTTTACCCAAGAGGATAGTAAGTGATAGAGATCCCAAGAGGATAGTAAGTGATAGAGATCCCAAATTCACATCGAAATTTTGGACTACATTCTTCGAAGCAGAAGAAACTTTCTTGGATCTCAGCACAGCCTATCACCCCAAAACAGATGGCTAGACTGAAAGAGTGAACCAGGTAATTAAAGATATACTTCGGTCATGCTGTGGCAGGGAACCCAAGAAGTGGTTAAGCCATTTGCATCTGGTCGAATTTGCTTACAATGCTTCTTATCATCGAAGCATTGGAATGAGTCCTTTCAAAGCTTTGTATGGACAAGATTGTCTTACACCATTGACCTGGTCTGTCCCATTGATCAAAGTGAAATGTCCAGACAAATGTTTGATGACATGGACTAGCAAATGCAATCAATCCTTAAAGATATAAAGATAGCCCAAGACAGGCAAAAGTAGTATGCAGATAAAAAGAGATTAGAGAGAGAGTTTGAAGAATCAGATATGGTCTTCATTCGAGTACGACCAAAAAAGAAGTTTCTTATCCTTAGGGAAGTACAGGCAAAAGTAGTATGCAGATAAAAAGAGATTAGAGAGAGAGTTTGAAGAATCAGATATGGTCTTCATTCGAGTACGACCAAAAAGAAGTTTCTTATCCTTAGGGAAGAACAAGAAGCTCTCTCCCAGATATTGTGGGCCATATGCTGTCATAAAGAAAGTGGGCGATCTAGCCTACAAACTTCTTTTGCCTCCCCATCTTAAGAAATATGTACCCAGCCTGAGTCACGTGCGTGATGTGATGAACAATTAATCTCTCCGACTCAAGGCCAGATCGTACTCCAACTTGAGGAAATCCTTGACGCTCGGGAGAAGATTCTCAGGAGAAAAGTCCTCAGAGAGTTCTTAGTAAAGTGGAAGTTCTTCCCTCTAGAAGACACCACCTGGGAGAAAGAAGAAGAGTTGGCGAAGGATTATCTCCACTTTGCGAGATGAGGACATCTCGCGTTTTTCAAGTGGGAGAGGATGTAAGATTTCTCCTCAACGTGAATAATGATTAAGCCTTTACTTCTTTACCCTGTAATCATTCTATGTTTTTGAATACAAAAAAATATTATTTTTCCTTGTTTTGCCTAGTGAGATAAAAATTTCTAGAGAGTGGTAATTCAATATTGGGATATTTTTGGACATATAAATTCTACAAATATCAAAAATATATTTTTCTAAAATAGAAAATTAAAATAAAATTTCCAAGGTGCAATTGGAATTAATTAAAAATGATTTAGAAGACCTTAGGGTCAAGATTTTCTGAAAATTTTGGATTATGGTCCACTAAAGGTTCCTATATGGACCAATAAGATTAATCCAAGTGTTGGGATGAGATAAATCCAATGAATAAAAGAAAATACCCAAAAATGAGTAAATGCCCACATAAGATAAAGAGTTGATTGAGTACAAGATTTATTACTTAAAAATTATGAAATATTACTAAAAAAATGAGATATTTTGGAGTAATCATTCATTTTTGACACCTTGGTAAGGAAAAGGGGAGCCTTCAAGGAGGCACCTATTTCACATGTGTGGAGGAGTTTTAAACTAAAAAATAATAGGATATTTTTTATCTCTCCTCTCTCCTGGATCAAACCAAATCAAAAAGGGAGCCAAATTGGTCCAAATCTTGTCCAAATTCAGCCAAACTGAAGCTGAAATTTTCTAGAACCTAGCTGGACTCAGTTAGTGTCCTCCCTCACCTATAAATAGACTCTCATTCTTTTGTATTCTCATCTATGAACTAAACTATGTCAGTATTACTCTAAGATAAGCTTATTTTCTATTATCCTTTAAAAATCCTCTACAAATTGAAGAGATTGGAGCTTCTCTCTCTCTTCAATCTTCCTTGGAGTCTTCATCAACATACCAAACCTATTGATTGGTTGGGGGCCTCTCCATTGACTAAAGAATCAAGCAAATTAAGAGGTAAAGTGTGGTTTATGGTCTTTTTTCTTAAATCTCAAAATGTTTCTCACTTCTCAACGCCTCTCAAGCTTGAGAAGCATTCAATTTTAGTGAAAATTTGATTTTAATGTTTATGCTTAAATATTTAATTAAAAAAAAGAGAAATTTCTAGTAATTCATTTTTATGATAAAAGAGAAATTCCCATGACAATAGAAATCCATGTATTCCAATGAAGTAAGAGAAAATTTGAAATACTAAAATAATGTATATTTTATTTAAAAATTAAAGAAAGATTTTAGTTAAATTTATCTTTTTGCATACATAAATTTAAATGATGAAAGAGGAATTCCCACCATCATTGGAATTCAACCATTTAAATGAGAAAAATGAAATTTCTATTGTAAAGGAATTAATGGAGATTTCTATTTATTTTTAAGAGAAAATTAAGTTAAATTTAGCTTTTTGCATAGATAAATTTAAATGATGAAAGAGGAATTCCCACCATGATTGTAATTCAACCATTTAAATGAGAAAAGTGGAATTTCTAGTGTAAAGTAATTAATGGAGAATTTTATTTAATTTTTAAGAGGAAATTTAGTTAAATTTATCTTTTTGCATAGATAAATTTAAATGATGAAAGAGGAATTTCCACCATATTTGGAATTCAATCATTTGAATGCGAAAAAAGGAGTTTCTAGTTTAATGGAATTAATGGATATTTTATGTAATTTTTAAGAGAATTTTAGATAGATTTAATTTATGGTAAAAGGGGAGTTCCCATGATAATTGGATTGCACTCATTCAATGAGAAAAAGAGGGATTTTAAGTTTATTAAAAAAATAGGTATTGGTATTTAGTTAAAAGAAGAATTTTTATGATATTTAAGAAAAGATGGATTTGAATTAAATCTTAGTGTCAAAAGATGAATTTCCACCATAATTCTACCTAATGAATTAAGGTCGAGAAATTATGTGGCAGAAAGAATATCTTTGGATATTTTAATTGGTAAAATCACTAAATTGATATTTGCCCAAAATAGATGTTTATCTGAAGGGAATCCTTGTTAGAATTAAACCGAATGAATTTGGTTAGACTACGAGAGGGATGGATAGTAAACCTACTTGTCCATCTCTCGATGTGAAGCAGCAAAAACTTCGTGACCAATTCCAATCCCTAAACACAAAGAATAGACTACCAGAACTAAACTAGTTTTTCCTTTGACCGAACTCACCAAGAATCTAGTTGGACAAACAGACAAAATGATGGGTAGATTACCCTCATGAGAGATCAAGGATCCTTATTATGAAACCGAGAATTATGGAGAAAAGGGTTTTGTGGAACCAATATCAAACTGGGAATTTTACTTGCATTGGAACCTCTGTTTTTCATTCAAAGGATTATTTTACGCTAGAATGCTAGAATGCTGGAGGAAGCATTTGGCATATGTTTTACTAAGAGGAGGTTCATTGGAACAGCTGACGGGGAGTCGTTAAGGGACATCGCTCGTGGGCAAAGTCATCGAGGTCTTGACTAGCCTCGGTACGGTTAAAATGGTACGCTTCCGGTACGATGGGCGAGGACCGACGAAGCGGTCCCTGAGTGAAGTGCTAGGACACCTAAGGAGGATCCTAGAGGGTTTTGACTAGGTGATGCACGGGCTCGCGGTTGCTAGGACACCCATGCATACGTCGAAGAAGATTTCGGATGGACTAAAAGGAAAGATTTTTGGGAACCAAATTTTAATATTGGATCTCGTTGGTTAGCGAGTTGGTCTTCAACGGAGAGTCCAGAGGACACATTTTGTAATACAATGGACTCGGAATTTTGAAAAATGATGATAAGAAATATTATGATTTCTCTTGAAGGATTGTTTTAAAGCCAGTCGAATCTATTATAAATGGCAATTTCATATTGAGTGTGTACATGGGAGGTACATGGCATGCCTACATGCATGAATCGCCTGCTAGGGGGGCTAGGAACTCTTTCCCTCGGTACCCAGGCAAAAACACAACCAAATCTTTATAAAGGAATCCCACCAATACAGTGGTCAACTGGATCGGAGGATTCCTGTGAAGAAACAACTAGATATAATTAGTTATGTTAATTAGATTAAATCCTAAGAAGACCTTGTTCTGTGGGAGGGGATCAGCGGGGCTGTGCCTCGTAAATGAGAAAAAAAGCGATGATTCCATGGACCAAGTGCAAGTCTCTTCTTGATGTGACCATGTGACTTCAGGTTCAGTCAGACCAGTTTAACTAGTTAAGACTTGACTCGTTAGAATAATTCCCCTGTTAGCAGATTCTTTCCATTGTGGAATCGTTAGAATAATTTCCCCGTTTAGCAGATTCTTCCCATGGCGGAATCGCCCGTGCCTTCCGACGAGCGAGGGGAGTTTTTCTGGGTTTGGTTTGGGAGGAACCGATGGGCTAGCCTCTCGTCCAAACATCCACCGGGCGAGGCCTCAAGGGTGGATCCCCGCCTTGCACGGGTGCTCGACGCCGCCTCCGCCCACACCGGCGGAGGGTACCGCCCCCGCGGAGGGGGCAGGGATCTCACAGCAGTTGGTATCAGAGCGTTGTTGAAAGCTAATAAGGATAAGCAAATTCTTATTAGAAATTGATAATAAAAACTCAGAAAAAGCATTTTCATATTGTATTTTCATTCTGTAAGCTTCATTAATGAAGAATTTTTAATTAAAGAAATTATTTTTATAGATGGAAGTTCCATACTTATCTGGTGTTCCTAACCTCACCCAGTCACAAGACATGACTGTGTTTGCCTTCGAGCATCTCATCTCTTCTGCCACAACTCGAACGAGCCGAGCAAGACTCGCATGCCATTCGAGGATCCATATTTTCCTGACCCAGCAGAGAGAGATGGCAGCACAAGTGGTTTGCAGGGCAATACGTCCACGCCTCTTCGACCAACGTGCGATGCTGAGGCAGAATCTCTCATTGACAATGATTCTGATGAAGCTGAAGGTGATACATGGTGTTATTTTATATCATTCAACGCCTCAGAATTTCAAACTTTCATGTCAAATCTACAGACTCCTTAGTCACTTTATTCCTTAAGGAGAAGATAGTAGCTCCCTTGGCAGTAAGGGAACATTTAAATCAGGGCATGGCTAGTACCGTCGTCTTATGCGTCTCCCAAGGAGATTTTGATTTCTGGAGCCGAGCTGCTCTATGTACATATTGCAACTTTTATATAAATAAAGAAATGTTTTCTAGAGAAAAATTCCCTGTAGTATAAGTGATTGTTTATGGACGAATTGATAAAGAAAAATTTGTTACCGAACATATGTCATAGATCTCCAATAAGATCATTTATCTTGTTTACGAAATTGTTTTCTGAACCTCTTAAGTCTTAGGATCTTGTGGACGATATCAAAATAAAAATTTAATAATATATCATTTTTGGCAGAATCATGAGACGAGGAAACTGTGGCCGTCTCCTCTCTCTGAAGAGGATGAGCTTGACCACGACGTCCGTAAGGCTCTTCATAGAACTCGGCTAGGACCCTTCAAAGGAGAAGGGGAGAACCTGGGCGAGGCTTTGGAGAAATGGGTGGAAGCTGTGGAAGAATATTTTGACGTCACATGCTACAATGAGAGAAGCAAAATGGCTCTTGCCAGGTTAAAAATTGTGGAAACAGCCAGGGTAGCATGAAGGAACCATTGTGACACCAACCATCTAGACAGAAATACTCAGTCTTGGAATGACCTTAAAACCTATTTGAGGAAGAGATTTTGTCCCTTCGGGTTTTTAGAAACCAAAATGAATGAATTTTTAGAACTAAAACAGGGGAGCAAAACTATCGAAGAATATCACCAGGCATTCGCTCTTTTGCTCAAATATTCACCACCTCTAGATGAAGAGCAACTCATGGCTAGGTTCATTCGGGGAATGAACGAACCCTTAGACACACTGGTCAAGAATGCCAAGCCAGTATCCATGGCTGAAGCTGTCAGAATGGCGAAGGACTTTGCCAAAGCCCTCATCGTGAAAGTCTCGCCGCTAAAGCCAGTTCCCTCATCCTTCAAAAGATTCCAGACATCGGGGCGTTCTGCCAACTTTCTGCCTCTAAAGAGACACCAAGGTCCCAACCAGAATGTGGAGATGGGAAGCTTCATACATGAAGGAAGACCTTTCCCTCGAAGTACATTCTCGGGAACTCCGGCTCTCTCAAGAATGCAAAGGGAAGAGCTTCGAAGCGAGAACCGATGCTTCGGATGTCAGGGATTTGGGCACCAGCTCAAGGATTGCCCATCTCCTTCTGTGGGCCAAGGAAGTAAGGGTCCCAAAATTCAAAGACAAACTCCTTCGTAGTATCACTCCAATCAGGGTCCCCCGTGCTAGAATCAAGCCTATGCCAGAATCAAGAAGAGTGCCAGCTCCGCCTCTGCAGCCTCCATGCAAAGCAGTCCCTAAACTCCCTCCCAGAATTGGAATAATCAAAGAGAGAGTTTTGCCTCAGACTACAGCAGCCAGAGCCATCACTATTGCTGCCATCAATTCTCAGTCCTCTAGACTCCACCAGAGTACCAGGGTAAGCAATTCAAGCTTTTGATTGATTCGGGCAGTACTCATTCTTTTATTTCCCCAGGATGTCTGCGTAAATTAGTCCTAAATCAAAAATCAGGGAAACCTATGCAAGTGGAATTGGCCAGTGGAAAGATTCTTTTCACACACCTTGAAACTGATCTTATTTAGTTTAGCCTAGATGGAAATGTAACAGAGTGCCAGTTCAGAGTCCTACCCTTGGGAATCTATGATGGAATCCTTGGAATGGATTGGCTCCAAAAGAATCAGGCTGACATTCATTATTACAAAGGAACCATCTCTTTCCTAGACCTGCACGGGAATAAAGTTCAAGGAATTGGAATTTTCGGATCCCCAGTCCTGCAATTAGTCAAGGCTTCCAAATTATTAAAAGGGCTCAGAAAGAGGCAAGCTCTGTATGTCATTAAAATGAATCTAGTAGACATAAAATGCAAGGCTAAAGAACCAAAGTGGTTAAGTGAGTATGCATATGTGTTTCCTGAAGAGCTGACTGAGATGCCTCCGTCTGGTGAAGTAGATCATGAGATCGAATTAACCCCCGCCGGAGCTCAGCCAGTGGCTCAGCGTGCATAAAAAATGCCAGTCCCTGAAGCTATAGAACTTAAGGAGCAGTTAAGACAACTGTTAGAACATGGATTCGTTAGACCTAGTGTCTCACCTTGGGGTGCACCCGTTCTCTTTCAAAAGAAGAAAGATGGAACGTTAAGACTCTGTATTGACTACAGAGGATTGAATCAATTAACAATTAAAAATAAGTATCCTATTCCTAGGATTGATGAACTTTTGGATCGGTTAAGTGGGACCCAAATGTTCACAAAGATAGATCTCAAATCTGGGTACTACCAGATCAGAATCAAAGAGCAGGACATCCCAAAGATAGCATTCAATACTCGCTATGGGCATTATGATTTTGTTCTTTCAGGATATCTTAGTATACTCAAAGAATGCTGCAGATCATGAAGATCATGTGCCCGAGGTCCTGGAACTCCTAATTTTTTCAGCTTCAGTTTGGCTGAATTTGGACAAGATTTAGACCAGTTTGGCTTCCTTTTTGATTTGGTTTGATCCAGGAGAGAGGAGAGATAAAAATATCCTATTATTTTTTAGTTTAAAACTCCTCCACACATGTGAAATAGGTGCCTCCTTGAAGGCCCCCCTTTTCCTTACCAAGGTGTCAAAAATGAATGATTACTTCAAAATATCTCATTTTTTAGTAATATTTTATAATTTTTAACTAATAAATCTTGTACTCAATCAACTCTTTATCTTATGTGGGCATTTACTCATTTTTGGGTATTTTCTTTTATTCATTGGATTTATCTCATCCCAACACTTGGATTAATCTTATTGGTCCATAGGAACCTTAAGTGGACCATAATCCAAAAATTTTAGAAAATCTTGACCCTTAGGCTAAGGTCTTCTAAGTCATTTTTAATTAATTCAAATTGCACCTTGGAAAATTTATTTTGATTTTCTATTTCAAGAAAACATATTTTTGATATTTGTAAAATTTATATGTCCAAAAATATCCCAATATTGAATTACCACTCTTTAGAAATTTTTATCTCACTAGGCAAAAAAAGAAAAAATAATATTCTCTTGTATTCAGAAACATGGAATGATTACAGGGTAAAGAAGTAAAGGCTTAATCATTATTCAGGCTGAGGAGGAATCTTACATCCTCTCCCACTTGAAAAACGCGAGATGTCCTCGTCTCGCAAAGTAGAGGTAATCCTTCGCCAACTCTTTTTCTTTCTCCCAGGTGGCGTCTTCTAGAGGGAAGAACTTCCACTTTACTAAGAATTCTCTGAGGACTTTTCTCCTGAGAATCTTCTCCCGAGCGGTGTCAAGGATTTCCTCAAGTTGGAGTACCATCTGGCCTTGAGTCAGAGAGATTAATTGTTCATCATATCAAGCACGTGACTCCGGCTGGGTACATATTTCTGAAGCAAACTGACATGGAATACATCATGTACCTTGAGATGGGGAGGCAAAAGAAGTTTGTAGGCTAGATCGCCCACTTTCTTTATGACAGCATATGGCCCACAATATCTAGGAGAGAGTTTCTTGTACTTCCCTAAGGATAAGAAACTTCTTTTTGGTCGTACTCGAATGAAGACAATATCTGATTCTTCAAACTCTCTCTCTGATCTCTTTTTATCTGCATACTACTTTTGCCTGTCTTGGGCTGCCTTTATATCTTTATGGATTGATTGCATTTGTTGGTCCATGTCATTAAACATTTGTCTGGATATTTCGACTCTGATGAATGGGTTAGACCAGGTCAACGGTGTAAGGCAATCTTGTCCATACAAAGCTTTGAAAGGACTCATTCCAATGCTTCGATGATAAGAAGCATTGTAAGAAAATTCGACCAGATGCAAATGGCTTAACCACTTCTTGGGTTCCCTGCCAGCATGATCGAAGGATATCTTCAATTACCTGGTTCACTCTTTCAGTCTGGCCATCTGTTTCAGGGTGATAGGCTGTGCTGAGATCCAAGAAAGTTCCTACTACTTCGAAGAATGCAGTCCAGAATTTCGATGTGAATTTGGGATCTCTATCACTTACTATCCTCTTGGGTAAACCATGAAATCTGAAGATCTCTTTAAGGAAAACTCTAGCAACATCTACTACAGAGTATGTTTCTTTCACTGGAATCAGATGGGCAACTTTGGTTAGCCTGTCAACTACCACAAAAATGGAGTTGTAACCTAATTGTACTAAAGGTAATCCAGTGACAAAGTCCATACAATACATTTCCACTTCATCTGTGGAATGTCTAGAGGCTGAAGTTTCCCTGGCATCTTGACTCTCTCTGCCGCCTTGACTCTCTGACACATTAAGCATTTTTGCACATGATCAAGTACATCCTTTTTGAGTCCTGGCCAGAAGAAGCTTTTCTTCATCACAGACATATAGGTTTTTATAAACCCTCGATGTCCAACTATCAGGCTATCATGGGCTTCTCTCAGAATTCTTCCCTTTATTCCCTCATCATTGGGAATACATAGCCGATTATTATAATACATGCATCCTTCATCCAATTTGTATCCAAGAACTCGACTCATTTCCTGAGGAGTCTTGCTTTCCTGCATGAGAAGGGTAGCAATAGGGGTAAAGAATTTGTCCTGCATGATTTTCTCCTTTGCTTCACTGATCAATGGATTTGACACCACTGTAATTGCAAAGCAAGGAGGCTTTTCTGCTGAGCGCATCTGCAACCACATTTTCTTTTCCTGGCCGATACTTAATTTCAAAATCAAATTCCTACAGGGTCTGCATCCATCTCCTTTGACGCATGTTGAGATTCCTTTGGGTGAAGATCCACTCCAGACTTTGATGATCTGTCACATCAAGGTGAACCTTTGTCCCAAAAGATAATGTCTCCACAACTTCAGAGCATAAACTAATGAGAGTAATGGACGACATAATTCCTCTCATATGTTCTGAGTTTTCTGGATTCTTAGGCTACTGCATGACCTTCCTACATCAGAGCACTGCCTAAGGCAAAAACCCACTGGCATCAGTAATACCTCAAAGGGTTTGGTAAAATCTGGCAATTTAAGGATAGGGTTGGTTACTAAGGTTGTCTTGAGTTTGTCAAAGGCACTCTGACACATTATTGCAGTCCACTGAAAAAGTGTACTCTTCTTGAGAAGGTTAGTTAAAGGGGATGCTATCTGAGCATACCTAGGTATAAAGATCCTATACTATCCGGTCAACCCAAGGAATCCTCTGACTTCCTTTACTGTCTTAGGTTCTGGCCATTCTACTACTGCTTGGATCTTTGCGGGGTCAGGATAAATCCCATTCTTTGATACTATGAATCCCAAGTATTCTACCTGGTCAACAGAGAAAGAACACTTGCTCTTCTTTGATACTATGAATCCCAAGTATTCTACCTGGTCAATAGAGAAAGAACACTTGCTCTGATTTAATACTATGAATCCCAAGTATCCGTGGGGCAAAGATCTACACTCCAGGCCTCGCCCGCGGATGTCCGAACGTTTCTCCCATACCAAACCCAAAAAAACTCCCCTCGCTCGGAAGGCACAGACGATTCCGCCATGGGAAGAATCTGCTAACGGGGGAATTATTCTAACGAGTCAAGTCTTAACTAGTTAAACTGGTCTGACCGAACCTGAAGTCACATGGTCAGATCAAGAAGAGACTGGCACTTGGTCCATGGAATCACCGCTATTTACGAGGCACAGCCGCCGCTGATCCCCTCCCACAGAACAAGGTCTTCTTAGGATTTAATCTAATTAACGTAACTAATCATATCTAGTTGTTTCACAGGAATCCTCTGATCCAACCTCACCCCATCCGGCCCATGGGTTAGCCAACCACCCGACCACTGTATTGGTGGGATTCCTTTATAAAGATTTGGTTGTGTTTTTGCCCGAGTACCGAGGGAAAGAGTTCCTAGGTCCCCTAGCTGGTGATTCATGCAGGTAGGCATGCCACGTACACACCCAATATAAAAGTGCCATTTATAATAGATTCGACTGGCTTTAAAACAATCCTTCAAGAGAAATCATAATATTTCTCATCATCATTTTTCAAAAATCCGAGTCCATTGTATTACAAAATGTGTCCTCTGGACTCTTCGTTTGAAGACCAACTCACCAACCAACGAGATCCAGTATCAAAATTTGGTTTCCAAAAATCTTTCCTTTTAGTCCATCCGAAATCTTCCTCGACGTATGCATGGGTGTCCTAGCAACCGTGCGAGCCCATGCATCACCTGGTCAAAACCCTCTAGGATCCTCCTTAGGTGTCCTAGCACTTCACTCAGGACCGCTTCGTCGGTCCTTGCCCATCGTACCGAAAGCGCACCATTTTAACCGTACCCTCGGGGGGTGCACCTCAAAAAATGTAAGTCTACCACGTGCGATCATTAGGTGGGGTTTTTTTTATCCCAAATATTGGGTAAATTTACAAAAATACAATTACAAGAGGGGTGTTTTAATTGTACTTTGGAAAAAAACCCGTAAGTCTATAAAGAAAAAGGGGTAGTTTTACTATCTCAAAATTCACAGATAAGGGGTTTTTTAAATACCCCTTGAACGCACGTCGTAGGAGGGGCTTCCATATAGTGCACCCCCCGAGACCGTACTGAGGCTAGTCAAGACCTCGACAAGCTTTGTCGCGAGCGACGTTCCTTAACGACTCCCTGTCGTCTCAGCTGTTCCAAAACGAACCTCCTCTTAGTAAAACATATGCCAAATGCTTCCTCCCAGCATTCAAGCGTAAAACAATCCTTTGAATGAAAAATAGAGGTTCCAATACAAGTAAAATTCCCAATTTGAGATTGGTTCCACAAAACCCTTTTCTCCATAATTCTCGGTTTCATAATGAGGATCCTTGATCTCTCATGAGGGTAATCCACCCATCATTTTGTCTATTTGTCCAACTAGATTCTTGGTGGTGAGTTCGGTCAAAGGAAAAACTAGTTTAGTTCCGGTAGTCTATTCTTTCTGTTCAGGGACTGGAATCCGTCACGAAGTTTTTGCTTGATTCACATCGAGAGATGGACAAGTAGGTTTACTATCCATCCCTCTCGTAGTCTAACCAAATTCATTCGGTTTAATTCTAACAAGGATTCCCTTCAGATAAACATCTAATTTTGGGTAGATATCAATTTAGTGATTTTACCAATTAAAATATCCAAAGATATTCTTTCTGCCACATAATTTCTCAACCTTAATTCATTAGGTAGAATTATGGTGGAAATTCATCTTTTGACACTAAGATTTAATTCAAATCCATATTTTCTTAAATATCATAAAAATTCTTCTTTTAACTAAATACCAATACCTATTTTTTTGAATAAACTTAAAATCCCTCTTTTTCTCATTGAATGAGTGCAATCCAATTATCATATGGGAACTCCTCTTTTACCATAAATTAAATCTATCTAAAATTCTCTTAAAAATTACATAAAATATGCATTAATTCCATTAAACTAGAAACTCCTTTTTTCTCATTCAAATGATTGAATTCCAAATATGGTGGGAATTCCTCTTTCATCATTTAAATTTATCTATGTAAAAAGATAAATTTAACTAATTTTTCTTTGAAAAATTAAATAAAATTCTCCATTAATTTCTTTACACTAGAAATTCCACTTTTCTCATTTAAATGGTCGAATCCCAATTATGGTGGGAATTCCTCTTTCATCATTTAAATTTATCTATGCAAAAAGATAAATTTAACTTAATTTTCTCTTAAAAAATAAATAGAAATCTCCATTAATTCCTTTACACTAGAAATTCCATTTTTCTCATTTAAATGGTTAAATTCCAATTATGGTGGAAATTCCTCTTTCATCATTTAAATTTATCTATGCAAAAAGATAAATTTAACTAAAATCTTTCTTTAATTTTTAAGTAAAATATACATTATTTTAATATTCTAATTTTTCTCTTACTTCATTGGAATACATGGATTTCTATTGTCATGGGAATTTCTCTTTAAAAATGAATTACTAGAAATTTCTCTTTTTCCTAATTAAATATTTAAGCATAAATATTAAAATCAAATTTTCCATGGTTATAATGAGAAATATTCAATTAATCTAGGATGATTAATCCTAGAATATGATAGGAAGTCCTCTTTTCATATTATGTACGAAAATAATTTATGTGTTAATTTTTTAGAAATTTTGCCATAGCTCCGCTGCTATTATTGATAATTTTCAATAATTTTGAAAACATAAGTTTAGTAATACCATATGATAGAATAACTATTATTTGGATCAATATCCAATTATGGACTTGATTCCTAAGTTTTTTAAAAATTAAATAGCATAAAAGCATTAAAAAAGCTACTTTTTTGGCCTCTAATTTGACAAGCTTAGAAATTACTTTTAGATTTGAGAATTGCTTCATGAGAAGCATCATTTGAATATAGAATAGGTCATAGGAATGACCATTCTTTTGGGGAGAGAGAGATATGCTTTAAAAAAAACATTTTAATTTAAGCATAAATGTAAAATTTATAAGATTTATCACAAAAATTCATTAGAGAGTTTCAATTGCATTAAAGATCCATTCAATTGAATGCTTCTCAAGCTTGAGAGGGGTTGAGAAGTGCGAAACATTTTGAGATTTAAGAAAAAAGACCATAAACCACACTTTACCTCTTAATTTGCTTGATTCTTTAGTCAAGCCCCCAACCAATCAATTGGTTTGGTATGTTGATGAAGATTCCAAGGAAGATTGAAGAGAGAGAGAAGCTCCAATCTCTTCAATTTGTAGAGGATTTTTAGATGATAATAGAAGATAAGCTTATCTTAGAGTAATATCGACATAGTTTAGTTCACAGATGAGAATACAAAAGAATGAGGGTCTATTTATAGGTGAGGGAGGCCACTAACTGAGTCCAACTAGGTTCTAGAATTTTTCAGCTTCAGTTTGGCTGAATTTGGACAAGATTTGGACCAGTTTGGCTCCCTTTTTGATTTGGTTTGATCCAGGAGAGAGGAGAGATAAAAATATCCTATTATTTTTTAGTTTAAAACTCCTCCACACATGTGAAATAGGTGCCTCCTTGAAGGCTCCCCTTTTCCTTACCAAGGTGTCGAAAATGAATGATTACTCCAAAATATCTCATTTTTTAGTAATATTTCATAATTTTTAACTAATAAATCTTGTACTCAATCAACTCTTCATCTTATGTGGGCATTTACTCATTTTTGGGTATTTTCTTTTATTCATTGGATTTATCTCATCCCAACACTTGGATTAATCTTATTGGTCCATAGAAACCTTAAGTGGACCATAATCCAAAAATTTTAGAAAATCTTGACCCTTAGGCTAAGGTATTCTACATTTTTAATTAATTCAAATTGCACCTTGGAAAATTTATTTTGATTTTCTATTTCAAGAAAACATATTTTTGATATTTATAGAATTTATATGTCCAAAAATATCCCAATATTGAATTACCACTCTTTAGAAATTTTTATCTCACTAGGCAAAACAAGGAAAAATAATATTCTCTTGTATTCAGAAACATGGAATGATTACAGGGTAAAGAAGTAAAGGCTTAATCATTATTCAGGCTGAGGAGGAATCTTACATCCTCTCCCACTTGAAAAACGCGAGATGTCCTCGTCTCGCAAAGTAGAGGTAATCCTTCGCCAACTCTTTTTCTTTCTCCCAGGTGGCGTCTTCTAGAGGGAAGAACTTCCACTTTACTAAGAATTCTCTGAGGACTTTTCTCCTAAGAATCTTCTCCCGAGCGGCGTCAAGGATTTCCTCAAGTTGGAGTACCATCTGGCCTTGAGTCGGAGAGATTAATTGTTCATCATATCAAGCACGTGACTCCGGCTGGGTACATATTTCTTAAGCAAACTGACATGGAATACATCATGTACCTTGAGATGGGGAGGCAAAAGAAGTTTGTAGGCTAGATCGCCCACTTTCTTTATGACAGCATATGGCCCACAATATCTAGGAGAGAGTTTCTTGTACTTCCCTAAGGATAAGAAACTTCTTTTTGGTCGTACTCGAATGAAGACCATATCTGATTCTTCAAACTCTCTCTCTGATCTCTTTTTATCTGCATACTACTTTTGCCTGTCTTGGGCTGCCTTTATATCTTTACGGATTGATTGCATTTGTTGGTCCATGTCATCAAACATTTGTCTGGATATTTCGACTCTGATCAATGGGTCAGACCAGGTCAATGGTGTAAGGCAATCTTGTCCATACAAAGCTTTGAAAGGACTTATTCCAATGCTTCGATGATAAGAAGCATTGTAAGCAAATTCGACCAGATGCAAATGGCTTAACCACTTCTTGGGTTCCCTGCCAGCATGACCGAAGGATATCTTCAATTACCTGGTTCACTCTTTCAGTCTGGCCATCTGTTTCAGGGTGATAGGCTGTGCTGAGATCCAAGAAAGTTCCTACTACTTCGAAGAATGCAGTCCAAAATTTCGATGTGAATTTGGGATCTCTATCACTTACTATCCTCTTGGGTAAACCATGCAATCTGAAGATCTCTTTAAGGAAAACTCTGGCAACATCTACTACAGTTTCTTTCACTGGAATCAAATGGGCAACTTTGGTTAGCCTGTCAACTACCACAAAAATGGAGTTGTAACCTAATTGTACTAAAGGTAATCCAGTGACAAAGTCCATACTAATACATTTCCACTTCATCTGTGGAATGTCTAGAGGCTGAAGTTTCCCTGGCATCTTGACTCTCTCTGCCGCCTTGACTCTCTGACACATTAAGCATTTTTGCACATGATCAAGTACATCCTTTTTGAGTCCTCGCCAGAAGAAGCTTTTCTTCATCACAAACATATAGGTTTTTATAAACCCTCGATGTCCAACTATCAGGCTATCATGGGCTTCTCTCAGAATTCTTCCCTTTATTCCCTCATCATTGGGAATACATAGCCGATTATTATAATACATGCATCCTTCATCCAATTTGTATCCAAGAACTCGACTCATTTCCTGAGGAGTCTTGCTTTCCTACATGAGAAGGGTAGCAATAGGGGTAAAGAATTTGTCCTGCATGATTTTCTCCTTTGCTTCACTGATCAATGGATTTGACACCACTGTAATTGCAAAGCAAGGAGGCTTTTCTGCTGAGCGCATCTGCAACCACATTTTCTTTTCATGGCCGATACTTAATTTCAAAATCAAATTCCTACAGGGTCTGCATCCATCTCCTTTGACGCATGTTGAGATTCCTTTGGGTGAAGATCCACTTCAGACTTTGATGATCTGTCACATCAAGGTGAACCTTTGTCCCAAAAGATAATGTCTCCACAACTTCAGAGCATAAACTAATGAGAGTAATGGACGACATAATTCCTCTCATATGTTCTGAGTTTTCTGGATTCTTAGGCTACTGCATGACCTTCCTGCATCAGAGCACTGCCTAAGGCAAAAACCCACTGGCATCAGTAATACCTCAAAGGGTTTGGTAAAATCTGGCAATTTAAGGATAGGGTTGGTTACTAAGGTTGTCTTGAGTTTGTCAAAGGCACTCTGACACATTATTGCAGTCCACTGAAAAAGTGTACTCTTCTTGAGAAGGTTAGTTAAAGGGGATGCTATCTGAGCATACCTAGGTATAAAGATCCTATACCATCCGGTTAACCCTAGGAATCCTCTGACTTCCTTTATTGTCTTAGGTTCTGGCCATTCTACTACTGCTTGGATCCTTGCGAGGTCAGGATAAATCCCATTCTTTGATACTATGAATCCCAAGTATTCTACCTGGTCAACAGAGAAAGAACACTTGCTCTTCTTTGATACTATGAATCCCAAGTATTCTACCTAGTCAATAGAGAAAGATCACTTGCTCTGATTTGATACTATGAATCCCAAGTATTCTACCTGGTCAACAGAGAAAGAACACTTGCTCTTCTTTGCAAAGAGTTGGTGTTTCCTTAGGTTTTTTAGGACCTTGCGCACATGATCTTCATGATCTGCAGCATTCTTTGAGTATACTAAGATATTCTCAAAGAACAAAATGATAATGCTCATAGCGAGTATTGAATGCTGTCTTTGGGATGTCCTGCTCTTTGATTCTGATCTGGTAGTACCTAGATTTGAGATCTATCTTTGTGAACATTTGGGTCCCACTTAACCGATCCAGAAGTTCATCAATCCTAGGAATATGATACTTATTTTTAACTGTTCTTAATTGATTTAATCCTTTGTAGTCAATACAGAGTCTTCACGTTCCATCTTTCTTCTTTTGAAAGAGAACGGGCGCACCCCAAGGTGAGACACTGGGTCTAACAAATCCCTGTTCTAACAGTTGTCTTAACTGCTCCTTAAGTTCTATAGCTTCAGGGACTGGCATTTTGTATGCACGCTGAGCCACTAGCTGAGCTCCGGGGGTTAATTCGATCTCATGATCTACTTCACGAGACGGAGGCATCTCAGTCAGCTCTTCAGGAAACACATATGCATACTCACTTAACCACTTTGGTTCTTTAACCTTGCATTTTATGTCTACTGGATTCATTTTAACGACATACACAGCTTGCCTCTTTTTGAGCCCTTTTAATAATTTGGAAGCCTTGACTAATTGCAGCACTGGGGATCCGAAAATTCCAATTCCTTGAACTTTATTCCTGTGCAGGTCTAGGAAAGAGATGGTTCCTTTAATGAATGTCAGCCTGATTCTTTTGGAGCCAATCCATCTATAAAAATAATTTCTTTGATTAAAAATTCTTTATTAATGAAGCTTACAGAATGAAAATACAATATGAAAATGCTTTTTCTGAGTTTTTATTATCAATTTCTAATAAGAATTTGCTTATCCTTACTAGATTTCAACAAAGCTCTGATACCAACTGTGAGATCCCTGCCCCTCCGCGGCGGTACCCTCCGGCGGGCGGAAGTGGCGTCGGCCTCCCGCGCGGGGCGGGGATCTACACTCGAGGCCTCGCCCGCGAATGTCCGGACGAGAGGCTAGCCCATCGATTTCTCCCATACCAAACCCAAAAAAACTCCCCTCGCTCGGAAGGCACAGACGATTCCGCCATGGGAAGAATCTGCTAACGGGGGAATTATTCTAACGAGTCAAGTCTTAACTAGTTAAACTGGTCTGACCGAACCTGAAGTCACATGGTCAGATCAAGAAGAGACTTGCACTTGGTCCATGGAATCACTGCTATTTACGAGGCACAGCCGCTGATCCCCTCCCACAGAACAAGGTCTTCTTAGGATTTAATCTAATTAACGTAACTAATCATATCTAGTTGTTTCACAGGAATCCTCTGATCTAGCCTAACCCCATCTGGCCCATGGGTTAGCCAACCACCCGACCACTGTATTGGTGGGATTCCTTTATAAAGATTTGGTTGTGTTTTTGCCCGAGTACCGAGGGAAAGAGTTCCTAGGCCCCCTAGCTGGTGATTCATGCAGGTAGGCATGCCACGTACACACCCAATACAAAATTGCCATTTATAATAGATTCGACTGGCTTTAAAACAATCCTTCAAGAGAAATCATAATATTTCTCATCATCATTTTTCAAAAATCCGAGTCCATTGTATTACAAAATGTGTCCTCTGGACTCTTCGTTTGAAGACCAACTCACCAACCAACGAGATCCAGTATCAAAATTTGGTTTCCAAAAATCTTTCCTTTTAGTCCATCCGAAATCTTCCTCGACGTATGCATGGGTGTCCTAGCAACCGCGAGCCCGTGCATCACCTAGTCAAAACCCTCTAGGATCCTCCTTAGGTGTCCTAGCACTTCACTCAGGACCGCTTCGTCGGTCCTTGCCCATCGTACCGAAAGCGCACCATTTTAACCGTACCGAGGCTAGTCAAGACCTCGACAAGCTTTGTCTCACGAGCGACGTTCCTTAACGACTCCCCGTCGTCTCAGCTGTTCCAAAACGAACCTCCTCTTAGTAAAACATATGCCAAATGCTTCCTCCCAGCATTCAAGCGTAAAACAATCCTTTGAATGAAAAATAGAGGTTCCAATACAAGTAAAATTCCCAATTTGAGATTGGTTCCACAAAACCCTTTTCTCCATAATTCTCGGTTTCATAATGAGGATCCTTGATCTCTCATGAGGGTAATCCGCCCATCATTTTGTCTGTTTATCCAACTAGATTCTTGGTGGTGAGTTCGGTCAAAGGAAAAACTAGTTTAGTTCCGGTAGTCTATTCTTTGTGTTCAGGGACTAGAATCGATCACGAAGTTTTTGCTTGATTCACATCGAGAGATGGACAAGTAGGTTTACTATCCATCCCTCTCGTAGTCTAACCAAATTCATTCGGTTTAATTCTTACAAGGATTCCCTTCAGATAAACATCTAATTTTGGGTAGATATCAATTTAGTGATTTCACCAATTAAAATATCCAAAGATATTCTTTTTGCCACATAATTTCTCGACCTTAATTCATTAGGTAGAATTATGGTGGAAATTCATCTTTTGACACTAAGATTTAATTCAAATCCATATTTTCTTAAATATCATAAAAATTCTTCTTTTAACTAAATACCAATACCTATTTTTTTGAGTAAACTTAAAATCCCTCTTTTTCTCATTGAATGAGTGCAATCCAATTATCATGGGAACTCCTCTTTTACCATAAATTAAATCTATCTAAAATTCTCTTAAAAATTACATAATATATTAATTAATTCCATTAAACTAAAAACTCCTTTTTTCTCATTCAAATGATTGAATTCCAAATATGGTGGAAATTCCTCTTTCATCATTTAAATTTATCTATGTAAAAAGATAAATTTAACTAATTTTTCTCTTAAAAATTAAATAAAATTCTCCATTAATTCCTTTACACTAGAAATTCCACTTTTCTCATTTAAATGGTCGAATTCTAATTATGGTGGAAATTCCTCTTTCATCATTTAAATTTATCTATGTAAAAAGATAAATTTAACTTAATTTTCTCTTAAAAAATAAATAGAAATCTCCATTAATTTCTTTACACTAGAATTTCCATTTTTCTCATTTAAATGGTTGAATTCCAATTATGGTGGAAATTCCTCTTTCATCATTTAAAATTATCTATGCAAAAAGATAAATTTAACTAAAATCTTTCTTTAATTTTTAAATAAAATATGCATTATTTTAGTATTTCAATTTTTCTCTTACTTCATTGGAATACATGGATTTCTATTGTCATGGGAATTTCTCTTTTATCACAAAAATGAACTACTAGAAATTCCTCTTTTTTCTAATTAAATATTTAAGCATAAACATTAAAATCAAATTTTCCATGGTTATGATGAGAAATATTCAATTAATCTAGGATGATTAATCCTAGAATATGATAGGAAGCACTTCAATCCATGATGCACACTTCTAATCCATTTGCACAAGCTTTTAAGTATGTGGGAAGAATGTTGAGTGACAATCCAAGTTTGGATTTGAAAATGACTATATGTGAGACGAAATCCACATCTAGGCAGTACTCAATGCCAACAGCTTCCGAGATTGCTGGTATCATGATTGGTCAAGGTGATGATCATAATGTTGGTCGTCGTGATATTTTATTGCATACTCGAGAAGGCACATGCAAACACATCTCTAATTTGCATAGGTGCTATATGCCTCTTTTGTACGTCATGTTATTTCCAAGAGGGGAGGACGGATGGCACTTGAGAATCCCTTATGCTGATGCACAAGTGAGTGCATTGAGAAATGGTCATTGTGTGACTCAACGACAATACTATGCTTATCGATTGCAAATTCGCCCAGATACAAATGCATGCTTGCTACGTGGTGGAAGGTTGTTGCAACAGTTTATGGTTGATGCCTATTGTAGTGTTGAAGAGTCACGATTATCTTGGCTACGCCATAATCAAAAAAGTTTGCGTTCAGAGGTTTATAGTGGTTTAGCAGACATGCCTCATTTGGAAGGAAGTGGAAGTGGTATTGCAGGAAGGACAGTGGGAAGTAGAATAGTGTTACCTTCCAGTTTTACTGGTGGGCCACGACAAATGTATCAACTTTATCAAGATGCCATGGCAATTGTTCGTTCAAAGGGCAAGCCCGATTTATTCATTACTTTCACCTATAACCCAAAGTGGCCAGAGGTATTAGATGCTTTACTCCCGGGGCAAAGTGCATGTGACCGGCCTGATTTGACTACTAGAGTGTTTCACCAAAAACATTCAGATATGATGAAAAATATCGTGAAGAAGGAGCTCTTTGGTAAGGTGATTGGATATGTGAGTGTCATTGAGTTCCAAAAAAGAGGATTGCCTCATTCACACACGTTATTGATCTTGGATAGTGCCCATAAACCTAAGACTCTCCAAGACTATGACAGATTAGTATGTGCCGAATTGCCTGACAAGCAAATGTTTCCTGCTCTGCATGATGTCGTGTTGCATTGCAATATCCATGGGCCCTGTGGGCCATTCAATCCAAGTGCAATTTGTATGGATAAAGGAAAATGCACAAGGAACTATCCACGAGCTTTTGCATAAGAGACTACTGAGACTACTGTGGATGAGAGTGGTTACCCCATGTATATGCGTCGAAATGATGGAAGAACTGTGGCATTGAAAAAGTGTAATGTTGATAATAGATGGGTTGTGCCATATAACCCTTATCTTTCAGTCACATATAATGCTCATGTAAATGTGGAAATATGCTCAACAATAGCAGCAGTGAAATATCTTTATAAGTACATATACAAGGGGCATGACAGAGCAACAATAAGATTTAGCATTGTACAAGGTGGGGATGTTAATGCTGCTTGCGTAGTCGATGAGATTCAGAGGTATTTGGATGCACGTTACGTCTCTGCATCAGAGGCATGTTGGAGACTCTTTGAGTATGATTTACACAATGAGAAGCCTGATGTGCAACGGTTGCAGGTACACTTAGATGGGGGTCATAATGTTATCTTTAGAGATGATGATAATATTGCAGATGTTTTTCAGAGGGAAAATGTAGGCAAGACTACTATGACTGAATGGTTTACCTGCTGTAATCAACAACATCCTGAAGCAAACAATACATTGCATAGTGATTTCCCTCAACAATGGGTTTGGAACTCCAGGTTGAAGAAATGGACCAAAAGAAAGATTGGAAACACTATAGGGCGCATGTACTTTGTAGCTCCTTTGGCAGGTGAGGCATACTATGTTCGCCTACTTCTTGCAATATGTAAAGGATCTAAGTCATTTGAAGATTTGCGTTCGCTCAATGGTCACATCTATCCTTCTTTCAAGGCAGCTTGCATTGCCAGAGGGATACTGGAAGATGATTCTGAATGGGTTGCATGTATGGAGGAAGCATCATCCATGCAAAATGCCTTGCAATTGAGATGTCTTTTTGGTACTATATTGCTATTTTGTGAGCCTTCCTGTCCAGGAATATTGTGGAAGAGATTTCGAGAAGAAATGATAGAAGATTTTCTATACCAGTTAATCGAGAAGCAGGGGTCAGTTTATTGGTATTGAACAATTAGCTGAAACTCATGCACTACTACATTTAGAAGAAATTCTTCGTGCTCAGAGACGGACATTGGCAGATTTTGAAGGAATGCCTGAACTAAACAGAACTGATTTGGAAGTCTTGGGTGAAAATAGATTGATTTTGGAAGAGAGATCTTTTGATACTGTCGAACAATCTAACCTGTCAAGTGCTATGGAGTCAACATTAACAGATAGCCAGCGTGTTGCTTTCGATGTTGTAATGCATGCAATTGCGACAGATGCAAGTGACATTTTTTTCCTGGATGGTCCGGGGGGATCGGGCAAGACCTATTTGTATAATTGCTTGCTTGTGCGAGTACGTGGACAAGGGTATGTTGCTTTGGCCACTGCATCGTCAGGTATTGCTTCTCTACTCGTAGCGAATGGACGTACTGCACATTCTAGATTCAAGATACCTCTGGAGCTAAACAATTCTTCAACTTGCAAAATCCCTGTACATGGACAACTTGCTGAGGTTTTGAGAGTTTGTAAGCTCATTATTTGGGATGAGGCTCCAATGATTCATCGTTATGCTTTTGAAGCATTGGATAGGAGCTTACAAGATGTATTATTCTCAGATAAGCCATTTGGTGGAAAGGTTGTATTAATGGGGGGAGATTTTAGACAAATCTTGCCTGTTATTATGAAGGGAAGACGTGAGGATATTGTTAATGCAGCATTGTGTTGTTCCTTTCTATGGAACTCTATCAAAGTCCTAAAGTTAACTGAAAATATGCGTATTCAATCAAGTAATACTAATGGATGCAATGAGTTTAAACAGTGGGTCATGAATATTGGGAATGGAGTGGATTGTAGCGATGATAATACGATGGTGACACTACCAAGTAATATGGTCTTGCAAAGATCGACTCTTAAAGACTTGGTACATTGGGTATACTCTGAATTGGCTATCACTACGACATATGCTTCATACTTTAGTGAGCGTGCTATTCTTACTCCGATAAACAGTCAAGTGGATATTGTGAATAAGACAGCTTTGGATGCAATGCCTGGTGAGCCTAAGCAATATTTCAGTGCAGATTTAATTCTTGAAAATGATGAAAATTCATTCCTATATTCCACAGAATTTTTGAACACAATCGACCTTCGGGGCGGATATCCACCTCACTGCTTGGTTTTAAAGTTAGAAGCTCCTGTTATTTTGCTTCATAACTTGGATCCAAGACGTAGACTCAGTAATAGTACACGGATGATATGTAAGGCCTTTCACTCTAAAGTCTTGGAGACTGAAATCATCACTGGTACTAAAGTTGGTGAAAGAGTATTTCTTCCACGGATTACCTTTATATGCAGCGAGGCCCAACTACCATTCACCATGAGGCGGAGACAGTTTCCCGTGCGGCTGGCATTTGGCATGTCAATAAACAAATCACAAGGTCAAACCCTAAATGTCTTGGGGTTGTATTTGGTGACTCCAGTGTTTACTCATGGGCAATTGTATGTCACGTTGTCTCACGAGCACGGTCTCCTCATGCTGTGAAGGTGTTACTTGAGGATAACGCTAATGTGGAGTGTTCATTTGATAATCTTCAAAGTTATACACCTACAACAAACAATATTGTTTATAAGGAGATCTTGATGACTTCAGAGTGACAAGTCAGGTTTCTTATTTAGCAATTTGATTAATTTTGTTGTGATTTCTTTTTTTATACATATTTGTCCATGGTAAAAGTACCTATTTTTGTTGTTTATGTTTTGACAGACATGTCTAAGATTACCTTTACATTGGACATGCCTTTGTCGAGGATAGTAGGTGAGTTATTCTCTATATTTGCATAACTTTTCTTGATTACAAAGTATGGAACATGACATTCTATACTGATGTTGTCTATCTGTACAGAGCCACCACTATGGTCAGCTCCTATTACTGCAGGTCACGTAGCAGGGATTATGATTGATGCTTATAGGGATGGGTAAGTATAAGTGTAATTGTTAGGCATTGTATGAATATTTTTTGAACCTATATATAAATAATTATATAACCTATTTGTTATGCTTTGATTTTAGGATATTGCATGACATTGATACGTTTATGGTAAGAGTTGTCGACGAAGGCATCGAGATGTACGGGATCGATGTTCCTGATGAGGAGTGGGGTGTCTATTTGTTTTGGAGAGAGATGGACAGATGCTTTGCATCATTTGAGGGGTATTCAGTATCCGATGAGTGGTTGTTTCTTACATCCATCATGACCATTGGTATTCGTTATGGGTTTTATACTAGAGCTCCTCATGTACCATCCACTCGATGTTCTATTGTACGAGGTAATTTTGATTATGTTTTTCTATTATAAGATTTTTTTTTGAGATTTTATTTATCGATGTGTCGTTATGTGCAGGTCCTTTTGAGATTTGATTTATCGTTGTTTTGTTTGTGCAGGTCCTTTGCATTCATCGATAGTAGAGCATGTGCGGGATGGATCACCGCTTTACAATAGAGAGAGTATTGTGATGAGGAGACAATTGAATGATCCTTCTCACAAGATAAGAATTCAATTTGTTGATTCTGACATTACTGACTGAGAATACGTATTTTGTGGTGCATTTTGAGAATATGTAATATTGGTCCTTTTTTGCATCTTCGTATGCTACATTACTATGATATTTTTGTTTTCGTACGAGACATGGATGTTATTTTGAGATATGTATATATGAAGTCACTTGAAATAATGTATTGTGTTTACTTAAAACATGACCTAAATTGGAAAAACGGAGTCTATTTTTTCTGGAACTCTACTTGCCGTAGTAATTTTGAAGTCATTCTCTCTTCTCCTCTGTCTCTGTTTCTGTTTCTGTCTGTGTCTCTCACACACATTGGATTGAAGAAGCGACAAGAGAAGCGAGGAGGGAGAAGAAACGTGAAGTAGAGCTACCCGAGGCATGGCGGAAGAGGGGGAGCTGTGCAGGCTGGAGCGCAGGGGTAGCTTCTACGTCCTCACTCTGATGGGCAATGGAGAGCACCGCATCAATCCTCTGCTGGTGGACTCCATTCTGGCATGTCTGGCAACTTTACCCTCTCCATCGCCATCGCCATCGCCATCGCCCTCGCCATCACCAGCATCTGCAGCAGCCCTCATCACCACAAGCCACGGCAAGTTCTTCTCCAATGGCCTCGACCTCGCCCACCCCTCCCGCTCCGCTGTGAGCAGAAAATTCCAGGAGCTTCTGGAAGCCTTCCTGAAGCTTCCCATGCCCACCATCGCTGCCGTCTGCGGCCATGCCTCCGCCGGGGGTTTCATCTTCGCCCTAGCCCATGACCACATCCTCATGCGCAAGGACCGGGGCTTCCTCTACATGAGCGAGATAGATGTCCACATCCTCATCCCACCAGGCCCCATGAACCTCATCAGGTACAAGATGCCCCCGAGGGCTTTTCGTGACACTGTGCTCTGTGGTACCAAGCACACCGCAGAGATGGCCCTTGCTGCAGGCATCATAAACTCTGTGCATGAGGACTCTCAGAGCACTGTGGAAGCTGCATCGAAGCTTGCCCAGGAACTTGTTGCCAGGAATTGGAGCCCCAGCTTTTACCGCGACATGAGGGCGGCCATGTACCCCAAAGTATTTGAAGAGTTCAATCGATCTGCGGAGCATTCAAAACTCTCTGCTGCCTCCAAGCTCTGAGAAGCTTTGATGCACACAGGAACCTGCAAGCTGTAAGTAAATGTATGCTGCGTACAGTTATTATTCTTTCATCTTCCTCTGTGATAGGCAAAGTGCTCCTTGCTTTTTCCTTATGCCGCATTTGGAAGCTTTTTGAAATTTCATTGAAAGAATGGTAGTTTTGGCTGCTTCATATGCTCAAAGGTTTGATACAATTGTATATACTGTAACGATAGACAGCATAGCATCATCGGGGCAGAGTATGCTAGCTATTATATGCACTTTCGTGCAGATTTGTCTTGTACTCTGCTGATGAGCTAAGGCTCAGGTGTTGAAGTGAGCACCCTATGTGCATTGAAACAGTTAGTGTTGAGATTGACTTGACAAAAGTGTTTGGCAATTTGATACAATGGTTTTGGCTTTGGAGCTACACAAAATAGCACACCATAGCTGTGACAAGTCCAAAGATCAAAGCTAAACATGATGTTTTCTCTCTGCCCTACAGTTTCTGCTTCCACCGATTCCGCTTGCAGCTTCCAATCTACAGATTGCTGTTCTAGTAAGCTTGCACATGCATTGATCAGACATTTGAGGTACTCTGAGTTACTTCAAGTTACTGCTTGTGTCAGATATATTTCAGTTTTCCCATTTCTTTGTCGTGTAAAATTTTCGATGACTTAACAGTTAGATGCAGTGATTTATCTGCTTCTCGTATGCCATTGTCGGATGCTATCTGGTCCTTTGATTTGGGTGCTACCAAGCACATTGCTAGAAGTTGTTTGCCACCTTGAGAGATTCTCCGTCAAGTGGTGCAGTTTTGTGTACTAATAATGCATCCTATGCCATTAAAGGCATTAACAATGTGGAACTAACATCATGTTATAGGGACACATGTACTCTTGTTGTCACTTTGCATGTACTTAGCATTTGTAAGAATCTGATTTTTGTCTCAACACGTACAACAGATGGTTTCAAAATAAAGTTTTCTGATCATTGTTGCTCCATTTGTGATAGAATTGATTTTGATGCGCTTCTTCTTTTTGGTACATTGCGCAAGGGCCTTTACAAGCTTGACGTATATGATAGTAGTGATTCTCATGATGATACAATAATTGCTTCCACATCATAAATTATGTGTGATATTGAGCTCTGGCACGCTCGTCTTCAGAATATGGTTTAGGTGTTGCCACCTATGTAGCTCCCACACAATCTGTTGACATTGCGGACCAATCAAAGGGGGGAATACTTGTCACATGTAAGATTGTCAATTGGTGTTGGTTCATGTCATGCAACATTGCATGATGCTACTATGCTTGACATTGATCTTGGAAATGATCCGTACTCAAAATCAAGATTGTTAGTTGGTGCTATGTGTGACATTGATCCTGATGATGATTTGTCTTTAGCTGATTATGCTTTATAAGATAGTTGTCAACAGAATTATCTCCATGGCTTTGGTGTTTGAAGGGGGACACATGATGTGTATTGCTGATGGTGATGTCTTAGTCACTTATGCATTTGACCCCTTAGTTGTGCTGTGTCTTGGAGACATACCTGTATGTAGTGATGCTTTACTTGCTTAGATGTATTACTTATGTTGAACCAGCTCCTTGTTTGAGTTTCCTCACCTTTGCAGCTCATTGATGACATGGATGCTAATGGAGTCAGACTGTTACATTATTCAGATTGGTTGTCTTGTCACTATGCATAATTTAGGGTTCATCTATCTCAATCTATGTGGGATTACACATATTATTTATTTTTCCATACTGAGAGGTTTCCTTATATTCTCATTGTCTGGTTGGATGTATGCCCTGCTGCCCCCAATTGACAAATTGTTATATCAACATTTTTGGTAGAGTTTGCTAAATCATCCCACTTCCATTGTTGATTCCACCTTGTCGGCTTGTCCATTGACACGGGTTATATTGGCATTTAGTGGACCTTGATAGTTAGTGCTCACATTCTTTGTTTACTGCTAACTCAACTGAGCCTGTTTTGGTTCTGAATTAGTTCTCTGTTGCCTGCTGACATTCAGTCAAATTCAGCAGTCT
Organism: Cibotium barometz; assembly: GCF_041138505.1. Lineage (NCBI taxonomy): Eukaryota > Viridiplantae > Streptophyta > Polypodiopsida > Cyatheales > Cibotiaceae > Cibotium > Cibotium barometz. The sequence continues at coordinate 29,349,542 of NC_141046.1, forward strand.
CAATTTTCAATATTGCTCTACTACCATGGGTCATGCATTACTTGAAGGGCATGCAACCATTGTGATTTTTTGCTGACTGCAGTCGGACACGCGTTGTCTTTGGACATACATCTCATTTGGCTGCTATAGCCCTTGTTGCTTTTGTAGTATCTCAAGAGTCATTTTCTCCTTTTGCTGCTTTAGGAGCTAATAATCGGGTTCTAGTCATACGTTCAGTTTTTTGCTGCGCTGACCATCAGCAGATTCAAATTTCAGTTGGATGACCATTAGCAGATTTAGCAACAATTAATTTGTTCGTGACGTTACAATTAGGTATCAAGTTCATAGTTATGATGTTGTCCCTTATCAGCGAACTATCAAATGCTTTATTACATATGCATTACTTGTCTTGAAATTAAGTATGCAGTGTCACATTTGAGTAAATTTCAGCATTGTCCCAGCTTTGGCATTGGCACACAGTGAAGTAGAAATGCATTTTCTTTATGCTTGCCGCCTCCACTAATAGCTATTGGGCATGATGTTTTGACACTAAGGTGTCCAACAATGGTAACTATTTCCAACAGTAGCCACTGTAGGTTGTGAAGCTAAGTACAACATAGCATTCACAGCTATTGTGGAATGTGTATAGCTCTACACTCTATCGGCAAATCTTGGTATTAGATAGCACTTCTACCATCATTTTTCACTGACAGTCAGAGCATATATGCAACCGTGTGTGCGGACACAGCACAGTCAGGAGCATTATCATTATGTCAAGAAAGACTCCATGGAGGAGAGATTGCCTTGACGCATGTGTCTACATAGACCAGAGTAGTAGATGGGCTTACCAAGTCCCTTTTCAGAATCGTTTGCTGCTACACCCTATACACGTTCACACCATTCACTTTAGGGGGTTTGTTAGCCTAGAAGTCCCTAGTGTGAACAGCCCTACACACACAGGAACTTTTACCTTGTGCTTGGCAAGGGTTTTTTCCCATGTGACCGCACTCTTGTGTGTTAGCCACATAAACCCTAGGGCTAGGGCTTCTATCTGTACCCTTATACTCCACTCATTTCTTATCATTATCATCGAGTAATTTCTAGCTTCACTTATGGTCTCTCTCTCGTTCTTCGAGCTTGATTCGACTGTGTGCACGCGTGTGTCTGCGTGAGTGTGCAGAGCATCTTCTCCCTCATCCACAATGATTATAGGTTAGTGATAAAGTAATGGTCACAACCTATTATCTCAATTGTAGAGAATATTACTTCAAGTTATCTTATTAGTCCTTATTTGTGTGGCATCATCAATGGGACAAGGATGAAGAGAGAAATATAGGATCCGTGGAAAGAAGCCTCTTTACCTTGGATGAATACTTTGCCAGGCTTACTAATCTTAGTCTGTATCTTTCTCATATAAATTTCTTAATTATAAATATCATCATTTCTAACTTTTTGAATCCCAAGATTGATACTTTTCCCTGGTGATGTAATAAATGTAAAAAAAAAGAAAAGAAGTATTTTTATTAACTTCAAGTTATTCTGTTATTTAATCGGTGTAAAAGATTTTGATTCAAGAAGAGTCTTTTCTTTTAAAAGATATCATGAGGCACAGATGTAAGGCACAAAATGTTGAAGTAGAGGTATTTGACAATGATGTCAAAGAGGCACTTCATAGGTAACAGCCAGGACCGTTTTGAGGGGAAGGCAATAATCTTGGAGAGAAGCAATTTTTAACTAGACCGATTCCATGGACAAATTCTTTAACCTCGCAAACGTGATTGCAAATAACAAGATGGCCCTTGCTCGTCTCAAGATAATCAATATTGGTTGAAATAGTTGGAGGAATCATATTGAGTCAAGCCATGAAAGCATATCTCTAACAAAAGTTTTGTCCTTTAGGATTCTAAGAGGAGAAGATGAATAAGTTCTTGGAGTTATTTTAGGCGTAGGAAAATCCATCGAAGCATACCACTTATGTAGGCCTTGTTCACGCTCTCATGATGGATGATGAGACCCTTCTTCATTGATTTGTTCGAAGGTTGGATCCGTCACTAAATAGTGAAGAATGTGAAGACATGATTCATGGCCCCATTGAGCATTAGGGTCATAATCAAAAGTTTTTAGTAATCCAAACCCTAGCCAACTACCAAGGTAAAGATTTTAAGCTTTTGTTTGTTTGATACACAAAGTACTCATTCATTCATTTTGTGTAGATGCTTGCAGAACTTAGTAATTGATCAAAAGCAGCGTATACTAATGCAAGTGGAATTGGCTAGTGGAAAAATTCTTTTTATATGCCATGAGATGTATATGATCCTTAGACGGGAGCCTGACCAAATGTAAGTTCACAATTTTACCCTTAGGCATATATGCCATAATTCTTGGGAAGATTAGATTACTTGGAATGAAGCTATCCATTATCACAAGGGGACTATTTCCTTCATGAATCTTTATGGGAACAAAGTGCAAGGGATTGCAGTAATTGGATCTCCTACCTTACAACTTGTAAATACATTCAAACTATTGAAGGGACTTAAGAAAGAAGTAGGCAAGGAGTTAGATACTAACGATCCCGAATGGTTAAGTGAGTATGCCAACATAGTTCTATGAGGATTTGACCAAAATTCTCCCAACTCGTGAGGTTAATCATGAGATAGAGTTGGTACCTAGAGCTCATCCTATTGCAAGGAGAATTTATAAGATGGCCGTTCCAAAAGCAATTTAACTACTCAAGAAATGGTTGACATAACTTTTGGAGCAAGGCTTTGTTCGATCAAGTGCACCTATACTTTTTCATAAAAAGAAAAGTTGATTATCATGGGTTACATTAGCTAACCATAAAAATAAATATCATAACTTAAAGTCAGGGTACTACCATATTAGGATTAAGGAGAAGGATATTCCAAAGGTGGCCTTTAATACCCGATATAGCCATTATGAATTTACAATAGTGCTATTTGGATTAATAAATGCCCTTACCACCTGCAATCGATTAATGTAGAAAATCTTTAGAGAGCAGATGTATGATTTTGACAATATTATGGCCTACTCCAAGAATCTGCAGATCATGATTATCATGTGTGTGTAAAGTCTTGAAAACCCTCAGAAAGCATAAAATGTATGCTAAAAAAAGTAGAAACAGTGTACTTTCTTTACCAATCAAATTGAATATCTAGGATTCATAATGTGAAAGGATGGAATATCAGTCAATCCCAAAAAGATGCAAGTTGTTCTTCATTGGCTAGAACCAAAGGCGGTCATGGAAGCGAGGGGATTTTTAGCCTTAACATGGTGGTATCGAATCTTCATCTCCCAATATGCCAAGATTGCTTCTCCCTTGATTGCACTTCTAGAACAATCCATTTTGATGGTCTCCTATGTGTTAGAGTGCCTTCGATAAGATAAAAGTCGCATTAGATAAATCCAGTGTTAAAGCTACCAAAATTTGGGAACTCTTTTGAAGTTATCACTCTGATGCTAGTGGATTTATTGTGGGTGGAATCCTAATGCAGGAAGGATGCCTCAATGTGTATGGATCCCAAAATTTGAGACCACGTGAAAGGAACTATGACGTCCATGATTTAGAGTTGCTTGCAATAGTGCATGCCTTGAAGCTTTGGCGACACTATCCTCTTGGGTAGAAGTTCACTTTGGTAAGTGATGATAAGAGCTCAAAGTGCATGCCTTGAAGCTTTGGCAACACTATCCTCTTGGGTAGAAGTTCACTTTGGTAAATGATCATACGAGCTCCAAGTAGATCTTCACTCAAAATGATCTTAACATGAGGCAAAGAAGATGGATGCAAACTATTCAAGAGTTTAATGTTAATATCAAATATAGGTCAAAAAAACATAATTTTGATATCAAATATAGATAGGTCAAAAAAACATAGATAGATAGGTTATAATGTGATTGTTAATAGATATCAAATATAGGTCCAAAAAACATAATTTTGATATCAAATATAGGTCAGAAAAGCATAATGTAGTCACAAACAGATGTGCTTAGTACAGGAAATCCTCCTTACTCACCATGATAATCATAATTTCAAATCCGTTACTTATTGAGATTAAGGAAAAGATTGGGTCAAATAAACTTATTTACCCCCATCGTTGCCTTTCTTAAGTAGGGAAGCAAGATAAACCATTGAATGAAGAAAGTTTAAGGATTCAGGTTAGATGATAACTGCCTGTACTTCAACAACAATTGATTGTGTGTTCCTGAAAGTGGAGATTTGAAAAGAAGGATTTTAAATAAGGCTAATGATATCCCTATTGTAAGAAACCCTAGATATGTGAAGACTTTTATGGTTGTAAAGAAGAGCCTTTGGCCCGGATCTAAGAATGATGTACTACAACATGTTCAATCAGTGCTTAGTCTTCCAAAGGATCAAGGCCGAAAGAAAAAAATGACACGAAAGTTGCATCCTTTAGAAATCTCGCATATGAAGTGGGAGTTCATAAGCATGAATTTCATCATTGGATTGCCTTTGATAAGTGCAGGGTATGACTTCATCTTGCTCGTTAATGGATAGTCTAATGAAAGTTGTCCACTAGAAAAAGGACCTATATTGCAGTTCTTGATGTTGCTAAAGTCTCTTCGAAGGAAATATTAAGACTCCATGGATTGCTTAGAATTCTTTGCGCATAACCCAAGAGAAGTTCTCTCTCCTTGGGAAAGTACAAGGAACTGATACCAAGATATTGTGGACTATATGTAATTACATGGAGAATCTGAGATTAGGTCTATAAACTTTTACTTCCTCGTCTTTAAAAATCCATAATATCTTTCATATGTAAGTCTATTAAAGAAATATGTTAGAATTATGTCCTATCCTAGTTATATATTGGATGAACAAGGTACTTTTCCCACCCCCAAGGTCAAGTAGAATTGGAACCAAAAGAAGTTTTGGACGGTTAGAGAGAAAAGCCTCTTAGAAATAGGATCTTAAAAGAGTTTTAATCAAGTGGAAGTTTTTCCTAACTGAGGATGCTACCTAGGAGAAAGAGGAAGAATTAAGGAAAATAATATAAATTTTTTTGAGAGAAAAAATGAGTTATTTCTAAAAAATTAAATAATAATTATTATTCATAAAATATTATAGGGTGTGTGAGTATTAACTTTGGTAATATGCTAGGGTGTGTGAGTATTAACTTTAGTAAAATTTATAAATAGACAAGAATGCACATTTTAATTTAAACTAAAGATGAATGGGTAAAAACCCAAAGTCTAAGGTTGAATGGTAAAGTACAAAACATTAGGAGTAATTTTTAGGAATATTAAATGTGGAGGAGCGCATGGAGATTAATAGATAACTACATTCATACATAAATGTAGGAGTTAACTTGATGTATAACTGGATGCATGTGGGAGTGGTTTAGTGCATGGGAAATAAGAGGATGCATGAGTCTAAGGTTGAGTTGCATGGGATATTGTGTAGGCTACCAAACTTGAGTTAACTAGGGGAGCTTGTGGAGTAGTTATCACCTATCATTTTCAACCATATAAAGGCCCCCTTGCCTATGAGAAATCCATGAGTTTTTCTCTTGAGGAAGGAGAGTACATTTTGCATAGATTTCACTGCTACACTTATTCTTTGGCCACATGATTGTATTATCTAGGCTGTAAGTACTTAATTGGGCTCAAAAGAGTGAAAATTGGGAATTGTACAAGCCCTTGGGATCATCAAGCAAACTCGTGGGCTTTGTGAAGGAGAAGGCTTCAATTCTTAGCACACAGGGTACTGCACCTATAGACCCTTTATTCAAAATTTGTAATTTCTTTCATTTTCTTGTATTTTAATTATCTAAACCATGATAAATTAATTTTAGATTAAATAAAATTAATGGATTCTCAACTCCTACACAACCCCCAAGAATATAGTCCTCTAAAGGTCTAAAACTAACCTTACAACCTTATGCAATTTCAGATTTATGCTTAACCTTATGGATACTTTAGTAAATTTAATTAATTCTTGTTGCATAGTATTACTATGAATGCAAGGATTAGGATAAGATAACTTAATATGTAGGAAAAATTAATATGAATTAATTTATGGACATCCTTAGATTAAATAATTCCTAGATTAGCTTAGGTGTAGCAGTATGCATAAATGAGGTGTATCCAAGTTTAGGACAAATTTTAGATTAGTATATTGGAAGAATTCAATTAGAAAGATACAAATTATGAATTAGGGATCCCATGTGTAGAGAGAAGAAATAGTTAATAGTTCATAGCAAAAATGATACAAATTATGAATTAGGGATACCCCATGTGTAGAGAGAGAAGAAACACTTAATGGTGTAGAGAGAGAAAAGGTAGTAGAGAGATGGGGTATTACTTGAACTTATTACAAGTACCTAAAAATTGTTAGACTTGAAAATTAGATTTTCTTTTAGGAAAAATCAATGTGCAATTCATAATGATAGGTTAAAATTCTAGAGAGAGATTTTTTAAGAGAGAATACTTGTTTACATGCATTAAAGGTATGTTAGAATTCTAGAGAGAGAATATTTTAAAGGTATTATAGAGAGAATACTTGTTTACATGTATTAGATTTCATTTTAGGAAAAATTAAGGTGCAATTGACAAATGTAGGTTAGAATTCTAGAGAGAGAATATTTCAGAAGTATTATAGAGAGAGAATACTTGTTTGCATGGGTGAATTAAGGGAAATATTAGTCAAAGATCATAGGGTTAATTTCAAAGGTAAATTTATGGGAAGTGGTTTTTAGTGAGTTGGACAAACCTCAACAAGGGACATTATATTTTTAGATAGAGAAAGTCCTTTTTTCTCCATAAATGAAGGGCACATTATCTACCCCAATAAGTGCAAAGCCATACCCTAATTTTTTGGAAAATAAATTATTAGAGAGAGAGTCCATTTTTCTCCATAAATCAAGGGCATTGGAAGCACATTATCTACCCCAACAAGTGCAAAGCCATACCCTAATTTTTTGGACAATACATTGTTAAAGAAGAGTAGAAGAGTCCTATGTACATTAATGTGCACAAACTAAATGCTCCTTAGTGATCGGCTATAATGTCTTATGTACATTAATGTGCACAAACTAAATGCTTCTTAGTGATCGGCTATAACGTCTTATGTACATTAATGTGCACAAACTAAATGCTCCTTAGTGATCGGCTATAACGTCTTATGTACATTAAGGTGCACAAATTAAATGCTCCTTAGTGATCGGCTAATAGCTTATTAATTTAGGAATTGGAAGATTAAGACCAAGCTAGAGAAAGCAAGGTCAAGAAGTGCTCAGATAAAAGAGATAAAATCCTTAAGCTTATGGAATAACTGCTTATCCAACAACGATAAGAACGAATGAATCCAATCAAGAGAGTCCTAGTTTGGTCTCGATGGGATGGTGCCTGAAGCTTCACACCCATGAGGCTCATGCTTGTGAAGCTCACACCATGAAGGTTCATACCTATGAGGTTCAAGCTTGTGAATCTCACACCGTGAAGGTTCACTCCCATGAGGCTCATGATTGTGAAGCTCACACCATGAAGGTTCATGCCCTCGAGGCTCACACTCTGAAGGCTGAAGCTCACACCTCAAGAGCCACACTAAGGAGGTTGAGAGATGATGGCACAACCCTACTTTGAAACATTGACAAGTAGAAATATGAGGGAACCAACCCAGGGAATCACTGTGGATCCGAGTGTGTATCACACCTCGGGGGCAATGCTGAGGAGGCCAGGAGATATGAGGCTCACATAAGCAAGCCCAGAACCAAAAGTCTAAGGATAGAGGACCTACAGCTCAGATGCAACACTAAGGAGGCCAGGAGGCATGAGACCTACATCTGTGAGGCTCACAATGGCCATGAGGTGTGACCCATCTGAAGCAAGGTAGGACTCAACACTCCCACCCTTAGATACTAGTTGTCAATGTGAAGACATATCATGTCAATGTGAAGTAAATGATGATAAGCATAAGGTAATTAAATGCACAAACAACACCATAAAGATACCTTGAAAGTTCAAACCTTGAACATATAATAAAACAAGGTTCCACTCAGAATTTTGAAATATAATTAATGTATGTGTGCCACAATCAACTGCCAACTTGCACTAACTCCCTGCCAGTGGGTGGGTGAGTCTCATCTATGCCCCACCCAAAATTTTGGGGAGATAATCAATAATCAATTCCCATCACCCACTTAGCACTTATGCATAATACCAAACATACATTTGATAGCTGTTAATAACCGCTCCGGTTAACATCATTTTTCAAGCGTGGTCACCCTTCTTGTAACTTGTCCTTTTTATAATAGCGCAAAGTGCTTATTGCTAAAAGAGATATGGGACTCGACCAAGCTTATGGCTTATGTAATGCTGGTCATAGGAATGAGATGTGCATATAACTAGAAGGCTAGTTTTGGGCCCCCAATTGTAAATGGGCGGCCAACCATTGTAAAAAGTAAGCTCATGTATATAAGACATTTTATGGAATATGAAAAGGGACAATCCCATTTGTCTTTATTGAGTCTCTCTCTCTCTCTCTCTCTTTCTCTCTCTTCTTGTGGTTGCTTGCTTATGTTGTGTATACTTGCTTGCTTGATTGTTATGTATGCATGGTAGGATGGTATTAATCTAGATTCTCTTCTCCTCTCCCTTCTCTTGTCTCTTTACCGAGATCCCTCTTGCATGCATGTTAGCATTGAGAGAAGGTAGAACTTTCTATAACTCCCTCCTTTACTCTTCACCTAGCTTGTGAATCTCCACTTGGGTGATGCAAGTGGTGGTGGAGTGAGCCCCTAGTGGCCTCACAAAGGGGAGTTAACCCTCATTAGGGTTGGCTAAGTGCTATTCTCTAAATCGACCCTTGTATGGTTTCTTTCTCTTATTCTTTCCCTCTCTTGTGTGCAAGGCAGTATGTTTAGGTTAACAATAGCCAATTCATAGCACTAAATCAATTTAAATGCACACAACTATTTGCAACAAAAGGTGTCCTTGCACTAAGTCAATATTCAAATCCAAGCATAATCCACAATGTAACTTATGAAACATAAATAAATTGTTGGCAGTGGGCACTAAGTCAATATTCAAATCCGAGCATAATCCACAATGTAACTTGTAAAACATAAATTGTTGGCATGTTTCACAATGTATCTTGTGAAACATAAATTGTTGGCATGTTAGAGCCCACACACAAGGGCATGCATCTCTATGGACCATGAAAACACCACTTTAGCTATTAAATTATAACACAACACTATGGTTGTTAAACACCCAAAGACACTTTCTTGTCATTTAATGATAAGAACGATGGGCCTAGTTTGGTCTCGGTCACAATATGGTGAAATTTAAAGCCAATGCCACCTAGTTTTTAAGTTGGTATAGACTCTGTCTTAACAAAATAAGCTAAATAGATAAAGTATTTTGAGACACGCCATCTGAGCTATAAAAATATGGTCAAAATGAGCGCATTAGGTCCAAGAATGCGCATTTCCGTGGCCTAGTCAAATCAAAACCAATAAAAAAGAGACCAAAACGCCCAAGGGATTGATACTTGTCATCCTGACAATGAAAACTAATGTCCATGTGTGCTTACAGAAAAATCTGGTGAGGTGCTATAACACTCGCAACTTATAAAAACAAACTATGAAAACTTTAAAATTACCAACTTGACCGCTCCAAGTCTTCTTTCGAAATAAATCTTCTGATCCTTGAAGAGAAATGGCAACTCCCAAGGACAAGTTGTGTCGATGCCAAGATGTTCATAGACTATGCCAAAATATGCCCTCACTCGGTCGTATCCTTCGGGATGCACACACGAGATGTAAGAGTTGTCGAACAATACATGTTGATGTCGCACAGCTTGGCGTGAGAATCACTGGAAGCTGCCTTAATTGCCGACATTGAAAATGCTCCAAAAACACTCGAAATGTTGGTGATGCATCTAATGTGCTCACAACACATGCTGAGTGCCCAAGAGTCACCATTTCTCAAAGTCTACAGCTTCTGACTCAGTGCAATAGCTACGTTTCTTTGAGTTTCCAGCTTGGCACAATTGGATTGGGCAATGAACTAGGCTGCATCCATTTTCTCTTTCTGTGAGCTTGATCATGTGTCTTACAAGGTTGCAGTCCTGAGAGTTGAGGATTACCCTTGAGATGCTGTCAGCTAAGGTGAGAGGTGGCCTTTCTGGATCCACCTATGTGTCTCTATAATGTTCAAGACAACTTCATAAGAACTTGAGAATATGGTGCCATGAAAGTGGAATGCACATGGACACCTTACCTCTTTAGCAATCAGAAATGATTGATTAGAGGGGCCTCCTAACTAGGCATGCTCTTCGGGGGTCTTGCTGCCACTTGCCTCAGTTTTGTTGTTTGCTGTGTGGGGTTGTCCATCAAGTTTATCTCCAAGAATTTTGCAAAAGATTCTATGGAAGGTGTTTCTTGATCCATCTTTGGATTTTAGGTTGAGGGTATTCTGTGGGGGGAAGGGGACAAGAGGGGTGTGCTATGGAAGAAGCAACTTGATTGGGGTGGGAGTACATTGGTAGTTGTTCAATTTGGGGATCTCTTCCCAACCGATAGTAAAGAGTAATTTGGTGAGAGGATCATGGGCATCTTCAAACTTTCCAATAGGGTTGGTGTAAATCCTATGGAGCTCATGGTGGAAGTGACCTATGCAATTCATTGGCAATCCTTTTGCTTCAGACTGGGCGACTAGAGGGAGAGGTTACATTGGCTATATATTTATCGACGGTGGTGAGAACTCTGGTAGGAGTAACCAAGTCAAGGCCGAGAGATATCTTCGCACTTTACTCCATCCTTATTATTGACAGGGCCTCTGATAATATCACTGACCATCCCCTATGCACCACTAAGTTTTTGATATTATTTGTTACCATATTATAGTAGTGATGTGTGTGAACACACTTAGGACCGCCGGGGCACTTTTTCCCTCACTAGGAGGTTTTTTCCCCCGTGCATTGTATATACGCCCATTATCTTCTAGGGCTTGTTATCTTTCATTTTTGGCACTCATAATACACTACTGTGTTGTGCTCAAGCTTCCTCATCTTCTTGAAGTTGTGTGTGCATTCCTGCAACCCTAATTCCAACAATTGGTATCAGAGCAGGCTTCCTCCTCCCGGGCAGCATCACCGGCACCTGCCGCTTCATCTCCTCCGATTGCGACGAGGTTTCACGAGCGTCTGCAGGTTAGTATATGCCGTGGGAAAGCCCGTAGGGCTTGTTCGTTTCAGAATTTTGATCTGAAGTCATTTCGCCCTCCGTTTTTGCATTCCAAGTACTGCGCAGGCAAAATCGTCCTACTGTGCAGATTTTCTGTCAAGATTAAAATCTGCAGGACAGGTGCCCATTTGTCTGTTTTGGGCTGTGCTACATAGCACAGGTCGATTTTATACAGGTTTACCTCTTACAGACAGCATTTACATCTAGTAGTACAGTCATTGGCCATGGCTGACAACAATGATGTATTCCGCATGTTGGCTGCTGAGGATAAGTTGGATGGCACCAACTATCCATTGTGGGCATATATGATGCGACATGTATTGGTAGCAAAGGGGTTATGGAACATTGTGCAGGGTATTGATGCACGTCCTATTGTGGCTGGGAATGCTGCAAACACATCAGAAACAGGTACTGTTGATGATGGTGCAGGCACAAGTGCTGTAGCAGCTGTTCGAGAACCACCACTTTCAGCAGAGCAGATTCGTTGGGATGGTAGAGATGCGCAGGCTCATGCCTTGATTGCGCTGTCTGTCAAACGTACCATTATCCCACATATTCGCTCCTGCAGGACTTCTAAGGATGCTTGGGATGTACTTGCCACATTGTATCAGGCAAGAAATGAGGCTCGTGTTGCTTACCTCCGAAAACAGTTGGAGAGTGAGCATATGAACGAAGGTGATTCTATGGATAGCTTTTTGACAAAGATCAAGGATTTCAAAGAGCAGCTCATTTCTGCAGATGAAATCCTGTCAGACAGTTCACTTGTGCAGACTGTTTTGAATGGTCTACCAGATTCTTATCAGGGTTTTGCTTCCACTCTTCGCTTGATGATGAAAGGCAATCCCAATGCCTTATCATTTGAGGAGTTAGTTTCTGTTTTGCTGCAAGAAGACCAGTCAAGGCAAAACAGGAATATTATGCGTGTCGCAGATCAAGCTTTCGTTGCTAGTCAGAGAAGCGGGAAAGGTAAAGCTGGCTTTTCTTCTAGTAAGCAGAAATCTGCAAATGCTGCGCAACCAAAGAAGGAAGACAAAGATGAGAAGAAGGGTGACAAACAGAAGACATTTTGCAAGTACTGTAAGGGAAATGATCATGTCATCAAAGCGTGTCCTAAGCTGGCTGCGAAAGAGGCTAAGAAGAAAGAGGCTGGTATGGCTGTTGCAGATGCCTCTCCTTCTAACAATGAATCTGCTAATGTTGTTCAAGATACAGAATGGGCATTCAATGCGCAGTGCAGTTATGACCCATCTTTGCATGACACATGTATGTCTGCAGTAGATTCAGATGTATGGTACTTTGACAGTGGTGCCACTAAGCATATCACCTCGCAGCGCAGTTTATTCACTTTCCTTGAGTCTGCTCCCACAGGGAATACTGTCACTTGTGCCAATAACTCCTCTTATCCCGTTAAAGGAGTTGGACAGATTGTGCTGAATGTTGCAAATTGCAACACCTTTACACTTTTTGATGCATTGTATGTGCCAGGGATCAAAAAGAATCTGCTGTCAGTCTCCGCATTTGCCAAAACAGGTTTGGTTGTAAAATTTGTGGATGACAGATGTACTGTTCATGATCTCTCTTGTGGTGACATCATTGTAGCATCTGGTTCACTATGTCGAGGGCTGTATAAGCTCAATATGGATAGCAAATGTGTAGAGGATTCAGCATGTGCTATTATGGATACGCAGGCTATTTCAAATGCAAAACTGTGGCATGCACGTTTTGGTCATCTGAATTTTGCAAGTTTGCTGCGCCTGCAGAAATCTGAAATGGTGTCTTCTTTGCCTAAGCTTGAGGCACCTGTCAAGCATGTTTGTGAGGGCTGCATATTGGGTAAAATGCAGCGTGCTTCCTTTCCCAAAGATGGATCAGTGAGAGCTGAACGCAGATTGCAGCTTGTTCACAGTGATGTTTGTGGTCCCATGCAAACTCCATCATTTGGAAACTACCTTTACTTCGTGACTTTCATTGATGATTTTACCAGGCATGCATGGGTATATCCTTTGAAGGCAAAGTCCGAAGTGTTTTTGTGCTTCAAACAGTTTTTGGTTATGGCTGAAAATGTGTCAGAAAGTAAGATGGGCACCCTCCGTTCAGATCGAGGGGGGGAGTATATGTCTTCAGAATTTAATGCATTTTTGGCTGAGCGTGGGATAAAACACCAATGTACAGTGCCGTATACACCACAGCAAAATGGTGTGGCTGAGAGAAAAAACAGGTCTCTCATGGAAATGGCAAGATGTATGGTTAAGAGTCAAAGTCTACCACATGGTTTTTGGCTTGAGGCTGTCATGTGTGCCACTTATGTACTAAACAGGTGTCCCACCAAAGCATTACAGGTTGTCACTCCATATGAGGCTTGGCATAGCCGCAAGCCATCTGTTGGCCATTTACGTGTTTTTGGTTGCCTGGCATATGCATTAGTGCCTGTGCAACATCGCAGAAAATTGGATGACAAAGCTGTCAAATGTATTTTTGTTGGATATAGTGCTGAGAGCAAAGGCTATCGTTTGTATCATCCACAAACAAAGCGCATTTTGGTTAGCCGTGATGTTGTATTTGTGGAAGATGCAGTTCAGCCCTTGGTTTCATGTACTAAGGAGACAGATATCAGCTCACGTGATGTCTATGATACATTGTTGCCTCTTTTCAGTGGTGCACAGTCAAGTGCAATACCTCATGAGGCAGTTTTTCAGCCTATGCAGGTTTTAAATGATGGCACAGATCAGCCTATATCTGGTGCAGACTTTGCGTGACAGCAAGTTGGATGCCCCTTTGTCTAGTCGCACTCGTTCTGGCTCTCATGGTGCCTCTTATGCGTCAGATTGTTATGCATTGGCTGTTTCTAGTATGTGCGATGAAAGTGAGCCTGTTTCATTTGATGAGGCACAAAGTTCAGAAAATTGGATGGCTGCTATGCAAGCAGAATACGATGCTATTATGAAGAATAGTACATGGTCTTTATGTGACTTGCCCCCTGGCAAGAAGGCCATTGGCACTAAGTGGGTATACAAATTGAAGCGTAAGCCTGATGGCACAGTGGATCGCCATAAGGCTAGGCTTGTTGCAAAAGGTTATGCTCAAGAGAAGGGCATTGATTTTGATGAGACTTTTGCTCCCACATGTCGTATGACCACTGTTCGTAGCATCTGTGCATTAGCAGCTCATAATGGTTGGAATGTACATCAGCTGGACATAAAGACTGCGTTCTTAAATGGAGATTTGCATGAGGAGGTGTATGTATCGCAGCCTCGTGGTTTTGTTCAAAGAGGGCAGGAAAACAAAGTGTGCAGGTTAAAAAAGGCTTTATATGGTTTAAAGCAAGCTCCACGAGCTTGGTATGAAAAAATACATGCATATTTGACTGCACATGGGTTTCAGAATAGTCCAACAGAAAGCACTTTGTATGTTAAACGTGTGGATGGTGTACATCTAATCATTGCTCTCTATGTCGATGACATGCTGCTCACAGGACCAAATGAGAGTCATATTGCTGATTTTAAGGCTGATTTGAATGCCTCTTTTGAGATGTCAGATTTGGGGCATTTGCATCATTATTTGGGGATACAATTTAAGCAGTGTGATGGAGGTATTGCTTTGTGTCAGACAAAGTATATTGAAACATTGTTGCAAAGATTTGGCCTTGAAGACTGCAAGCCTATTGCTACTCCAATGGAGACAGGTTTGAAGTTGAGTCTTCATGATGCTGGAGATCACTTTGATGTCACACTCTATCAGACAGCTGTTGGTTGCCTCATTTATGTATGCATTACGAGGCCAGACATTCAGTTTGCAGTCTCACAGGTGAGCAGATTTATGCATAGCCCAGGCATTAAGCATTGGCAGGCAGTGAAGCGTATCTTTCGCTATTTGAGTGGTACTCGGCATCTTGGGTTGTTTTATCCCAAGGGGGGATCATTGCCGCCAGATTTACATGTTTTTTCAGATTCTGACTGGGCTGGTTGTTATGACACACGCGTGTCCACGAGTGGTTTTTGCTTCATGCTTGGAAGCTCATGCATATCATGGTTGAGCAAGAAGCAGCCTACTGTGGCCACTTCTAGTTGTGAAGCTGAGTACAGGGCAGCTTTCACAGCTACGGTTGAGTGTGTGTGGCTCAGACGCCTTATGGCTGATTTGGGTGTTGGGCAGCCATCTGCCACCACCATCTTCACTGACAGTCAGAGCGCATTGGCAGTTGCGCGGAACCCAGTGTTCCATGCTCGTACGAAGCACATTGAGGTGCACTACCATTATGTCAGGGAGAGACTCTCTGCAGGAGAGATCAGTTTGGCTTATGTGCCAACACAGGATAACCTTGCAGACCTTTTCACAAAGGCTCTGCCTCGTGAGAAGTTCGAAGCTTTTCGCAAAGCTTTGGGCTTACTCCCTTTTGTGGATTCGTCCACATAGCTAGACACTTCCCTATACATGAGTGCTAGCTCTTGTTCACCGCATCACTCCAGGGGGGATTTGTTACCATATTATAGTAGTGATGTGTGTGAACACACTTAGGACCGCCGGGGCACTTTTTCCCTCACTAGGAGGTTTTTTCCCCCGTGCATTGTATATACGCCCATTATCTTCTAGGGCTTGTTATCTTTCATTTTTGGCACTCATAATACACTACTGTGTTGTGCTCAAGCTTCCTCATCTTCTTGAAGTTGTGTGTGCATTCCTGCAACCCTAATTCCAACATTATTCAGTTGCTATGGGAAGGTGCAAGTCTTCTCGGACATCATCCATATTCAGGGCCATGGTCAAGTTAGCACCACCAATTGTATCTCTAATAGTGCCAAAGCTAAGATGGGTGTCGTAAGAAGAAATGAATTGAAACCATGTGCTAAGATCTAGACCCCAAGGCAAAAGAGCTCGAGTCCAAGTCTGTCCATATGCTTCATGACCTCTAGCCTCTTTGCTACCTCTCTATGGTAGCATTCCTAGGTGTGGTAGGTGAGCTTGTGCACCACCTTCTTCTCTGACTTCTCAAAGAATCTCCACTCCTAGTGGGGGGAGAAGTTGGTGGTGGTGTGGCCACCACTTGATATTTCAAAAGCTTGTGAAATTTTGTGACCTTCCTCTTCTTGGTGGGTGTGAGCATCATTGTATCAGCCAACAAGATGAGGTCTCTGCCGATGCATCGAGGAATGGAAAGATCTTGGAAGGGGGCTATGAGGGTGTGGAAGATTTCTAAATAAAAATGGCAAGAGGTCGATTAGCTAGAGAGTGAATAGTAGATAATGAGAGGAGGGCCCCTAGCTTATATAGCTTTTTCTTGGGAACATATGTACGTAGGCTGGTACATACGTTTGTAAACCAATCTTGAGAACATGCATACGCAGAGTGGCACACATATGTTTGTCTCTAGAGCAATGCACATGGCTAGGTTGGTATGTATGTTTGTAGAGAAATCTTGGGAACATGCATGCATAGAGCAACATACATACGTTTATAACATTAAACATACATGTGAAACATGGAACTGCGTGCATAGAGTGACCGTGCATACAAACATGGACGTGCATGTGCAACTTTGGATAAGTGTGAGAACATGTGTGCATAGGTTTGAAACGTGTGTGCGCTATAAGATTCCTCCATCTTTTGATGTGTAAAGATGTAAGAACCTCCCCTTCTGTTCTTGAAATTATTCCCCTCTCTGAAATAGAAGAAAGATCTTGTTTTATCCTATTTTAGCCTAGAGAGAGAAAAAGTCTAGAGAGAGATAGTCCTAAATTGAGATATCTTTGGATATAAAAATCCTCCTAGTGTCTAAAATGGATTCCCCTGAAACAAAAATTCAAAAAGAACTCTCCAATGTACATTTGGAATTAATTGAAAATGTG
The DNA here is from genome assembly GCF_041138505.1 of Cibotium barometz. Taxonomy (NCBI): domain Eukaryota; kingdom Viridiplantae; phylum Streptophyta; class Polypodiopsida; order Cyatheales; family Cibotiaceae; genus Cibotium; species Cibotium barometz. Next base: position 29,366,589 of record NC_141046.1, read on the forward strand.
TATAAAGGACCTTAGCCTAAGGGTCTACATTTTCAGAAATTTTTGGATTATGGTCCAATTAAGGTTCCAATGGACCAATTGGATTAATCCAAGTGTTGGGATGAGATAAATCCAAAGAATAAAAGAAAATACCCAAAATGAGTAAATACTCACATAAGATGAAGAGTTGACTGAGTACAGGATTTATTAGTTAAAAACTATGAGATATTACTAAAAAAACGAGATATTTTGGAATAATGATGCATTTTTGACACCTTGGTAAGGAGAGGGGGACTCTTGAGGTAGGCGCCTAATTCACACATGTGGATGAGTTTTTAATTCAAAAATATTGTGATATTTTTATCTCTCCTCTCTTCTAGATCAAACCAAATCAAAAAGGGAGCCAAACTGATCCAAATCTTGTCCAAATTGAGTCAAACTGAACCTAGAAAATTCTAGAACCTAGTTGGACTTGGTTAGTGGCCTCCCTCACCTATAAATAGATCCTTAGTTTTTTGTAAAAAAGTCTGTGAACTATACCATGTTAGTATTACATTAAAAAGTCTGTGAACTATACCATGTTAGTATTACATTAAAATAATGATATTTTCTATTATCCCTTTAAAATCATCTACTTTTGGAGAGCTTGGAGCTTCTCTCTCTCTTCAACAATTCTTGGAGCTTCTTCTCAACAAACTAAACCAATTGATTGGTTAGGGGCTTCCTTCTAAGATAAAGAAGCAAGCTAAATCTAGAGGTAAGAAGTAATTTCATGGTTTTCATTAATATTCTCAATGATTTCACTTCTCAACCCCTCTCAAGCGTGAGAAGTTTCTATTTAGTTGTTTTTAATGCAAATCAAGCTTTCTCTAAGAGTTTTAATGATTAATGATAAAAAAAGTTAATCTTTATGCTTAATTAGAATGCTTTTTATGTATATATCTCTCTCCCAAAAGAATAGTCATTCCTATGACTAATTCTTTAGCAAATGAATACTTCTCATTGATAAATTCTTAATTCAAAACCATGCTCTAAGCTTGTCAAGCTAGAGGTTAAGAAAATGGTTTTTTATGCTTTTATGATAATAAAATTATGGTAAATTCTTATAAATAGTTAAAAAACTACTTTAAGTGATTCTAAATATAAAAGAGATATTTCTATCATTTTGAAAAAAGAAGAATAGTAGAAATAGTCTAATCTAGTAGATTAATCATAATTAAGATTATGATTATAATTAAATTTATGTTTTAATTCCATAAATTGCATTTAAGTTTATGGATAGATCTTCTATCATAATTATATTGCAATGTCTTATTCTTTTTAGAAAAAAATAAAAATTATCAGTAATAGCAACGAAGGTATGGCAAAAAATTTAGAAAATAATACATATCTTAATTTTATGCATAATGCTAAAAGAGGAATTCCTACCATATTCAAGGATTGAATATCCTATGCTAAAAGAATGATTTTCATCATATTCATGGGAAACCAATTTTTAGTGTTTATGCATAAATAAGTAATTAAAAAAAGAGAAAATTTTGGTAATTTTATTTTTATTCAAAAAGAGGAATTTCCATGATAAAGAAGATCCATGTAATTAAATGGAATAAGAGAAATTTTTGGTATATTTGAATAAGAGATATTTTTATTTAATTTAAAGAGAAATTTTAGATAAATTTATTTTATGCATGAGAAATTTTTAAATGATAAAAGAGGAATTCCCATGACATTTGGAATTCAATCATTTAAATGCAAAAGAGAATTCCAATGATATTTGAGATCCAAGAAATTAAATGGTAAAAGAGGAATTTTTTGCATAATTCAAATTCTGACTATTTATCAAAAGTGGAATTTTGAGCATTATTAATTTTATTGGAAAATATGGGTAGAATTGATTTTTGTAAATCCCATGAATCTTTTACTCAAAAGAAGAATATTGAATATATTTCACTTGAGGAATTTGAGAAAGAATATGAAAATATCCGTCGAGAAAAAGCACCTTTAACTAGGCGAAGCAATTGGCAGAAATTTAGAAAAGTCCCATCGGTATTGAAAATAGAAAATGTTACTAAATGTGAATAGATGTGAATGCGATGCGAATAAGATGTGAATGCGATGTGATAAGATGTGAGTGGATATGATAAGATGTGTGTGATGTAAATGAATGTGGATGGGATGTGAGAGGTGATGTAAATGGATGTGGATGATGTGAATGATGAGATGTGAAGATATTTGAAAGGATGTGATGTGATGAAAATGGATGTGGATGTGGATGTGATAAGATGTGATGTGATGTAAATAGATGTGGATGTGAATGAAGAGATGAGAATGAGATGTGAGGATATGTGAAAGAATGTGATGTGATGTAAATGGATGTGGATGTGGATGGGATAAGATGTGATGTGATGTAAATGGATATGGATATGGATGTGGATGTGGATGTGGGTGTGAGATGTGATGTGATGTAAAGGGATGTGGATGTGAATGTGATGAGATGTGGATGAAATGTGATGTGATGTAAATATATGTGGATGTGAATCTGAAGAGATGTGATGATATGTGAATGGGTGTGATGTGATATAATGTGAATGGAATGAATGGGAGATATGATGTGGATAGATGTGGACGTGATGTTATGTGGATGGAATGAATGAGATGTGATGTGGATAGATGTGGTTGTGATGGGATGAAGATGCAATGAATGTGATGGATGTGAATAGATGCGATGAGATGTGAATGGATGTGAATGTGATGTGATGTAAATAGATGTGAATGGATGTGAATGTGACGTGATGTAAATAGATGTGAATGGATGAGATGTGATGTGAATGGGTGTGATGTGATGTGATGTGAATCGGGATAGATATGAATGGATGAGATGTGATGTGAATGGATGTGATGTGATTTGATGTGATGTGAATCGGGACAGATGAGATGTGATGTGAATGGATGTGATGTGAATCGGGATAGATGTGAATCGATGAGATGTGATGTGATGTGAATCGGGATAGATGTGAATCGATGAGATGTGATGTGATGTGAATCGAGATAGATGTGAATGGATAAGATGTGATGTGAATGGATGTGATGTGATGTGATGTGAATCAGGATAGATGTAAATGGATAAGATGTGATGTGATGTGATGTGAATCCGGATAGATGTGAATGAATGAGATGAGATGTGATGTAATGTGAATCGGGATAGATGTGAATGGATGAGATGTGATGTGAATGAATGGATGAGATGTGATGTGAATGGATGAGATGTGATGTGAATGGATGTGATGTGGATTGGGGTAGATGTGAATGGATGAGATGAGATGTGAATGGATGTGATGTGATGTGATGTGGATATGGGTAGATGAGAATGGATGAGATGTAATATGATGTGATTAGATGAGAATGGATGAAGGATGATGGAAATACATATGATTGGATAAGGATTAAGCAAAGTGAATTGATGTAGAAGAATGTGGAATAACGAGAAATGATGTGGAACGATGTGGAAAGATGAGAGTTCATTAGAAACTGTATTTATGAAACCTGTTTTTAAATGACTCTTTTATGTCAAGAGAATGTTGGGAAAGCATTTTTGACCATCTTGTGAATGAGGTCGTGGGTGGAGACCTAAGTGATAAAATTGCAACAGCTGACAGAGAGTCAATGGAGGGCCTTTCGTGTAGTAGCAAGGTCGGCCGAGCTCTTGACTAGCCTCGATTCGATTTAAATGGTGAGCTTTCGGTACGGTGGATGAGGGACCAAGGAAGCGGCCTATGAGTAAAGCGCTAGGTGACCTGTGAAGGATCCTAGAGGGTGCTGACCATACAGTGCTCAGGCTCTAGGTCACCGAAGATACCCACGCATGCATCGAGGAAGAAAATGGAACAAGGTGTTAGAGTTGTTTTCTGAACTCGGGCATGGATCTGGTTGATTGAACTTGTTGGTCCTCAACGGATAAGTCCATGGCTCTTTTATATGGATCTGTTGGTTGATCTTGCTGATCTTCAATGGAGAGTCCATCTAGATATTTTTAAGTAAATATATTTCCGGGTGCTATGAGCTAGGAACTATTGAAAAGGCCCCTGAGTGGACAGGTGGTGAGCGTTCTGGTTGCCAATGATGCCATAGGTACACCGATGAAGGAATGATCGAAAATTAGAATTCAACCGGATATTTTGGAGGATTATGATTGGTGATACTATGGTTTCATTAAAAGATTGTTTTAAAGATAGCTGAATCTGTGAAATAGGCAATTTCATATTGGGTGTGTAAGTGGTGTGACTATCTTGAAGTTTGCTTGAAGCGCTGGCTAGGGGGCCTGGGAAGTCTTTTCCCTGGTACCCGGGGCAAAACATAACCAAATTCACAAATGGATCCTATCACTACAATGGTTGGGTAGTTGGCTAACCCATAGGACTGGATGGGGTTAGGCTAGACTGATGGATCCCTAAAATGAGACTCAATTCTGTTATGTTATGATAGATGAAGTAAATCCCGGATAGTCCTTGTTCTATGGAAAAGAATCAACGGCTGTGCCTCTTGACGAGGAAAAAAGTGTTGGTCTCTATGATCCAAGTGCAAGTCTCTTCCTTGATCTGACCATGTGACTTATGGGTTTGGTCGAATGAGTTTGGTTAGTTAAGGCTCTTGACTATGTTAGAATAAAAATATCCTGGAGGAATCGCCCGTGCTTTCTAGGCGAGGGAAGTTTTTCCAAGTTAAGTTTTTGGAAGAACCAAGGGATTAGTCTCTTGTCCGGATATTTGTGGGCGAGGCCCCGAGTGAGAGGCTCTGCCCTGCACAAGAAGTACTACTTTCGCTGCTAGCACCCCCGAATTCGTTGCACAGAGGGGACAGGGATCTTTCAGCTGAGCAAATTGGCTAAAGTGGATCAACCGAGAAGCAAGAAATGTCAAAAATTTATGAAGTACCAGTAAAAGATTGTAATTGTGCGATGAAATTCATACAAATGGATATTCAGAATGAAGATTCATAAATTGGTAATTGGGTCTTCAGATGGAAGTACCACAATTGTATGGAATCCCTAGCTTGCTTGAGGCCTAGATATGATGGTATTTACCTTATAACTCCAAGGACCGTGACTACCTGTGTATGCCGTGAGTATATCTGCAGCTCTTTACTGACAATATATACGAGTAAATCTAAGACCTTGAAATTATAAGCAAAAATGCTATCCAGATGAGGAATTCGAATGCTGGTTGATATGATTTTAGAATTCTAGTTGAGAATTGATGAGTTAATTTGGATTCTGTTTGAAAGATGATGATTCATGAATTCTGGTTGAAAGAAGATAAGTTGAACAAAGCCACAATGAGGATGAATGGGACGAATCCGAGTAATGATGTTAATAACCGGAATGGCGATAAAGACTTCAAAAAATCACTATGAGATTAGTGGATTGTGCTGATAGATTACTGCTGTTTGACCTTTGACCTATAAGGGATGACAAATTGAAAACCTGCAAAACTGAAATTCCCATGGAGAAATGTTCAGATGGAATTTTCGGTCTAATGGACCATTATTGTGCTAAGGATATGAATGATATGTTCTGAATGAATTGTTATCTGCTAATGAGTTCTATATGTTCTTCTTGTAGAAGGGATCTTTATTCCAGGATTCTGTTGGGTTGACCAGACTATACGGAACCCCAGAATCAGTTGGATCTTAAGGAAAAGACTGTCCTCTAGCTGCGAGATGAGTACATCTCGCGTTTTTTAAGTGGGGTAGGATGTAAGATTCCTCCCTCCAGCTTTGGAGGTGTAAAGGTGTAAGAACCTCCCCTTTTGTTCTTGAAATTATTCCCCTCTCTGAAACAGAAGAAAGATCTTGTTTTACCCTGTTTTGGCCTAGAGAGAGAAAAAGTCTAGAGAGAGATAGTCCTAAATTGAGATATCTTTGGATATAAAAATCCTCCTAGTGTCTAAAATGGATTCCCCTGAAACAAAAATTCAAAAAGAACTTTCCAATGTGCATTTGGAATTAATTGAAAATGTGTATAAAGAACCTTAGCCTAAGGATTTACATTTTCACAAATTTTTGGATTATGGTCCAATTAAGGTTCCAATGGGCCAATTGTATTAATCCAAGTGTTGGGATGAGATAAATCCAAAGAATAAAAGAAAATACCCAAAAATGAGTAAATACTCACATAAGATGAAGAGTTGGCTGAGTACAGGATTTATTAGTTAAAAACTATGAGATATTACTAAAAATTTGAGATATTTTGGAATAATGATGCAATTTTGACACCTTGGTAAGGAGAGGGGGACTCTTGAGGTAGGCGCCTAATTCACACATGTGGATGAGTTTTTAATTCAAAAAAATTGTGATATTTTTATCTCTCCTCTCTCCTGGATCAAACCAAATAAAAAAGGGAGCCAAACTGATCCAAATCTTGTCCAAATTGAGTCAAACTAAACCTGCAAAATTCTAGAACCCAGTTGGACTTGGTTATTGGCCTCCCTCATGTAGAAGTAGATCCTTAGTTTTTTGTAAAAAAATTTGTGAACTATACCATGTTAGTATTACATTAAAATAATGTTATTTTCTATTATCCCTTAAAAATCCTCTACTTTTGGAGAGCTTGGAGCTTCTCTCTCTCTCTCTCTCTCTCTCTCTCTCTCTCTCTCTCTCTCTCTTCAACATCCTTGGAGCTTCTTCTCAACATACTAAACCAATTGACTAAGTAGGGGCTTCCTTCTAAGGTAAAGAAGCAAGCCAAATCTAGAGGTAAGAAGTAATTTCATGGTTTTCATTAATATTCTCAATGATTTCACTTCTCAACCCTCTCAAGCTTGAGAAGTTTCTATTTAGTTGTTTTTAATGCAAATCAAGCTTTCTCTAAGAGTTTTAATGATTAATCAAGTTAATCTTTATGCTTAATTAGAATGCTTTTTATGTATATTTCTCTCTCCCAAAAGAATAGTCATTCCTATGACTAATTCTTTAGCAAATGAATGCTTCTCATTGATAAATTCTTAATTCAAAACCATACTCTAAGATTGTCAAGCTAGAGGTTAAGAAAATGGCTTTTTATGCTTTTATGATAATAAAATTATGGTAAATTATTATAAGTAGTTAAAAAACTACTTTAAGTGATTCTAAATGTAAAAGAGATATTCCTATCATTTTGGGAAAAGAAGAATAGTAGAAATAGCCTAATCTAGTAGATTAATCATAATTAAGATTATGATTATGACTAAATTTATGTTTTAATTCCATAAATTGGATTCAAGTTTATGGATAGATCTTCTATCATAATTATATTGCAATGTCTTATTCTTTTTAGAAAAAATTAAAAATTATCAGTAATAGCAGCGAAGCTATGAAATTTTTTTTAGAAAATAATACATATCTTAATTTTATGCATAATGCTAAAAGAGGACTTCCTACCATATTCTAGGATTGAATATCCTATCCTAAAAGAATGATTTTTATCATATTCATGGGAAACTAATTTTTAGTGTTTATGCATAATAAGTAATTAAGAAAAGAGAAAATTTTAGTAATTTTATTTTTATGCAAAAAGAGGAATTCCCATGATAAAGGAGATCCATGTAATTAAATGAAAAAGAGAAATGTTTGGTATATTTAAATAATGGATATTTTTATTTAATTTAAAGAGAAATTTTAGATAAATTTATTTTATGCATGAGAAATTTTTAAATGATAAAAGAGGAATTTCCATGACATTTGGAATTCAATCATTTAAATGCAAAAAGAGGAATTCCCATGATATTTGAGATCCAAGAAATTAAATGGTAAAAGAGGATTTTTCAACATAATTCAAATTATGAGTTTTTATCAAAAGTGAAATTTTGAGCATTATTAGTTTTATTGGGAAATATGGGTAGAATTGATTTTTGTAAATCCCATGAATCTTTTACTCAACAGAAGAATATTGAATATATTTCACTTGAGAAATTTGAGAAAGAATATGAAAATATTCATCAAGAAAAAGTACCTTTAACTAGGCCAAGCAATTGGCAGAAATTTAGAAAAGTCCCATCGGTATCGAAAATAGAAAATGTTACTAAATGTGAATGCAATGTGAATAAGATGTGAATGCGATGTGATAAGATGTGAGTGGATGTGATAAGATGTGGTGTGATGTAAATGAATAAGGATGGGATGTGAGGTGATGTAAATGGATGTGGATGTGAATGATGAGATGAGAATGAGATGTGAGGATATGTGAAAGGATGTGATGTGAGGAAAATGGATGTGGATGCGGATGTGATAAGATGTGATGTGATGTAAATGGATGTGGATGTGGATGTGAATGAAGAGATGAGAATGAGATGTGAGGATATGTAAAAGGATGTGATGTGATGTGGATGTGGATGTGGATGTGGATGTGAATGTGAATGAAGAGATGAGAATGAGATGTGAGGATATGTGAAAGGATGTGATGTAAATGGATGTGGATGTGGATGGGATAAGATGTGATGTGATGTAAATGGATGTGGATGTGGATGTGGATGAGATATGATGTGATGTAAAGGGATTTCGATGTGAATGTGACGAGATGTGGATGAAATGTGATGTGATGTAAATATATGTGGATGTGAATGTGAAGAGATGTGATGATATGTGAATGGGTGTGATGTGATGTAATGTGAATGGATGTGATGTGATGTTATGTGGATGGAATGAATGAGATATGATGTGGATAGTTGTGGACGTGATGTAATGTGGATGGAATGAATGAGATGTAATGTGGATAGATGTGGACGTTATGGGATAGAGATGAAATGAATGTGATAGATGTGAATGGATGTGATGAGATGTGAATGGATGTGAATGTGATATGATGTAAATAGATGTGAATGGATGTGAATTTGATGTGATGTAAGTAGATGTGAATGGATGTGAATGTGACGTGATGTAAATAGATATAAATGGATGAGATGTGATGTGAATGGGTGTGATGTGAATCGGGATAGATGTGAATGGATGTGATGTGATGTGATGTGAATCGGGATAGATGTGAATGGATGAGATGTGGTGAATGGATGTGATGTGAATCGGGATAGATGTGATGTGAAGAGATGTGATGTGATGTGATGTGAATCAGGATAGATGTGAATGGATGAGATGTGATATGATGAATGGATGTGATGTGATGTGACATGGATATGGGTAGATGAGAATGGATGAACGATGGGAATACATATGATTGCATATGGATTAAGCAAAGTGAATTGATTTCAAAGAATGTGGAATAACGAGAAATGATGTGGAACAATGTGAAAAGATGAGAGTTCATTAGAAACTATATTTATGAAACTTGTTTTTAAATGACTGTTTTATGTCAAGAATGTTGGGAAAGCATTTTTGACCATCTTGTGAATGAGGTCGTGGAGACCTAAGTGATAAAGTTGCAACAGCTGACAGAGAGTCAATGGAGGACATCTTGCATAGCAAGGTCTCGTCCGAGGTCTTGACCAGCCTATTTAAATGGTGAGCTTTCGTTACGGTGGATGAGGGACCAAGGAAGCGGCCTATGAGTGAAGCGTTAGGTGACCTACGAAGGATCCTAGAGGGTGCTGACTATACGGTGCTCGGGCTCTGGGTCGCCGAAGATACCCACGCGTACATCGAGGAAGAAAATGGAACAAGGTGCTAGAGTTGTTTTCTGAACTCGGGCATGGATCTGGTTGATTGACCTTGCTGGTCCTCAACGGATGAGTCCATGGCTCTTTTATATGGATCTGTTGGTTGATCTTGTTGATCTTCAATGGAGAGTCCATCTGGATTTTTATAAGTGAATATATTTCCGGGTACTATGAGCTAGGAACTATTGAAAAGGTCCCTGAGTGGACAGGTGGTGAGGGTTCTGGTTGCCAATGATTCCATAGGTACACCGATGAAGGAATGATCAAAAATTAGAATTCAACAGGATATTTTGGAGGATTATTATCGCTGATACTATGGTTTCATTAAAAGATTGTTTTACAGACAACTGAATCTGTGAAACAGGCAATTTCATATTGGGTGTGTAAGTGGTGTGACTATCTTGAAGTTTGCTTGAAGCGTCGGCTAGGGGGCATGGGAACTCTTTCCCCTGGTACCTAGGGCAAAACATAACCAAATTCACAAATGGATCCTATCACTACAGTGGTTGGGCGGTTGGCTACCCATGGGACTGGATGGGGTTAGGCTGGACTGATGGATCCCTAAAATGAGACTCAATTCTGTTATGTTACGATAGATGAAGTAAATCCCGGATAGTCCTTGTTCTATGGAAAAGAATCAAGGGCTGTGCCTCTTGATGAGAAAAAAAGCGTTTGTCTTTATGATCCAAGTGCAAGTCTCTTCCTTGATCTGACCATGTGACTTACGGTTTTGATCGGATTAGTTTGGTTAGTTAAGGCTCTTGACTATGTTAGAATAAAAATATCCTGGAAGAATCGCCCGTGCTTTGTGGGCGAGGAAAGTTTTTTCGGGTTTGATTTTTGGAAGAACCAAGGGATTAGTCTCTTGTCCGGATATCCATGGGCGAGGCCCCGAGTGAGAGGCTCTGCCCTGTGCAAGAAGTGCTACTTCTGCTACTAGCACCCCCGAATTCGTTGCACGGAGGGGGCAGGGATCTTTCATGTGCAAATTAGAATGTGCATGTGTAGATTGGAACGTATGTGCACATCTTGTAAAGGTAACTTTTTTTTAGAGATTTTGCATACAAAAAGATCCTTAGTGAATATGCAGGTGTTATGTTCAGCCATGCATGTGTAATTGCATTTAATTAGTGGTGTTATGATCATTAGTGATTTCAGGAAAATCGGCCATAAGATGGACTAGGTTTTCACCTACCATGCCCCCCATCCTGAGAGGTAATTAGAAAGCTAGTGATTAGAGAACCACTTACATGATTGGTATTGGCTTTCTTGGGGACTCTCCATCAAATCCTGCTTTCTTCTATCTTTTCTTTCCTCCTTGCTCCATCTCTATTGCTTTCCTTGACCCTTTTTATGCTTTCTTCAACATTCTTTATGAGTTTTTTGATGGGTACTATTCTTGTCTAACAAAGGTGAGGTATTTGTGCTTGGCCCATTTAGCTAGGCTTGAGAGTGACACCGATTGCTTGTGGTAGGGGAATTGGTATTTCCTAGCCTTCAACTGCACCATAGGCCCTTGAGGTCGATGTGAAAGGAGTATCATATTCATGGTATGTTTGGCAATAATCTTGGGGCTTCATGAATTCCCTTACCCTTTGCTAGGGTTGAGCATGGGGTTCCAATAGCATTGGTAGCTTTGGGTTGCCGTTTGCCACCTTGACTTGGTACTTTCCTTTGGGGCTAAAGAAGTTAGGGGTAATGATGGTGTGACTTTAGGTAGCCAAATTCTCTTGTTACCTTCGTATTACCCTTGGGTCACTAGAAGAGCATTCCACATATTTTGGTAGCACTCCTTCCTCATAGTTGCCTTCTTTCACTACTTGGTCTTGATTGTGTTGTTTTAGGTAGACAAAGTTGTGTTTGACCTGCATGGCATCGTTGGGCTTCTAACAACTCCTTTTTAACAAACCATGTTTTCGGTCCAGGGTTGGGTTTCGTTGCCTTGCATTGTGGTCCTTCTTCTGGCATGGCCATCTCATTGGAGTAAATTGGACCTTTCTCTTGGGTATCCAAAATTTCATTGGCATATGATGGACCTTTCTCTTGGGTATCTAAAATTTATTTTTCCCTTCATAGTAACCTTGTGCTTGGCATTTCATTCGGTACCCATTATGGAAACATTGGTGTTGATGGTGGGGACTGGTGGGTTTGGGTTAGTCCTTACAGTCTAGTTGTGTCAACGGGTTAGTTGGGTTAGTCCTTAGAGTGGCTAGTTGTTTCAAGAGGGGGTGCTTAATAGTGGTATCCCCATTATAGAAAAATCTTACTGCATAGGTGTTAGTTGGGTTAGTCCTTAGAGTGGCTAGTTGTGTCAAGGGGGTGCTCAACAGTGGTATCCCCATTATAGAAACATTGGTGTTGCTGAGGAATGGTGGGCTTTGGCCCCTATGGTTCTGATTCTGTAAGGTTAGAAATGTTAGTAGCATGGGTGTTATTTGGGTTAGTTCTTGGAGAGGCCAGCTGAGGGTGGGCAAGGCTTTTGAAGAAACTTGGTGATTACCCCTTCACCCAAGTCAAGGATTAGCCTCTTTTTGGGTTGCATGGTTGAAGTATGGGATGACTTTGGGGACTCAATTAGCTCTAGCACCTCTTTTCTAGTGGGATAATGGTTATTTAGTGTTGAGTTTCTATATGACATGGGCTCTTCTTCTCAGAATAGTTGATCTTGTGTGGGCGAGGCTTTTGAAGAAACTTGGTATTACCCTTTCACCCAAGTCAAGGATTAGCCTCTTTTTGGGTTGCGTGGTTGAAGTATGGGATGACTTTGGGGACTCAATTAGCTCTAGCACCTCTTTTCTAGTGGGATAATGGTTATTTAGTGTTGAGTTTCTATATGACATGGGCTCTTCTTCTCAAAATAGTTATTTAGTGTTGAGGTTCTATATGACATGGGCTCTTCTTCTATCATCAGAATGGTTATTTAGTGTTGATATATGACATGGGATCTTCTTCTGTCCTCATCAGAATGGTTACCTATTCTGAGGCTAGTTGCAAAGGTAGTATCTCATGAGTCCGAGTCAACTTTTCATCCATTATGCCCCATCCATCCTCATCTAAATAGCACTTCTAAATAGCCCCATCCATCCTCATCTAAATAGCACTTCTTCATGGATGGTACCTATTACTACAGGTATGACATAAAACTTAACTTCTCCTCCAAGGGGTTATTTTCAATGTGAAACATTTCTAGGGTCAACAAGAGCTACCGCTATTATATTACATCAAGAAGTCAATGTAGATACACCAAAAGGTCATACATTCAAGATATAAAGCAACAGTGTCCAAATCTATAACTTGGATGGGTGCCCAAAATGGTCCGACGGAATACTTATGGCAAGATTTGTGCTTCAAGAGCGTGTGGTAGCAAGTTAGGATGAAATCCCAAGCGATGTACTTCATGGATACATTATGAGATTAGTCATTGTAAAAGCATTGGGCCTCTTATGAGCCTAAAGTGCCCAGTCAGCCACAATTTAAGTGAGTGTGAACACTTATGGCCATGTATATAAGTAAATATCTCTCATAATACAAAAAACTCTCCCATTGTGCAATAGAGTCTTGTTCTTGCTAATCCTCTCTCTAATCCATGCTAGTGAGTGTGTGTGAGTGAAGTGAGGTGAGAGGAGGGACGAGTACACATAGTGCAACACGGCGATGTGACAACGCTCGCGGGAGGCACGGTGGAAATGCTTCTCAAGGCATTGTGGAGCTTGGAGACCTCAAGGGTTACAAGCTCAGCCAATGGAAAGATCCCCATGACAATTGCGGTTCACTAGGTAATCTTCTTGTTGGATGTGTTTCGAAGGGGGTTTTGTGAGCCATAAATTTTTTGGCTCTGCTGCCCCACAGGGAGAGAGCCATCGCTTGGCTTTTTCCAAATGTTTGCTCTCTAATCAATGCATACCCATTTCCCATTGTCTTTCTTAGTGGTTCTCATGAAAAAGAAGTGGTTTCGATGGTGATTTGTGTGTGATTTTGTGAGAAATAGCTCTCTTTTTTATTTTTTGAACGAATGATTTTTTGGCTCAAATTTGTTGTTTGGTTAGTTTTAATCTAGTTTTTAGTGTTTGTTAAGTGTGCACATAGAGTATATTAGGTTCAGATTTCATCCATTGCATTAAACAATGCAATGGATTGCAATTTTGTGATTTTTAGATCTCTTTAGAATGAAACATAGAGCTAGAATCATTAATTTTTGCTTGATTTATGTGTTTTTTGTTTGATTTGTATGCATTAGAGTGTTAGCAAGTATTAGGGGTAGCTTAACCATTTGAAAAATTTCACAAAAACTTAAAACACTTAAAATCAACTAATCTTCCTTAATTGACTGGTTTTTATCATTAAGGGGTGATTAATCTAGTTCAAGAGGTTTAAAAAAACTAGAAAATGTGTTTTTTTGGGGTTAAAATTGATCATGTAAGAGGTCGAAATTAAAATTGATCATGTAAGAGGTCGAAATTAGTGATTTAGAGTGTTTTGAGAGCATCTAGATGCATCAAAACACCTAATTACATCAATTGGAGGAATTTCACTATCTTTTACTTAATTTTGCATAAAGAGAAGAGACTAAAATTAAGAGTTTAATTAATCTCTAATTATGGACTAATTTACACATTAGTTGATGCATATAGCTTAGAAATTTCATGCCCTATCTAATGATGTGCTCAATGGTGTGAATTAGTTAGTGATTAGTGGTTAATTAGAGCTCTTAATTAGTCTAAAAAGAGGGAAAGATTAATGGAAGCATTAATCTTTGATTAATTCTTAAGAATTTTTTTTCATAACTCATTAAGGCTAATGAACATTAAATGAAAAGATATCCCTTAGTTGGCAAATGGCCACTTTTAGGAGTCATTTATGAAGGGTGTAAGGGAGTGTCATAAAAGTCTTGACTTTTTGTATTCCCACTTATCCATATCTCTCCAATTTAAAATTAAAAAAATATTCCCTCCATACAAGGAAACTCAAATTTCCCTCTAGACTCCAAAAAAAAAGAAAAAAAATCCGTGAAATGCACATTTCACGTTTTCATGAAACCCTATCTTTCACGACGTGAAACAAGCCCCCGTGAAAAAAAGGGTGTAGAAAATGGCCCTTTTGGAGACTCATATCTCCTAAATAGTGAGGCCGCCGATGAACGCTTTCTAGTGCTCATCAAAAAGCCTGCATCGAGCTCTTCGAAATTGGCGTTGAGCATCCGAGGGCAAAATCCATCGTTTTGGCCTCCGATCAACAGCCTCAAAATTCGACCCAAAAATCGAGGCAAAAGGGGCCTTAAAGTACTAAAAATCATCCAAAATAGCTTGAAAAAGATTGCGTACCATATTTAGGCTACTTTTTTAAGTCTCTAAACGACAAAATCACGAAAACATCAGAGAGACAAAGTTGTAGTACTCCAAAATACTACAACTCTCTCATACAACGTTTTTCCAAATTCCATTTGGAACACATTCAAAAAGGGGCTGTGAAACAAGAAAAATCTTTCTGGAAAAAATTTTCATCTTGAGATAGTGATGGAAAATTTTGAGACATCCTCGTCCATTTGGGATGCTACTGGCATGAACTTTTTTCGCGGAAAACTTTATCCTAAGGGCGTTCACATCCGCTTTTGCAACCTCGACTAGGACACCAATGGCAAGAACTTTTTTCAAAAAATATCTTTAAGGTCGTTAGTGCCTAAGCAAATTAAGGCAAACGAACCCTCTTTTGACCTAGAGAAGGGTGTGCAACGCCTCCTGAGGCTAAAAACGCATCGATAGGCTTTTTTGTGGCCAAGGGGATATGCTCCATGAAGATGATAATCCAAACCCCAAGAAAAGAAATAATACATGGGTATGACCAAAGACCTTAGGAAAAGAAAGGATCTTGCATGGGTAGCTGCACATTGGTAACTCATTGTAATAAGCTAATGTTAGGATTGTTGCATGGTGGCTAGCCGACAAGATTGGGTAGGGTAGATGAGAGTATGCATGGAGATAGAGAAGGTTTGCACAAGAAGGAGGGGGTAGTATGGTAAGCGAGTTTTTTTGGGTGTCCATTTTTGGGAGAGGATTGTTGTAGAAGAAGTGAATGCTAAGATAGTGAGTTCTATTTTGGTGAGATTGATGTGAAGCTGGATATCTGAGGGTTTGTTCTGTGTGAAAGGCAATGTGGGACTTGTGAGAGAAGACTAAGGTTTTGTGTTCCAAAACCTCTCATGGTGCAATATTGTTTGAACTTGGACCAGCAGATTTGAGGATTTCTCAAGCATCTCCCCATTTTATTAGCCAGCAAAGCTGCAGACAGTTGTTGTAGATTATATAGTTGTTGATGATCTTGTGGAAGTTTGGGAATACATGTTTGGGTTTCTTTGTGGTCATTTATGTAAGAGTTTCTTATGATCTGTTGCTTGTTTCATTCATCTGCTCAAGACTAAGGGTTTGTTACATGTTGCACCATCTTCTTTGAGTACACAGGGATTCAAGTTATATGGTATTAAAGAGTTCTTCTGTGTTTTGGTTCAACTCTGTGTTACATGGATGGAGTTCTCTTGGTGAAAAGGCTACAGCAGATGGAGAGGAGAGTTAACTCTGGTTGGGCCAGTCAACATGAGTAAGGTTTGATTCTCAGTCAGACAGACATCAGAAAGGTGAGCAAGTTGTGTTGGGACCTTATTCTAATCTATTTGAGTTGAAAGGGAGTGATTCTGAGGTACAAGTGATAGTTTTGGATTTGTATGAGGAAAACTATCTGAAGGCTGGGTTATCTTATAGGGTTCTATGGCAGCAGTCTGACACTGGTGGTCAGCTGCTGCTGCTGATAGTTTCTGAGGACTAGTTCTAGTTGTGTTTAAGTGTTTTGAGGTCCCTGTGGTGTGCGGTTGACTCAAAGGAGTGATTTTCTGTGCCGCTGGGTCGGTTAGGCTAGGTGGGTGGAAACAATCCACAGCAGAGAGCTTGGGAGGTGATATCTTGTTAAGATGAGTGACATCTGAGGGTCTATAGCTGTTAGAGGACATTTTGGGAGGTTTGAGATTAACAGTAGGCTTCAGAAGTAGACAGCTCTGTGACAGAATTGTGAGGCAGCACTCTCCAGGAAGAAGGTGAAGAAAAGGTCAAAGGAGGGTCGGTAGGACAGTCAAGAAGAGGGAGTGTGTCTATAAGTCCGCGAAGGCTGGAGGAATGAGGCGGATACTAGACGATCAATTTTGGACTACAGTAAGCCATCCGATTTCGAAAGCAAAAGACAGACAAAATCTGACTTGTTTGTGGTAGAGCCAAGAGAGTTTATGGTTAGACAAAGGTCAGCTGCTTAGTTTTGAGAGGCTTTAGGACAAGGATTTGAGGCTAGCGGACGGTGGAGGACACTTTGGGACTGTGGAGAGTAGATTTCTAATAGGATACAAAGCGAGGACTTTGGAGGGAGAATCTGAGCACTTTTGCGTCAGCTAGAGATGAGTTTAGTCAATTGGATGTTGGCTATGATCAGGCGAGGTTGTAGGTAGTAGATCAGAGTCATTAGAAATAGGACCTGACCTTAGAGGATAACCTGAGTTAGTTGTTTCTAGATTTATTAGGGAGGCTGGGAGGGTAAAGTATCCCATTGGGGCAACTGAGGACCAAGGAATAGTGGTTGGGTGTTCTGGTGCCTTCTATTGTTATTTTTGATGGGCTGTTGTGGTGCTTGTAATATACCCCTCTCACAGTGGTGTGCTTCAAACGGAGCTATAGAGGCAATATCTCCTAAAGCCATCATTGTTTTGGTGCCCCACTGGACTTTTAAGGCACCTTTCAAACTATTGGTGTGGAAGCTAAGAAGTGTCAGCTATGGAGATGGCTACGATGATGTCTTATCATGTGTTTCACGGGCATACTAATGAGGATCCAAAGGAATTTTTGGCCGGGATGGAGCTAGCAACTGTACATTTGGAAAGGACAAAGATGAGGACAAATTGACACTATTGTCCATGTTATTAAAAGGGGATGCAAAAAGGTGGTTTCAGACTTGGAGGAGTCAGCCACATCAGGGGCAACCATATGAGGATGTTAAAGGAGCTCTTGTGTGGCATTTCAAAAGAGGTGAATCCTCGGATGCTATTTGGCAAGATATATAGAAATTGAAGCATAGTTTGTCAGATGTATTTAATTGATTTGTAGATCATTTTGAGGATTTGTGTGCAGATGGGATACTTCATTAGGAGCAAAGAACCCACCTATACTTCTTAAAAAGGATATGTTCATCCAATCCCTTCATCTTGATGTGAAGGAGAAGGCTAAGTTAAAAAGACCAGGTACCTTTGATGAAGCTTTAAGGATTGCAAGAGAGAAGGAGTGGAAGCTTCAGAAACTGGCTCAGAAGTAGGAGGTTCCAGTTGAGAGTAGAGTTGCTATGATTGGAGAGAGGAGGACAAAGGAAGGGAGGACTGCTCCAGTTCCAATGGCTGTTGACCAATGAATGCAAGGTATTAAATAGTTAACCCAGCAAATGAAGAACTTAAATTTGAGTTTTTTGCAAGGAGGAAGAAATGCCCCTAGGGTAGGAGATAGAGAAGGTATGAGAGGCAGAGGCAGAGGAGGCCCTAACTTGAATGTCCAATGTTTTAATTGTATGGAAAGGGGGTCATATCTCACCTTAGTGTACTTACCCTAGGAGAATGGAGGAGATGTATATCCTCTAGCACCTAGAAGGGAGGAAAGGCCAGATGTCAGAAGGGAAGAAGAGATTCCACACCCACCAGGACCTCAGGTTCAGCCCCACAGCCAACAAATAGGCCCAAACCAGGTGAGGTTAATCTGATTAGAAGGGATGAGAAAGGAAGGGATGAGGAAGCAGATATATTAGCCAACAAAAGAACTAGGGGTGCAAAAGGTGAAGATGAAGCAGGACCATTTAGAAGGAAGAAGATAGAGGACTAGTTTAAAGAGGGTAAGAAAAAGAGCAAACCCAAGAGTGTATAGGAATGGAAGATTGTCCTCTAAGGGTTCAGGTGGAAGAATATGATTTGAAGAAGGATCTCTAGCAGAAGGGTCCTACTTTGTCTTGGCCCCAGCTGATACAGATGTGCCCCAAACTCAGGAGAACCTAGAGAAAACTAGTTAGTACAAGGATTTCCAAGAAGGAGAAGGAGAAGGAGAAGAAACCAAGATAGCTGAATATAGTACGTGTTAAAGGAGACAAGGATTATTTGCATATCATGGATGCTTGGTTAAACAAGTTTAAGGTTCCTAAAGTGTACATGGATGGTGGTGCCCAGGTTTGTGTAATGACCTAGGAAACTATGGAAGCCTTAAGATTTAAGGTGAGTTCATCTTTAGAATTCAAAGTTAGAATGGTCAATAATTCAAAGGTTAGATGTTTGGGAGTAGTGAAGAGGCTGTAGGTGACTATTCTTAGGCTGGAAGCTGAGATAGATGTTCATGTCATGCCAACAAGGATAGAAGCTTACCCTTTGATTTTGGGGAGACCATGGTTGATAACAATGAGAGCAGGGCAATATTGGTGGAGAGGACACTTGATTTTGGGTCTGGATCAGCTTGCTAGGAAGCAAGTCATGGCGCCAAGGGGAGAGAATTGATCCCAGAGAATACTTCAGAGGATGAAGATGAGGTTGCAGAAACCAGTTCCTCAAAGGATTCTAAAACAGAGGGCTCATAGACAGAAGAGGATAGCTCAAAGGATAATGAGGGGGAAGTTCCATTGTTAGAACCAGATACTGACCTCATGCGCATGTCTTTATAGCTATGTACAAAAGAAGGGGAGAAGGTAGAATCTGAGGTTGAAGAGTAGCTAGCTAAGGAAGAAGTTTTGTAAAAAATGCTTGCTAAAGATCTAGCAATGGTTGAGAGGAAAGAGTATTTGACAATTTTGCACCAGTTTCCAGACCTTTTATTTCTTCTTATACTCAAGTTAGGGGGGGTGTCAGTTGTGCAACATGAGATAAAATTGAAGTCTGAAGCTAAGCCAGTGGTGTAAAGACTGAGAAGATTGGGGGTAGTGCAGTAGTAGGTATTGACAGAAGAGGTAAGTAAATTGTTGAAAGTAGGCTTCATCTTTCCAGTTGACAACTATCAGTGGCCAGTTGTGATTACTCCTAAGAAGAATGGAAAGTGAAGAGTGTGTGTGTAGACTTTAAACCTTTGAATGTTGTGACCAAGAGGGACCATTACCCATTGCCTTTTCAAGATGAAATCTTAGATAGTGTAGCTGGGCATGAAAGGTACCATGTCTGTGATGGATATTCTGGTTACTTCTAAATTTCTATTGCCCTAGAGGATCAGAAGAAAACTACTTTTATTACACCATAGGGGGTGCTTTGCATACAGGGTGATGCCCTTTGGGCTTACAAATGCACCTACTACTTTCCAAATATTTATGAACTTGGTGTTTGAGCCCTATCTGGGGTCCTTTATTAGAGTGTTCATAGATGAGTTCTGTATCTATAGTGGCAGATTAGTTCACTATGAGAAGCTGAGGATGGCATTGAAAAGGCTGGAGGAACTAGGTGGACAGTTGAACCCTAACAAGTGTCACTTAGCCAGGCCAAGGTAACCCTACTTGGAAATGTGGTTTCTGAGAATGGAATTGAGGCAGATCCGGCAAAAGTGGAAGCTTTGCTACTGTTAGAGGCACCTCAGAATGTGAAGTAGCAGATGACATTCACACATAAGGTAAGATACTTGGCTAGATTCATTTATCTTCTGCCTCAAGCTTTATACCCATTGTAACAAGCATCCCAAAGGGATCCCTTTGTGTGGCAAGCCAAGGAAGAGGAAGCCTTTTTACAGGTTAAGGAAATTCTGAGTACTCTACCAGCTGTTATGCCCCCAAACTTGAGTAAGGAATTCTTTGTAAATCCTAGTGTGGGAGAAGATTCCATAGGTGCAGAACTATTACAGCAAGGAAAGGAGCATTCTTATATGAGACACGTATATTTTGTTAGTAGAAAAAAGACAGTTGGAGAAAGTACTTATTCCGAGGTAGAGGTTGTAATGGTAGCTATGGTGTTTGTCTTAAGAAAATTTAGGTCTTACTTACGTCCTAAGCCTTTCACTATACACTGACACGTTACTCTTTACTACGGTGTTTGTTTTAAGAAAATTTAGGTCTTACTTACTTCCTAAGGCTTTCACTATACTGACACATTTAGGTCTTCCTAGGCCTTTCACTATACTACTGGCACATTAATCTTTACTTCCCCATTTGATTCAATGTGACCATCCATCAAAGAGATTGTCTAAATGGTTGATTGAGTTGAAAGAGTTCTAATTCACTTGCATAGTGGAGGATAGTACAAGGGCTACATTGGTAGGTATTTTGACATATAGACAGAATCCTTTAGTATTGATGAGGGTGATGAGGGAAGAGACAATGATGAAGAAGAAGTTACCTAGGTGGAAAGATTCTGAAGCAGAGCTGTCCAATGCTTTTACTCTGTTTTTTTATGGAGCCTTTAAGAGAAGCTCAAGGGTAGTAAGTGCAGGGGTTGTTTTGTTGAATCTAGAAGGTATAATAGTATATCAAGAAGGTATTAAGTTGCAAGTGTAGACCAACAATAAAATTGAGTATGCCAATTTAGAATATGGACTCCAACCGTGTCTTAAGAGAGAGATTCGTAGACTTTTATCATTAAGGGAGACATTTTACTGGTTAGACAACTTCAGAATGTCTCGAAGGCCAAGAATCCCAAGTTGAAGGAGTGGTTCTTTCAAATCAGAAGGATGCTGCTGTAGAAATTTCAAGAGGTCTAGATTCAACATGTGAAGAGGAAACAAAACCAGGCTATAGATACATTAGCCAGATGGGGGTTAGGCAAGGATTTAGATGCATATGCCATGACTGTAACCTACCGTAGTTATGTTGGAAGAGAGAGTTTATATGAAGTTGAAGAGTTTTTGCACAAAGGTCTGGTACCTTCAAGTTTATCCAAAAAATAGAAATATGGTTTCATAATAAGGAGGGCTTTGCAGTATAGTATCATTAATGATCAATTATACATGAAGGGAAGGATTTGGTTTTGGGAAGGGTCCCAACTAGAGAAGACATCTTTGCCATAATGGCTTCATGTCATGAAGGGGTATGTGGAGGGCACTTTGCCTTTGTAACGTACCCATCTTCACAAATAAAGAAATGTCCATGTAATTATGAGTTTTTATGGTATAAATATCAATAATTTTATTATTTGAGTCATTTCCACTTAGAATCTTCAAATTTTGAGCCCAAATTTGGAATCTGCGCGCGATTTTACCCTAATATAGGATTTTACAGCATCCAAAACGGACACCGGATCAAGCCTATACGCTAATTTCAATCATTTTAGTTAGAAAACGGCGACCTTTAAACCTTAATAAATGCACGACCACACGTCCGATTGACGAACGGTCTGAACCCCTGCGACCAGGAGAACCTCCCGGACAAAAAAATTTTTCGCCCCCCGGGGCGGTCCGACACGCAAATCGAGGCGGGCGTCCCAAATTTGGTACCCCGCCCCAAAAATTTGGTCCGTACACACTTACTAGGACGCCCGTACAATGGCCGCCCAAGAACCAAAGGACGACCGCCCACTGTTTGGTCCACGCGTACCCTTGGGCGGACACCCAGACCGGATAAGGTACATGCGTACCACTCCTTTCCCAGACAACCGACATCGTACCTTTCCGGTAGACCCATGCAGGCCACTGATCCATAGCCTTTGAAGGTACACCGTCCTTTCGTCCCTGCTTTGCGCAGCGCCCGCACCCTCACCCCTCAGCTATATAAACCCCCGGGGTGCTCCTCAGTCGGCACGCACTTCTGTGTAGCGTATGCCCTGTTGTGCCGCCGTCCGTACCGCCGTAGCGTACTTGCTGCAAGTACAGCCGCCCTTGCAGCCACCCCTCTCACACCCCCTCATTTGGCTCTTTTCAGATAAGCCAATTTTCCTCCATCCTCCTCTTGCCATGGACCAGTGTCCTTAACTCTTCTCCCCCCCCCCCCCCCCCCCCCCGTGTGAATAGACTTACAGAGAGGCTTGCAGCAACCCCTCCCAGCCCTCTCCACGTTTTTGCCTTTGGCCTTAAGGACATCTCACAATCCCCCCCCTATTTGCGTAGACTTTAGTAAGGGATTTTTGGCTCAAGCGAGGGTTCGTGCGCCATATTCTTTTGCTCATACGGTGAGCAAACGAGCTCGAAATTCAGATCCGATTGAAGCGTTTCGATCGCAGCAGCGAGCTCTACAAGGCGACGCCTAAGATTGCCTCATCCCGAAGACGGCAAAATATTGCCTCAAGAGGCACACGTAACAACGAGATGGAGGGAGATGCGCCTAATGCGGCTCCAGTCCTCCCTTTTCAAGTCCCTCAAGGAAACAGTGGCCAGGTTAGCTTGGTTAATTTTCAAAAGAAGAGAATTTTCCTTAAATTAGTATTAATGAATGGTGTCTTTTTCTTTTAAAACGAGGACATAAAAGTTATATGAAATTACGAATTATGTGATGTTGTTTTCGATAAATTGCGTTGAAATTGCTATCTTCATGAATTGTGAATGCTATACTTAGAAAATTGCATTGAAGTTGTTATCTTTGGAATTCAAGATTTCTTTTGGCTTCAACGCTAACTCCGTTCCGTGCTTGTGTAGCCGGGCGGCGTCATTAGCAAAGCCCGGGAATGGCCCAAGGTATCCCTCATACCTTTGGGAGAATAAGGATCGACGATTGAGGCGATAGATTATGAGGCTGCCTAGTTCTGAGGGCCCAGGCTAGTGCGGTAAATAAGCCCACCCTAGTGCGCAGACATCCCTCTGAGGGGCGAGAGGATCGAGCGATGGAGCCTGAGAGGGCGACAGGCCGGCTTGAGTCCTCGCCAGCGGCCGACGATGAGGTGTATGGTCCCGTAAGGTTTTGCCCAGCATGTAGAGGCTGGAAGGCCGAATTCTAGATCATCGGTAGAATAAGAATAAGAGAGCCGGATTGGCTTGTATGGAAATGGATTCATGTATAAACTTTTTATATAATTGCATCTTGTCTTTGGTATGATTGTATTGTGTAAGAAGGCTGTTATAACGAACCTTGTGAAGAAGGGCCCTAATTAAGGAATATGCTTATTTATGTCAAACAGTGTGGTAGTATTAATTAGAAAACAAATTGATGCGTGAGTAGGGTGGAAAGTGGGAGGATGGAATGCCCTGACGGCACCATCCTACGGATGGGTGGACCCGATTAGTCGGGTAGCTTTCCAACAAATTAAGTGAAAGCCCTACGTTAGATAGTTAGGTTCTTGGGCAACTCTATTCAAGAAGACTAGGCCAGCGGCTGTGCCTTGCATAAGATGAGGAAAAAAGCGTTGTCCCTAGAAATCAAGTCTAGTAGTTGCCCAATTTTTGATCAATTGCCCTATGGGTGATTTGATGTTTAGGAAATCACGCTCCCCCTGCGGGATAGAGCTAGGTCATACCTATAAATCATATCCTTGAATCTCTACAGGGTCAAGGTGTCGATGAATAGGAAATTTTTCCCAAGATAAGACTTAGCGGACTATCTTAAGTGTTTCTCCCATTTTTAAAGGGAGGAACCTTACAGCCTTAAAGTTTACTCTGAGAAAGATTCTTACTGTAGGTTATGTGTGGCCCAGTTTGAGGAAGGATGTCTACCATTGGTGCAGAAGTTGTGAGCCATGTCAGAAACAAGGAAGGAGAGTGTCGCACTATGAGTTGAGGAAAACTATTATTTCATATGGAGCTTTTGAGAAATGGGGTTTAGATACAATTGTTCCTCTACCCACAACTGCAAAGGGGTAGGACCTACATCTTAACTGGAGTGGATTACTTAACCAGGTGGGGGCTAAGGTTAGATGTGTAAAAAACATTATTGCTAAGGAAGTGGCCAGGTTTGTCTTTGAGGATATTTGTGCAAGATTTGGTATGCCCTTGGAGTTGTTGACAAATCAAGGACATAGTTTCAAAATGACATATTGTAGAAGAGCTTATGCAAAAATTGCACATTACACATAGGTTTTCAACCCCTTATTATCCACAATGTAATGGGCTAGTTGAAAGGTTCAATGGGGAGTTGTGTACAATGTTAACCAAATGTCTGGAAGAGAATCCCAAGCAATGGGATTTACATGTATCTTCAGCTCTGTGGGCCTGCAGTACAATTGTGAGAACAACTACAAAATTTTCACCATACCACCCAGTTTTTGGGAAGGAAGCCCTGATGCCCATTGAAGTGGAAATCCTCAGTGGAAATGCCCATTGAAGTGGAAATCCTCAGTGGAAATCCTTAGTCTACGATTTCTATTAAAACATCAAGAGAGAGACATAGATGAATATAAAGAGAAGTTGTTGGATCTTTAGGAGCTTCAGCTAGGAAGTGAAGAGGCTTTGGATCACTACATCCAACTGAGCAATAGTAGAGCTGACCAATTCAATGAGATAGCGAAGGATAAAGGCATTAAGGAGGGGGATTTGGTGCTTAGGTACAACATCAAATTAGATAAAACTTTCCAAACAAAATTCCAAATCAAGTGGGAAGGACCTTTCAAAGTTGTGCACATTTATGAGAATGGAACTTACCACTTGGCAGATCTAGATGATCAATTTCATTCAAAGAGAGTAAATGGCTATAGATTAAAGCCATATTGGTGTAGAGTCATGACAGTCCAGAAAGATTCAGAGATAGTAGATGAAGACTTACTTGATGATGAAGTTGCTACTGCAGAAGAGCATGAAAATGGTTGTTGGGAGCTAGATGTATTGTTTGCTAAATATTGTTTCGAAGAATCCATAGCCACTGGTTAAGCATGAATGATTCAACCATGGGGGGTTTGGCAAACGATGATAGTTTTTTTGGTGGCCAAAGGGATATGCTCCATGAAGATTCTCACCCCAACCCCGAGAAAAGAAATAATACATTGGGTATGATCAAAGACATTAGGAAACATAGGATCTTGCATGGGTAGCTACACATTGGTAACTCGTTTTGCAACAAGCCGATGCCACGACTATTGCGTGGTGGCTAGCCGATAGGATTGGGTAGGGTAGGTGAGAGTATGCATGGAGATAGAGTAGGGTTGCGCAAGGAGGGGGTAGTGTAAGCAAGTTTTTTTTGGATGAGAGCATTTTTGGGAGAGGATTGTTGTAGAAGAAGTGATTGCTAAGAGAGAAAGTTCTGTTTTGGTTAGATTGCTGTGAAGCTGGTTATTTGAGGGTTTGTTCTGTGTGAAAGGCGACGTGGGGTTTGTGAGAGAAGACTAAGATCTGTCTAGAGCAAGGAATTGCAGGAGTGGGAGAGGGTTTTGTGTGAGAGTTTGTGTCCCATAACCTCTCATGGTGCAATACTGTTTGACCTTGGACCACAGACTTGAGGATTACTCAAGCATCTCCCCATTGTATTAGCCAGCGAAGCCTGCAGATAGTTGCTGCAAATTATATGTTGTTGATGATCTTGTGGAAGTTTGGGAATACATGTTTGGGTTTCTTTGTGGTCATTTATGTAAGAGTTTCTTATGATCTGTTGCTTGTTTCATTCATCTGCTCAAGACTAAGGGTTTGCACCATCTTCTTTGAGTACATAGAGATTCAACTTATATGGTATTAAAGAGTTCTTCTATGTTTTGGTTCAACTCTGTGTTACATGGATGGATTTCTCTTGGTGAAAAGGCTGGTGAAGAGGAGAGTTAACTCTGGTTGAGTTTAAATTGGCCAGTCAACCTCAGTAAGGTTTGATTCTAAGTCAGCCAGACATCAGAAAGGTCAGCGAGTTGTGTTGGGACCTTATTCTAATCTATTTGAGTTGAAAGGGAGTGATTTTGAGGTAGAGGTGATAGTTTTAGATTTGTCTGAGGACAACTATGTGAAGGATTGGTTATCTTATGGGGTTTCTATGGCAGCAGTCTACGTTGGTGGTCAGCTGATAGTTTCTGAGGACTAGTTTTAGTTGTGTTTAAGTGTTTTGAGGTCCCTGTGGTGTTAGCTAACTCAAAGGAGTGATTTTCCATGCTGTCAGGTCAGTTAGGCTAGGTGGGTGGAAACAATCCTTTTTTGGAGGCAGCTGTGGGTTTATAGTAGTAAGCAAAGAGCTTGGAAGGTGATATCTTGTTAAGAAGAGTGGCATCTGAGGGTCTATAGCTGTCAGAGGACATTTTGGGAGGTTTTAGATCAATTGTAGACTTTAGAAGTAGACAGCTTTATGACAGAATTTTGAGGTAGAACTTTGAAGGAGGAAGGTGAAGAAAAGGTCAAAGGAGGGTCGGCAGGACATTCAAGAAGGTTTAGGGAGTGTGTCTATAAGTCCACGGATGCTAGAGGATCGAGGTAGATACTAGAGAATCAATTTTGGACTGGAGTAAGCCATCCAATTTCACAAGTAGAAGACATACAAAATCTAACTTATGTGTGGCAGCCAGGAGAGTTTATGGTCAGACAATGCAATTGCTTAGTTCTCAGAGGTTTTAGGAGAAGGATTTGAGGCTAGCAGATGGTGGAGGACAATTTGGGACTCTAGAGAGAAGATTTCTGACCAGATAGAAAGAGAGGACTTCGGAGGTAGAATCTGAGTACTTCTTCGTTAGCTCTGCTAGAGATGAGTTTAGTCAGTTGGATGTCAGCTATGGTGAGGAGAGGTTGTTAGGTAGTAGATCATAGTAATTGGAAGTAGGAGCTAACCTTAGAGGAAAACCTGAGTCAGTTGTTGCTGGATTGATTAGGGAGGCTAGGACAGTACTAAAGTATCCCATTTGGGCAACTAAGGACCAAGGAATAGTGGTTGGGTGTTCTAGTGACCTCTATTGTTATTTTTGTTGGGCTGTGGTGCTTGTGATATACTCCTCTCATGGTGGTGTGCTTCAGACAAAGCTATAGAGGTAGTATCTCTTGAAGCCATCAACATGTGCTTGCTCATCAAGGAGCAATTGGCAATGTCAAGATATGGCAACGATAGAGGGATTACATGGGCCAACACCCAAACTAAACCCAATGGTTAAAATCTTTGAGCCATTGAGATCAATGCCCCAAATGCAACTTCCAATACCATTTTCCATGCCGACAACAAGTGTGTCATAGGGTTTTACATCCCCCGTCACATCAATCCCTCTAAGATTTCACCCCCCTTGCCTAGCACTATCACAAGTCCTAAACCTTTAGAAGTGCTAGATACCAACACTTTGCAACCCCTAAATGCCCAAACCTTGGACATATTGACTAATCTAGGAAGGGGGGGGGTTACCCAAGGACTAAATGAGGTCCTAACCCCACAAGAACACCAACACACGGCCTCAATGACTCATCCAAAAACCTGGCTATATAGATTTCCAAAATCATGGGTAAGTATGATGGAGTGACTGATCATGTTCAATTCAAGCAATTGTTTAAACAGAGATATGAAGCCTTTGGAAATCCAAACTGCCCCGCCAAGGTACATGCGTTGAACCTTTGCTTAGTGGGAAAGGCTAGTTGATGGTTCATTACATTGATGCCTACAATTAAGACAAAATTCAGGACCTTGAAAACAACCTTTATCAACATGGCTTTTCAAGACAAGGTGATCGATGGAGTGCAACAAGAGAACAAGAGAACTCTATTTGATTGAGCAAAAACAAAATGACACCATTAGAGATTTTATCCTTCGGATAAAAATCTTGGACGTACGATGTGAGCCATGGGAGAAACTAAACGATGCTTAATTGAAGAGATGTTTCATGATGGGCGTAAAGAAAAACAGATTACACAACTTGATCATTGTTGTGAGACCCCTACCCTCTATGCGCGAACTCTAGAGTGCTAGTAGCAGCGGAAGTAGCAACCTCTTGCGCAAGGCAAAGCTTCCCACTCGGGGCCTCGCCCCCATGAATGTCTGGGCAAGGGACTAGTCCGGCGGTTCTTCCGAAACTGAGACCGGAAAAACTTTCCTCGCCAAAAAGCACGGGCGATTTCTCTAGGAAAATCTTTTAATGAGAATTTATCTAATGGGGTCAGAAGCCTTAACTATCCTTTGTATTTCGACCAAACCCGTGGGTCACATGGTTGAATCAAGGAGGGACTTGCACTTGGTTCATAGAGATCATCGCTTTTTTTCCCTGAAGTGAGGCACAACCGTTGATTCTTTCCCATAGAACAAGAATTTCCCTATGACTTACTTTAACTATTGTAACTTGAATATAACTGAAATTTATTATAGGAATCCACTGATCCAGTCTATGCCCATGGGTTAGCCAACCGCCCAACCACTGTATTGGTGGGATCCCTCTTTATAAAAATTTGGTTGTGTTTTGTCCCGGGTACTAGGGAAAAGAGTTCCCAGGTCCCCTAGCCGGCACTCATGCAAAAATATTAAATAGACACACCACTTACACACCCAATATGAAATTGCCTTTTCTCATATTCAACTATTTTCAAGACAAAACTGTAATAAAACCAGTGTTTCCATCATAATCCTTAGTATTCCAGTTCCATTGTTTTATAATCAAGTGTCATCCGGACTCTCCGTTTGAAGACCAGCTAGTCAACCAACGAGATCCAATTTCATAGTTTCGGATCACTTAAATAAATTTCTCACCAATCCATGAAGATCTCCCTCGACATACACATGGGTGTCCTAGCAGCCCCCGCGAGCCCGTGCATCGCCTGGTCAGAACCCTCTAGGATCTCCTTAGGTATCCTAGCAGTTCACTCAGGGACCGCTTCGTCAGCCCATCGTATCGGAAGCGCACCATTTTTAACCGTACCAAAGGCTGGTCAAGACCTTGGGGCAGGCTTTGCCGAGAGACATCCTTCAATGACTCCCTGCCGACTGTTGTAACGTAAACTCTCCTTAGATTAAACAATAAACCAAATGCTTCCTCTAGCCTTATGGTGTGAAACAGTCTTTTACAAAAATAGAGTTTCTATGCAAGCAGGCTTTTTCCATTGAGATTGATTTTCTCTCACGAATAGCCATTTCACGAGAAAACATCTCTAGTATTGGTTTCACAAGACCCTTTTTTCAAAACCTAGACTTCCTTAATGAAAATCATGAATCTCGTATCTCGGGTGATCCATCCATCAATTACAAACGAATTTCTAACTTATTTCTAGACGATTTTGGGTCTTAGGGGGAATTCTCTAAATCAGACGATTATCCCTTCTTCGTACTTGAAGAAATGGGAATGGTCACAAGTCTTGGCTTAATTTACAATTCAAGAGATGGGCATGCATCTTACTGACCCACCTTTCTTAAGTGGTCATGGTCTAGCACCGAATTACTTGAATTTATTCCTAAAGATATTTCTCCATTTATCTCATAAAATAACTGTGATTTCTAATCATATAAGGATAAACATCCAATAATATGAAAATTCATTCTTCCTTGGATATAATAGAACTATAAATAATTCTACTCGTGAATAATGGAATTAAACAAAGATATTTCTTTTTCTAAATGATCCTTTAATAAATATGCATACATCATTTTATTAAAATATTCACTGTGTGCTTTTACCGCACGAGTCAGAGCTGGGGACTTGCCGGGCATCGTATGCAAGCCACGAATGGCTGCAAACACACAACCAGAAACTAGCAAGCTCAAAAAGGAAGCAAAGGTGTGTCACTCACCGCTCAGACCGCCGTCGTGAAGGATTCTCGTGCCGCAGTGAAGAAGGAGCCGCCGTCCGCCGCTGCTCTATTGCCTCGCCACCGCCGTGCCGCCACGTAGTGCTCGATCACTCACTCTCTCTCTCTCTCTCTCTCTCTCTCACTCTCTCACACACGCAAGAGAAGGGGACAGAGAAGATAAGGCAAGAGCACTCCTTGTATTTAACACATTGAGAATGAGAGGTTTTAGGGTTACATTTGACTCTTATAGGTGACCTAGCTGTTCACACATGGGCGCCCATACATGGCCGGCCGATTCTAACCCTTATCCTGCTGACATTCGAGGTGCGCCTCTCATCGGCGATCACCCAATCCCTTTATCCTTTACATGTGGTGCCGACAAGCCCGGCCCATGACTCAGAATACTTAAATTAATTACATGGCATAAAAAGTAGTACGTCTCAATGTCCGTCATAGGTTAACATGCCCCCTTTCTTGATGTAGATTCTGTCCTCGGAAGCTATGGTATGGTAAGCTTGATAGGGTTTGTTGTGGGAGACCGTCTGCAAAACAGGGAATTCAAAAGATATAGAGTGTAATAAATTCAAGCATGTTAGACCACAATGGATGTTGCCATGAGAACGTAGTTTAAGCGGTCACATGAATGAGCTAGCGTAGCAAATTAACAGGAGTTTAAAATTATTGAAAGTAATTCAAGAGTTAGCAAGGTGTCGAAGGTTAATCAAGGTCTATAACTGGCCTAAGTCAAGGAAAATTACCAAGCTTAATAAATAAACAGATGACCACAATGTGTCTACTCTAAGAACAAGCTAATCCCAAGAGACTAGGGACACAAGAAACATCAGAGTTATAGGAGCCTTTTGCCTTTATTTCTTTATGCACGTGACAATTTTTACACACAATGGCGACCTCCCTAAGGCAAAACTAGCATCGATCCTGGTGCCATGTTTAACACAAGGCATTCTCCAGGAATCTATTAGTTCACCTTAGGCAAGGCTACCCCCTACCAACCCAGGGCATTGGTCTGGAGTAGAATACTCCTCGTCTACCAAGTGTCAATAAGGCGATAGGCCAACATTAGAGCACATAATAGACTTGCATTGCCATTTTTTGTAGGCTTTTCTTTTTATTTTATTTATCTCTTTTGATTTTCGCTCCTGAACTATAATGTGTTCTTACATCCTTTCAACAAAGGAGTAAAAGCTATGTCTCAGAGGTCAACACACACACGGCTAGGTTGTTCAAACATTAAGATGGTTTTAATCCTAGACCTAAGACAACTATATTCCATTAACTAAAGACTTCATGCATTCCCAAGAATAACTCAAATAAGGTTAAACTCATTAATGATGTACACTAACACATTAGGCAACTTTGAAAACTAAGTAGTGCCTTGACAAATTCCATGTGGTCATGCATTATAGTTCATGCAATTAGTTGAACAGTTAAATCGAAGAGAGTGGGCATGGAAGAATTACACCTGTATTTTGGAGATCTCCTTGATTCGATGAGAAATACCTGCAATTTGATATTTATGTATGAACCTTGTGGCAGTCTCAGGATTTGAAAGCGAACCCACCTCAAATTTTTTAACCTGTACAACGAACTAACAAGCACTATACCTCGAGAGGCACATTAGTGGGAAAAAATAAGCACTCGTTTAAGGACACAAAACTAGAAACAACTTGAAAACACTAACCTACCTACCAGCCACCACACTAATACTGAGGATCAAGGTAATAGGATGTTGTAGAGTCCTGGCTCTAGCCCTAAGGCTAAGCCTCTATCCGCATCATCCAAATAAATAAAGTCAGCCTCGGTAGTGCCATGAGTTTCATTTGTCCATTCATCGTCGTCAGATATATCTTCTTCGTTTTCCCATCCACATAAACTCATCACGAATGTAACCATGCGAGGATAGTCATCTTGTGGAAAAGGAAAGTCTTGGGCTATCGGGGATAGGGGTCAGTCATGGTCAATAGGCGAATTAGCCATTCTAATTCCTCAACATTTTCCTCTTTGGCTTGTACATCTATATGATCAAATTCGGTTTTAATTACAGGATAGAACATGTAAAATATCTGAGAAAGGTACAGATGATACCTCTCACCAAAAGTGGGAGTGGATGAAGTGTGTGATGCTCGTGCATTTGCCATATCTACAAACACAGATATAGCATCAGTAGGTTTATTGCAGGTCAATCTAGTTCCTAATTGTATGCGGATATTTCTCCTCTTAATGTG
Organism: Cibotium barometz; assembly: GCF_041138505.1. Classification (NCBI taxonomy): domain Eukaryota; kingdom Viridiplantae; phylum Streptophyta; class Polypodiopsida; order Cyatheales; family Cibotiaceae; genus Cibotium; species Cibotium barometz. The sequence goes on from NC_141046.1 coordinate 29,398,989, forward strand.
CTCTCGCTCTTTTTACTATTTTTTGTTTTTCTTTTCTTTTTTGTGTATGAAGCTATATATATACATCCCCTCGAATTTGGGAATTACATGGTTAGGGGAAAAGGTTAGGGAGGAAGCAATAGAATGTCGAGCGTGAGTACATGCTCCCCCCTTCCTTGGGTAGATCATATTTTTTGCAACGATGTTGCAGCCTCTTGGAACCAATTTGTCCAGCGGGTCATAGGTGGTGATGTGGTCATATAGCTTTTTATGACCCTTGTGGCTACATCAAATTGCAGAGATGGTAGTGTACGCTCCCATGAATGAACGGAGGAAATGGTTTCCGACGATACTATTACAAGGGGAGACGTAGACTCATTGGTTACTTGGTGGGTATTGACAAGGGTAGGTGTAGACCGTACAGAAACTTCCATATCAAACAGGTGCCTGGCATGAGGAGCTAGAAGCTTCATGTGGCTCCCCCCTTCCTGAGCTAGGTGGTATCGATCGATATCGTTTGGGAATCCAAACTAGCTCTGGAAGAAGTGGTGTGGAGCACTCTGTTACCTTTCCCTTACCACGGTCTTGAATTGTCATTGGGGTGGCAACGTTTGGTTTGCAAGGTTTTACAGGTGATGTAGAGGGAGTCAGCTTATGTTTAGGGACCCAAATCTAGTTATTCCCTTCGTAGTATCGTTGGTCTGCTAATAATTTTTTAGGAATCCAACGTGATGTCATGTTGCCTTTTCTCAGGCGGGTAGCTGCTTTCCTACTACGAGGCTTCTTATCTGAACGATATTGAGTAGTGGAGGTAGCCGTTAACGAAGCTTTTGGGACCCATTTGTATGTACTCTTTGGTATAGTAAGCGGAGCCTTGGAGACCACACTACTTGTTTCCATTCTTGGCGTTGAAGCGTTTGAGGGGTGAAAAACAATCAAAGATGGTTTGGCCTCTTGACTTTATGATTTTTCGTTATCTAGCATTTTGTCTAGAGGTGATGGCTTAGGTGCGGGATTTTGAGCGGTCAGACTGAGAGCTGGTTCTTGCGTTGTAACTCGCCTGGTTGCCCAATCAATATTTTACTTGGTGGCTAACATCCATTTGCGCCCTAAGTTTATAGTCTCCTCCATGGTACCAGTAGGCATAACCAAAAAGCTTTAAATTACGGACCCCTTGTCATAGGCAACAGGAGTGTGCAGAATTCCTGAGACAGGGGTTTTCTTCTTATTGATACCCTTAACTTGGATAGCACTCTTGGATAAAGGTGGTTTTCCAAGTTGACACCACACTCCATATGATAGCAAATTGTGTTGAGCTCCGGTATCCACCAATAATGCATTATACAACACCTCCCCATCGTAAGGACTCTGTAGCTCAATTGGGTATCTTAGAGGAGGGTCAGATTCCAGTGAATCCTTCTCTGCCTCCTTGAAAAATGCTTGCATAATTTCCAAGTTGGCTTCTCGTTTGGCGCCTAACACGCTGTTGACGTTCTTTGGCTTGAACTCTTGCTTGTATCTTCTTAAGCTCAGCTTGTTCTTTAGCTGCCTTCTTCTGATGGATTGCTTGTAACTTCTCTTGGCTCAGGGGGTCATAGTATCTTTTGAATTTACTCCCATTGAGGAATCCAATGGTTTCAACTCCGTCGAGAGTCTCCACTTGGATGGTACCTTACATACTCTATACGGTCCCTTACCAGCATATTTGAGCTTCTTCTTTTCGTTACGCACTCCATACATCAGGACTTTATCCCCAACTTTAATGTCCTTGTCTTTCAGGCGGTGATCAAACCATTTTTTCCTCCATAAGGGCATTGTACACAGCCAATTATCTTTCTTCATTTAGCCACTCAAGGATATACAGACGCTCTACTAAGGGATTACCATTCCAACCCTCTTGAGTAGCAACACGAAGACTAGGAATGACAAATTCCCACAGCATGACTGCTTCTTGGCCATATACCATCTTGAATGGTGTGCAATTAATAGCCACTTTGTACGCAGTACGATAGGCCCATAAAGCTGATGTAAGCTTTAGATCCCAATCCGTGCGATGAGCCTCAACAGTCTTTGTCAGAACAGAGATTAAGTTCTTGTTGGTACTCTCGGCTTGGCCATTCGCTTGCTGATAAATAAGGAGTAGATTTATAATCGGATATCATGAAATTTGTTGTGAGCTCCTTAATCACTTCATTTATAAAATGCATACCATTGTCGCTCACAAGTTCAAAAGGACAACCGAAGCATGTGATTATATTTTCAAAGAGGAACTTGGCTGTTGTCCTCGCATCTGCCTTACGTGTCGCTTTTGCTTCAGCCCATTTGGTTCAAAAGGACAACTGATGCATGTGATTATATTTTCAAAGAGGAACTTGGCTGTTGTCCTCGCATCTGTCTTACGTGTCGCTTTTGCTTTAGCCCATTTGGTCATATAGTCAGTGGCCACAATAATATAGCGAGATTGTGTGTTGCGGGCTGCTGGGCTAATTAGACCTACAAAGTCTAAACCCCACTTTTCAATCGGTTGATTTACTTTAATTGGATGTAGGGGCATCTAATCTTTCCGCTGGGGTTTCTTGTAGCGTTGGCATTCATCGCAACCCTTCACAAAAAGTGATGCATCTTGGAACATAGTGGGCCACCAATACCCTGATTGTAAGATCTTTCGCGCAGTTAAGTCTCCTAAGAAGTGACCACCGGCTACGTTCATATGTGCCTCTTGCAAAATATATAGAAACTCATCCTCTCGGGCACAACGTCTAAGAACGTCATCCTTTCCTCTTTTATAAAGAGTCCCGGCCATCAGCAGGCAATAGGGTTCGTATTCCTTGATCAGCTTTCGAGCTAGATCTTTACGAAGCTCTTTGGGTGGAAAGCCATTAACCAAAAAGTTAACAATCCTCTCACTCCATTCGGGCATTGTCTCCACCATGAACAAGGAAGTGTCGGGTAAGTCATCCTCAACTCCCGTAGGAGCTTCACCGTTAGGTATGCGAGACAAATGATCAGCCATGACATGTTTTTTGCCAGGTCTCACAACAACAGTGAAATCAAACTCAAGAAGAATAAATAGCCATCGTGTGATTCTTCCTGTGGAGCATGGTTTGTTTACCAGATACAACAATGCTTGATGATCCACATAGAAAACAAACTTGGTGGCAAGAAGGTAATAACGAAATTTCTTTACTGCATATATCATTGCCAACCTTTCTCGCTCTGTAGTGGTGTAGTACATTTCAGCATCATTCAACTGGCAACAACTGGCAAAGCTAATGGGGTAGTCTAGTTTATGTTCTCCCGGTTGAGTTAGTACACACCCCCAATAGCAAAGTTTGATGCATCAATATGCACATGGAAGATTAAATCCCAGTTAGTCATTCTCAAGATTGGAGCACTCGCCAAGGCCTTCTTTAATAGCTCATATGCACGGTCATAATCTTCGGTCCAAATAAACTCGATGAGAAGCTTGTACAATGGTCGAGCTATCTCAACGAAGAATAAAATAAACCTTCGATAATAACCAACATGGCCCATAAAGCATTGGACTCCCTTATAGTTGGTGGGTGGGGGCAATTCCACCAGAATGGCCTTGATTTTACTCTCGTCAGTGGAAATCCCATTTTTGGACACTATATGCCCTAGAATAACTTCGTGTTTAACCCAGAATTGGCATTTGAAAGGATTCAATGAGATGCGATATAATCTACACCTTTCAAATATTTTTCGTAAACACATCAAGTGCTCGTCCCAAGAGGAATGGACACAAAGATCATCTAAGAAAGCTTCACAAAAGTCCCTTAGATATTCCTTAAAGGCTGTGTTTATCAATCTTTGGAATGTTGCAGGTGCATTGGTCAAGCCAAAGGCCATGACACGAAAGGCAAACACTCCAAACTCCATGATAAATGATGTTTTAGCTTAGTCCTCCTGCAATTGTGATCTGATTATAACTAGAGTACCCGTCTAAAAAGCTATATGCCTCCTTGCCTGCAACTCTTTCAAGCACATGTTCAGAATACGGAAAGGGATAATGATATCTTTCAAGCACATGTTCAGAATACGGAAAGGGGTAATGATATCTTTCAAGCACATGTTCAGAATACGGCAAGGGGTAATGATCTCTTTTGGTGGCTGCATTAACCTTTTTGAGATCAATGCACACTCTGAGTTTCCCATTCTTCTTTGGTACAATGACTATTGGAGAAACCCATTCTGAGTGCTCAATAGGGTATATGAATCCACATTTTATAAGCTTTTCAATTCCCTCTTGTACAATCTTTGCATACTTAGGATTCATTGGGTAGGGACGTTGCTGGACTGGTTCAGCAGTGCTAATCATTGAAATTGTGTGTTGCACCACAGAGGGTGGAACACCCTTCATATCATGATATGTCCAAGCAAATATGTCTTTCAATTCTTTAAGAGCCTCTTAAGTGTAGCTTCCTCCGTCTTGGTGAGGTCTTGAGCAATAAAAACTGGGTTAGACTCCTCACCTGGATCTGCTAGTTCTATCTCCTTAACTATCGCCGGGCCATCGACACCGCTACTCCCATTGGTAGGCATTTGTTGGGCTTTTGTGTAGATGACTTTACGTTCCCCTGTGGTAAACGATTTGAAATGCTCGGGTGCGGGGTGTAAGTCTACCGGTTCTTGTTGTGCCAGGCTTTTTTCTTTTAATTCCGCATCCTTTTGTTGCTGAGCTAACTCTCGGTTTTGGCGCCTTCTCGCAGTACGACTGAGTTTCGACTTCTCTTCGATTTTTAATTGGGCGATGTCATGAGGTTGCGGAATACACCACATGACACTTTGGAGGTATTGTCCCCAATTATCCGCTAACTTTCGATGAGCGTCAATAGCTCCTACATAACTAAGCCATTCCATAGTGGATCTCTCTTTGTTTATTGTAGTTCGTACATTAGCTCGATAGCGTGGTCGCTTATGTCTCGTTTTCTTCTTACCAAGTTTTTGATTTTTGTTTTTATCAGATTCGGACTCACTTGGTCGATCTTTACTTGTGTCCCCCTCACTCTCGGATGAACTGCAAGAAGTCACTGTCCTAGGCCTTGAGCACATTGCTTCCACACTTGGGTGAATATTTGATTCATACCCCCCATCAGGCTTAGAGTCAGTTTCTTCTTGATATTCAGACTCAGAGTTGCATTGGTCAGAGTCTTCGCTACTTTCAGTATCAAGGGAGTTTGCCACTTTCTTGCCATCAGGAGTCAAGTGCATAACACCTATCATGTTTACTGACTAACGGTGGCATATCTTGCCTCTCAAGCGTTACCCAACTTATGTCTCTATTTTCCCATGTGTCTATGGTTGCCGCTAGGTGTACCCAATCCACGTTATCCGACTCAGTCATACCCGGTACGACATCCATATAAGGAGAATCTTTCCCATCATCGGTCTCTTTTTTGCATGTATAGCAATACTTTAATGGGGCTGAGTGAATAGTGGTATCCGATCGATTATCGATGTGATAACCTTGCTTTCTAAAGGATTTGCGCGACCATTCTCAAGATCAACTCAAATGACAGAGTCCTGGAATCGTAGGTAGACATGGTTTTTCGACCGGTCATGCACCATTTGTGCTTCCCTCATGAAGGGACATCCTAAGATCATTTGATATGACATAGGATGCTTAGAGAAATCCATTTCAATGAAGGTATGTCTTACCTTGTATCCCAGAACCTTGATCTTAAGGTCCCTTAACATTCCAATAGGTTTAGCTATAGTTCCGTTTACCATCTTAACCACTATGTTTGTGACTTCGAGGTGAGGTCTTTCCATAGATTCCCAACAGTTTTTAGTCACAATGCTCACTCCAGCACCACCATCAAGGATTCCCTTTAGAGTTAATCCCTTGGTAGTAATGGGGAGGGTTACATTAGATTCGTCACCTTCAAAGTAATGTCCCAACTTGTTAACAGGTATTTCAATGACCGAGTCTTCATCTAGGTTGGGCTGTATATCCAAATGTTCCTCCTCATCTTGAAGCGTGTCGGGTCTATCCATATTTGCAAATTGTGGTAACCCCACCTTCAGTTCTCCATTGAGAAATGCCCGAAGAGCTAAGAATAGCTCAGGATCTCCGTATAACTTGGATATGATCGTGGTTCTAATTTCAGAGGACATGAAATCCATTAGTTTGGACACATTCAACGGTACTTTTCGAGATGTCGACCCCTGACTAGGGACTGGTGAAGATGGAATCACTTCCTCTTCGATGGGGTCAGGCATTCCCTCACTAAACATTCTTTCAAGCAAGAAGGGTGTCTGCCCACTTATGTCCTATCCTCACTTTCTTCCCGAATGATACTAGGTATAGCTAACGGTTTATGGCTCCTGTGAGGCTGAACTTGTGTAGGAAACACTGTGTCTGGAATTTTGATTCTTCTAGGGTCTGGCTCCAGTTCTCTTTGTGTTTCTTCCACCAAATCCCTTAAGTGTTGTACTCGTTCAATCTCCTCTACTGGGTTTGGGTAAGTTCCAATATTTTTCTTGAGGGTTTTTGGCCCACGTGGCTTGTCTTTGGGAGTCTTAGTCAGTCTGGGTAGCAGAGAGGGCATTAGCTGACTTGGTTGTGGGGCCGGAGGAGTTTCCCTTTGTTTCCCCTGATTTATGTATTCTCTTGATTCTCCTTCGTTGCGCTCCCGAGTGGGTTCCTCCCTTAAAGTAGTGGCTTTGGTCCCCATGGTTTCTATTGAATCAGAATCATCTTCCGGCTCATTCATATACACGGGGTCGTCTCCTGTTCCTATATTAGTCTTTGAACTAGGCTTGGATCTTGTGGCATCAAGCAATCTCTTCCGTCGTGTTTTCTTTCCCTTTGCTCGAGCAATTGATGCAGTATCCCTCTCTTCAAGAATGTAGTTTGGATTTTGGAGCATTGACCGTGTGACTACATTCGCGGGTACAACAGGTGTGGTTCCTAGTGCCTCATTGGTGACCTCAACCAAATTCAATGGCGTAATCTTGGGTGCACTAGGATTATGTGGACATTGACAAATCAAATGATCTATGCCATAACAATTACATGTAAGTACCGGCATTCCCGACGTGCTCCCTTGATTTGGTTGCATTCGAGTAGCGATCTTCTGTAGCCTATTAGGGCATTCCGCTACACGATGCGGTCCAACACAATCGTAGCATTGAAGACGTGGTCTCCTCGCCAAGGTATTAAGGTTTTGCCCTCTTGTGGCAAGAGCAGCAGCTTGATATGCAGGCTTGACTTGCCCGAAATGATCCTCCATGTAGTACTGGGGAGTCATTTCAAATGTATCAATCCCATATGGAACAGTGGGGTCTATATCCTCTTCATAATCCCCACACGCTCTATGTGACTCACAAGCCATCTGATTTATAGGGGTAATCCTTGGATGTGGAGGTTGTGGTCCTAGCACTGGCGGTGGTAACGGCACAGACTAGACTACATTTGGGTTCCTTGGAACTATATGTTGTGACGGTTGCTCAACAGGTGGTGCAGGCATCAGTGCGGGTACTTGAGGTGTGTTTGACCAAGCTAATGGTGCCTAATTTGCTAACATACACTTAAGTACTAGACAATCCTTAGATTGATGGCCATACTTACCACATGCATTGCAAGTCCCATTGAATTTAACTCTGAATGTGGGACATTCACTCGTGCTATGTGGTCCTAAGCAAACCGAACACCATTGTTGCTCTCTTCTTGGATACATATGGCTATTTTGAGGAGCTCGATTACCCTTAAAGTATTCTTGGGGAGCCTTAGTAAGGTCAGCTACTATAGGCATTTCAGATATCTTGGGCTCCTTGGCAATAGGTTTTATAGTCTTGGCTCGTGCCCAGATACTTGCGAACTAACGGACTTTGTCTCCGAAGACACCTTTTTACCTGCAATCATCGTTATCTTCTAATTGGATTGCATTGGCAGTGACCGCTTCCCACGTCGTAAGACCTCTAATGACTAGGCCATTGTATATGTCCTCGTGGCGCAATCCTCGGATGAATCTATCAAGAAGTTGGTTGTTATTGAAGCGCTCATCGGGAGTACAGTGAGAATTTAGATGCTTTAGTCGACTAATAAAGTCTCTCACTGACTCTCCTTCCTCGCGTTCAGCTTTTTGGAGTTGAGATGCTACTCCCCAAAGCACACCCTCACATATGTATTCTTTCAAGAACAATCTCTTGAGAGTGGGATAGTGAGTATGCTCTTCAACCCTTAAAGTTCGATACCAATCTCCGGCTTTTCCACTCAAGGTTAAGCCTAAGGCTTTACATTTATGTAGCTCATTGTGCTCTTCCAAGGAATCACACACGTGCTCAAAAACTTCAATGTGCTTCCTAACATCTTCGTTACCCCAGTGAAGTTCTGAGTGAGCTTGGCAGCTTGTATCGCATTGCTTCTAGGCTCTCTCTCAGGTATGCCACGCATGTTTTTCGCAATAGATTGTCCGATCGTTTGAGCAAACGTTGCTAGATCACCTAAGTGAGCAGGCATAGCTGGTGGAGGCACTTATGGGATGGCCTGGTTGACAGGAGTTGGCAGTGGTCTTGATATGTATGCAGCTGACGTAGGATATGATATGTGACTAGGCCTAGCTCCTCTTGGATAAGGGTTGTGATAAGGCATTCGTGGAGCATATGCCATTGGCATAACAAGAGGCGTAGGAGCTACATGAGCATGAGTAGTGATAGGTACATATGGTCGATATGCACTGGTACGCACTGTTGTAGGTACTGTACCACTAGGTAGCGGTGTTGTACTAACTACAGTGGTAACGGGTGCACTTTCCGTCATGCTTATCATCGGAGTAGGCATTGTGCATTCCCTAATGGAAAGTTGAGCCAAAGTTGGAAAGCTAAAGTTACTGCTTGTGGGCTTAACCTGCATTGAGACTCCAGGCGAAACAACATACGAAGGATCTATGGGACTCACCGAGGGAGTCTCCAATTGTGACAGGGTTGGTTGTTTGGCCTTGCCCGTATCCAAAAATCTCATAGGGCCAGTGGAAACTAGGTTCACTCCCCTATTCTGCCTCTCGAATTGGATAATTCTATGAATAACCTCACATATCATTTGTTGTTATTCATCTAGATTGGTGGCACTAGATGTAGATCGTATGACTTCTAACCAACCTACATGGTATGTGTAACCCATGTATTGTATAGGTCAGTTAGAGTCTCCGTGTGTAGATCATATTCCCAATTTTCATTAAGAAATATCCCATCTAAACTTGGCGTGCCAAAAGATTCTCTTGAAGTGGACGCAATGTCACTTCTTATGGATTGACTTCTAGGGACCTCTACTTTAGGAAGAGCGTCAGAAGGTGGTAGCTCAGTAGGGCCTTCATTAAACGAAGTGGGTAGAATATCCACATGGACACTACTTGGGAGGGCAGGGTCTACATGAGATGTGAATGGCAAATCTACTTCCCCTCCTCCTTCGTTTACTTCACTTGTCGCATGTTCAGAGCATGTAGCTCTACTAAAGGTCTCTATTAGACGACTAAACATGCTAGATCCGGGTTGTGGGGCCCAAACTGGCACATTTTTCCTTGCTTCCTCAGAGTTCTTGGTAGGGTGCCCTTCCATGACTTCAGAGTCAGAGGACGAGTCACTAGCCGCTATTCGTGGATCTTGGGTTGCACTTCCTTGGGTTCCAACTGAAGGCCAAGATGCTAACGTGGAGGGATGGTGTGAGCCTGCGTAAACTGAAACGCTTTCTAGTTGCTCAGATTCTAGCACCCAACCAGAGCATAGATGCATGTGACGTGGGTACCCTACGGGCGTTGGTAACTACCCTTGAAGCCCACCCAAGTGGTTTCTCGGGTGTTTCGCACCCCATTTTTACTTGTTTTTGTATTGTTTTCAACCCGTTTTTTATCCCCTTACTTATGGTTGAGCCTGGACTAGGGCGTGTGATAGCTCAAGACGAGCGTATCGTTCAAGGGGTCCTAGCATGCTTTACAGCAGCACAGTGTTCGCCTATCCGAAGCTCCCATGGTCCTCAGAACACTCTATTTGCTTGTGGGGGGAAAGGTGAAGGCTTTATCCCACATGTCCACTCCACTCCTTGGGGGGTAGACTACATATAGAGCTTCACTCCCCTTAGGCTTTCACTTGAAAGAAAGCTATGGAGGCTCACTCTCCTATATATATATATCAAAAGACCGAGATCGAGGCCGGGGCCGATTGGGGGTTTTTTCTTTGTAAATTTTTTTCTCAAATAGAAAATTTCTTTCCGCTCTACGAGGGTTCGGGTTTCGTTTTTTTTAAAAAAAATATTTTTTTAATTATTTTTTTAAGGGTTTGGGCTTGGTCGCAGCGCCTTGCTGCTCACACCCACAGCGCGCACACGATGTAGCATAGAACTGAGAGGATAGAAAGCCCCTCGTCGCACACACACACACACAGTGCAGAAAACAGAACACACACACACACACTACGCGTAGAACAGAGATATAACCGGGTAGAATAGAATTACAGAAAATGAAAATGTCAACACCATACACACAATCACACCTCTCTATGCCTTTCCTATAGTATAAATTTCACTTCACGCAGAAGCCCGAGCTGCAACTGGAGCTTGGTGTAGGGCATTTCCTTAGCAACGGTGCCAAAAATGTGCGCTTTTACCGCACGAGTCGAAGCTGGGGACTTGTCGGGCATCGTATACGAGCCACAAATGGCTGCAAGCACACAACCAAAAACTAGCAAGCTCAAACAGGAAGCAAAGGTGTGTCACTCACCACTTAGACCGCCGTTGTGAAGGATTCTCGCGTCACGCAGTGAAGAAGGAGCTGTCGTCGCCGCTCTACCACCTCGCCACCGCCGTGTCGCCATGCAGTGCTCGATCGCTCTCTCTCTCTCTCTCTCTCTCTCTCTCTCTCTCACACACACACACACACACACACACACACGCAGGAGAAGGGGACGGAGAAGATAAGGCAAGAGCACTCCTTGTATTCAACACATTGAGGATGAGAGGTTTTAGGGTTACATTTGACTCTTATAGGTGACCTAGCCGTTCACACATGGGCGCCCATACATGGCCGGCCGATCCTAACCCTTATCCTGCTGACATTCGAGGTGCGCCTCTCATCGGCGATCACCCAATCCCTTTATCCTTTACATGTGGTGCCGACAAGCCCGGCCCATGACTCAGAATACTTAAATTAATTACATGATGTAAAAAGTAGTACGTCTCAATGTCCGTCTCATAGGTTAACATTCACATAGAAATATTCTTGAATATTCTCTTCTCCATTTGAACTTAGGCATCAACACAATCCAAGAAGATTCATCAGAGGAAGATTTCACGAATGATGCAGTTGAAAAAGCACGTGAGGAATTCAATAAATCCCTTATGAAATTTAAGCAGTCTCTCAAATCCTCATTTGGAGGAGTGCTCTTCTCTCATGGTGGTGAAGCTAGCATCGCTTTAGCCCTTGCACCCTTAAAGGCTAACCATGAGTTATTCTAAGATACCAGGAGCTACATATAGAATAGGACTATAAGAATTCGCAGGTTTCCAAACAAACCTTAGTTAAAGTTGTCAAAGAACCAAGTGTGCCATTGTAAACATTGGGAACTCTTGAAAAAACTGAAAGCCAAGAAGAGGATAAAAGTGAATGAGAAAATGAAACCGAAATGGGAATCGAAACTGAATCGGATACGAGAACATCCATGGTTCCACTTGAAGATTCTAGTATGGTATGGTTAGATTTCCCTATGGGAAATGATGTTAAGCATAAATGCGCATTGATTAGCCCTCAAGCTAGTCATACATGACAATAGACAGTTTGGTGTCATTAGAACAAGCTAAAATCATCCCAAAAGACAATGGTCTTGCAAGAGGTGCCAATAGACAAAATATTAAAGTTCCACGTTGCTTTAGCTATGCTACTCAAACAATCGGTGGAAATGTGGAATTTAGATTCCATGTTACCCCAGATCCCCTTGAGTGTGATGTCATCTTTGGTGGACATGTGAATTCCATTCACAAAAGACATTAACATGCCATGTTTGGGATACTTTGAACAAACAATCTATATAGAATCTAACCCCTTATGTGCAATTTTTTTGTGTGGTTGACTATGTATTGGAAGCAAATTTGATATTGGGGCATAAATGAACTATTGCTTCTGCAAGCACCACTGTGCTTTGCTAACGATAGGGTCATCATGATGGTCAATGACACAAAGTTGATAATATCATACTACAAGAAAGAGGATCCAACCCTAATGGATTTATATGATACTGAACGCAAAAAGCTACAAGCCTCTTCCTCGGAATTCCCTCTACATGAAAACATACCTTCTGTATCAATGACCAACTCTAACAAAGCATCTATCCCTCCGACCCCATTTTCACTAACAAGAGAAAAAGCTTATATTTCCAATGTCAAAACCTCTCTATCAACAACTATTCCTGAACCCAAGTGCAACCATCTATCTCATACAAGAAACTTAAGGGAAAAGCCCCTGAGCCGACGCCTCTTCATCAACCAACCTTGCCAAAAGAGCGGGCTGCATACTCAAAAGCTTCATCATCAAAAGCCACCACCCCACAAGAGACTCAAGCCTCATCGTTTAACAACACCCATAAGACACAAACCTCCAACCTCAGCGCCAACCAATGTGAAGGAGGGCAACAAACCTTCCATTTCAAAGAAAACTCTACCACGATTGACAAAATCAAGGTATCTTAATGGTATCAAAATGTGGGTGGAGAAGCAGATACTTGTAGCTCAAGGCTACTACAAAGACGCCAATCCAATTTGGGTGCCTCGATCTTCAAATCCTCTTCGTCAATGCAAAACTCAAAGACCAAGGAAGAATAGAAGTACTCTATAATATCATTTACAAAAGCCTATGCGATCTCCTCAAGAACTCCAGCCACTCTACAAGTGTGGGTACCCAAAAGATTACTGCAAGCTCAAGGGTACTACCAAGGTAATATCAATGCTTGGATTCCCAATCGCATCAAGAAGTCACCTAAGCCAGCACAAAGAAAGAAACCTCAGTGCCAAAAGCTTCAAACACCAATTCATAATGTTCATCAAAGATGGGTGCATGTGCACATGCTTCAGGAACAAGGATATTATGATGGAAATCCCATCATATGGTTGCTAAGATCAAACAAAGTGAAGAAAGCCTTACCACCAACTTCAATTCCAAAAACTTCACCTAAAGTTCAACAAGAATGGAGGCCCAAGCAACACCAAGCAAGCCACTCAACCCCTCTCGTGCATAGAACACATACACAAGAGCTTGTGTGTTCGGTCACCACAGATGGCAACAACCGAGAAGCTGTACCTACCACCTCAACAATAATTAAGCCACAAATTCAAGAATCAATTCCCACATCTACAAACGAAGACTTATGAGCACATCAAGGACAGACTCACAATGCTCTTTTCACCGCTTTGGAAAAAAAGCATGAGTACAAAAGCCACGCGACAGACATAAGAACTTATTCTCTCAAGAAGGAGAGTAGCCACAAGAACCTGTTACTCGCAAGGTGGTAATAAAAAATAAATAAAAAACAAACAAAAACACAAGGGAGTCACACAAATGGCCTACCTAAAAATGGTAGAATATCACAAGAAACTCTCAACGATCTTCACTAGGCAATACATTTTTGTTAAGCTTATAGCTTACTATTCTTTTGGCTAAGTTAATGTAGCAGCTGCTCCATGAGTACATATCCATACTCATGCACTGGAGGACATTTTCACCAAGCCTCACCATCGAAAACTTTCTAGGTACGTCTCTGGATGGGGGGGAGGGCATGGTGGGTGAAAGCCTGGTCAATGGTACAACCAATCGCCTAGAATTTTTCTTGGGAGCATATTAATTGCGAATTTGCGAAGGCACTAGATTTAGAATCTAGTTTTCAAAGGCTTTCTAACGGTATGTAACATGTGGGGGTTTTGATGTAAGGTACATAAGGTTCACCCACGGCCCCCTAAAAATGATGACACAACACTTCTTAGAGGGCCCTTTTTTGAGTCCAAATTTTCCTAATGTGAAAATTATAATACACATGTACGTATCTCCACTTCTACCTATGGTGTTCAAGGGCTTTGATGTTATGAGTTGGTGGTTACTAATTAAAGAATCTCTAAGGCCATGAAGTCTACATGTCATTCTCTTCAAGGCCCTAAACCTGCATAACCTCTATATTTGGTGTTACAATGGTTGCATAAGGGATCCATGCTGAGTTTGGAAGGCAAAGGTGGATTTCACATTATAATAGATCCATGCAAAGTGTCTTTTCACCATTTGTAGATCCATTTGTAGCATTGAACGTTTCCCTGTAGTTTAGAAGGCAAAGGGTAGCATTAAGGCTTCCTGTAGCCTTTAGCCTTGAGTAGTTGTAAAGTTTGAGGAGTGATTTATGTATGCAATCTAAAAATTAAATCTAGCCAATGTTCATGGAAAAGTTGCAAATTATATACGACTTTATGGTTTCACTTGTAAATATTCAAATAGAAATTTCAAGAATCTTGAAAACCCAGGTTATGGGTTCGAACCCTGCTAGCTACCCCGATTGATGTGCCCTGCCCCTGATTTGTGGGATAAGGGGGGTCCCATGGGTACTAAGCCCGTCTCTTCTCTGTTGCCAAACTTTTTTTTAAAAAAATCTTCAAAACTATGAGCATTTTAGTAATTAAATATATAATGAGAAGTTGGAATGAAAAAGATGGTAAGGTTTGAAGTTTCAAATCTATTAGGTTTGGGTTGTGAACACACCAAGGGATTGATGAAAGCAGCCTAAGAATTAACATTAGGTGGAAAATTTAAGAGTGTGATAAATTATGAATTTATATATACATATATATACATATACATATATATATACATATACATATATATATACATATACATATATATATATATTTGGTCATTGCTATCAGTGTGGCATTAAAAGCTGTAACTAAAATCACTCATCAAGACCTAATGTGAACGTGGGCCGTTCGAGAATTACAGTTTATCAAATCGTGGCAAAAAGAGAGAAAAAATGCAATTTGCCGCGCCGCCGCCGTGAGGGTGTGTGACGTGCTACGTGGTGGTGCGAAACAACAATCAAAAGCCGATGCAGCGTCCCATTTACTGCCACAGTGCTGCTTCCGATCTTTCTTCTCCCCGCACTTGCTTGCACACGACTCTGTAGCACCCTGTCCTCTGCATTGATGCTGCCTCCCTTTCACTACCTCCTTCAGCCCTCTCACATTTCGCTTCAATTTCTGCTCTTTTGACCTCTCCTCCATCTTCCTCCTTCGCAATTGGCTCTACCATGCGGAGAGTTTTTCCCCTCAGACCGTCGGAGACTAGCCTGCTTGTGACATACGACAATGAAGCTTTCGAGCAGGAGGACGATGACGACGAGCCTCAGCGTCCTGTAGAAGCAGCTGCTTCTTCTTCTTCCGCTTCGACGGATTTTGCCGTTGGGTTACAGCGCCGGAGTGGGACAGATTTCTCCGTCGTCTCTGCCGGAGATGAGGGCTTAACACTCCGGCATGGGAAGCCTCTGCAGAAATTACCTTCTAATTCGTATCCTGTGTTCACAGGCGGTCATGCGCTGCCCAGCCCCCGCTCTCCGCTTTCCCTGAACAGCTTCCGGGAAGATGGAGAGTCCACAAGCTTCAATTCTTCTGAAGATGCACAGCGCTGTGCAACCTCCTCTTCATCATCGTCAACATCATCATCATCATCCATGTAAGTGGAACCCATCCCCATCCCCCCCTAAAGCTTTAATGTTAAGGGTTTGCCTCTCTGAAGAGAGATATTAACTTGCTTTAACTAACCCTTTGCAGCACATCCTTCCCCCAGAATGCACCTTCCTTCACGGACATCTCAAGCAAGGATTCAAACCCCCCTCATGTCACGCCATGTTCTTTGAATGCATCCATTAATCCCCTGTTGAAGCCCCTCCAGATTTCCATCCCACAACCGCCGCAGCAGCCTGAGATGGCTCTTCATGCACAGTCGCAGTGGGCACGGCCTGAGATGTCTATTCGTGCAGATTTGGCCCCGACTCACATGATTTCATGTGGCTTCTCTTCTCAGACAACTTCCGAAAGGTCTTCTTTTGAATCTTCCAGCAGCTGCTGCTTCCCCATGGCCATTAAGAACTCCTCAAGCCAGTATTTGGTCTTGAATTCCCCCCAGTCAAGGAAAGGTTTGAAGATGCGCAGCTGCAATTCACCCCTTAGGTACCTTACTGCATGCCTCATATCCGAGAAAGCGGCCAAGGTGTTGGGAAACGAGAAGCATCACTCTCAACCAAGCTCACCTGCAAAGTTTTCCTCACAATTGCTCCGGCCATACACCCCACCCTCCCATGTTCCAAGTAAAAAATCATCAAATAAGCCTGTAAGAGATAACTGCAAATTGCAGTGTGATGAGAAAGGTGTGCCCGAGGTCCTCCCTGAGTTCTCCCTTCAAGGAGGGACTGGATTGCAATCAAGTGTATCCCCTTCTACTTTGCCTGATGAGCAATGGCAGTGTCCAATAAAGTGCCAATTTTTCAGTCCTGACATGGTTAATGAAGTAGGTAAGTCACCCTCCTTCCGCAAAGTAGCCAAGGCAGCCTCCTTCCATTATGATTCAGATTCTGGTCTATCCAAGAGGTTCAAGCCAAGGGATTCTACCAGAGAGATGGTGGAAAATACAGGCGAAAGTAGCAGCAGTTGGTTCCACAATCTCACTGCTTCCAGCATGCATGCCAATCATGTTAGCTCAGCAGAGTCTTCAGGTGAAGAAGATATGTTTGTTCAGAGTTTTGTTGTCTTCAGGCATGAAATCAGCAAGCTACGCAAGGAGAAGAGAGACTTGGCCCTAGAGCTGGTTGCTGAAATCAAAGCTCGGCTTTCTGAGCAAAAAGTTGCAGAAGATGCACTAAAACGTATGGAAGCAGACATGGAGCACAAGGTAATATCTGTTGAGAAGAACAATGCCTATGCTCATGAATGTCTAGAAAAGGAACTGGAGAAGAGAAAAAAGGAATGGTCTGCCAAGCTTGACAAAATAAGAGTCGAAGAAAGGAGACTGAGAGACAGAGTCACTGAGATGGCGGAGGAGAGGGTCGAACTCCAGAAAACTATTGCTTCATACAGATCAAAAGAAGTTTCCTGGAAATCACAAGCCAAAGATTGTGAATCCTCTTTGCAGGCATGGATGCAGAGATCTCAACAGAATGAGGAAGAGGCTGTGAAATTCAAGCAATCTTTTGCTGATGTTTGCAATAAGCTGAGTGATAAAGAGCATGAGCTGGACTTTGTTGCACAGAGGAGTAAGATCTTGGAGATGGAAAATACAGAACTGCAAAATGAATTCTCAAGGCTGAGAAGAGCGTATGCAGAACAAGAGATGACATTCGAAGGATTATGGCAAAATTTGGTTGACATAGTAAATGGCCCTTCTGAGTGCAAAGCTCAAAGCATAAGAAGATTGCACAAAGAACTAATGAGGTTGGCCGTGAGAGAGCAGGCCCTGGGAAATGAGATCGGTGCCCTGAGTGCTGAGCTCGCTAGTTTAAAGCTGAAGGAAGGTTTAGCTGCTTCTTCTTTGCCTGAGGGGAACACGATATGTCCTCACAATTTGTATTGTACTAAGGAACGTTCAGTAGTTCAAGGCAGAGGGGATAGATGGCAAACCAATGGGTTGACCTGTGCAACTGAAGAGCATCCCAAGGGAGATCTAGACATTGCAAAGAAGCTAGCTTGGAAAGCTATTAGCAATAAGCTCCAAGTGAGAGAGGCTGAGCTGAGCCGGGAATCTCTACAGCTCCAGGTGGACGACTTGGGCAAAAAGCTGGGTTTTGCCAACCAACAAGTGAGGCAACTCGAATACCAGGTAAGCTTCTCTGCTTTGCTGGCTAACTGATCTGAACCAGTTTTGTGTATGATCTGTTAAATGGTTGGAAATCTAGCTGACATTCCTCTGAATTGGCAGATTGATGAAAGGAAGGAGGAGGTAGAGCTCTTGAAATCGAATCTGCAAGAGCGTGATGGGGAGCTGAAAGAACTACGGAGCGAGTTGACATGGGTCAGAATGCAAAGGGATGGTTTTCGCAAGCAAGCCGAGCAGATGAGCCAGGAAGCTTTTAGGGTAACTTTAGAGCTCAGCGAGTTGAGAGAGGTAGCTGAGAAGCTGGATGATGAGCTGATGTTAAGAGAGGGCCAGATCTCGATCCTGCGAGAAGCATACAGTGATAGTGATTTTTGAGATGACATTTTCGATGCAGCTCTTAGTAGCTTTTTACTAAGAGAGCATCTTGTATTTGACACAATCTGCTAACATGCATGCCATCCATTGTGGTTCTTTCTTTATGTGGTGTAATAGCCATAGTGGGCAACGTGGAGTGCATAATCTTGGTACTCTCTGCAATTCTATGCCAGAAGATATGTAAAAAAGGAGCATTAATAAAGGTACTGCTGCTTTGCAGGGTAGTTGTTTGCAGCTTGAGAAGAATTCTTCTGCAGGACTAGTTTTCACCACCTGTGGCAAACAAAGGGGTACTGGTGTCCTCTTGGGTCCTCTGACTTTCAATGAACTTTCAAAGGGTGCGAAGGGTGTGATGATAGAGGAAAAGGGTTACATGAGATGCCAGGGGCACCCTTTGTGGTTTCATACAGCTAGAACGTTGCCGTTGGCATGTTGATGATGTCATCTGTATGCACAATAGTAATGCACATCTACATACAAGAGTGATTGAATGAGCACGAGGCATGGCACACAGCTAAGCCCAAATGCCATTAAATGCAAAGGTAGAAAGCTGGGAAAACTGATCTTGTAAATTTGCCTGTGCATATTGTGTAATTTGGACAGTGAATGTGTTTTTTTTTTTTTGGGGAAACCCAAAGAAAAGCTTATGCGAGAATGTTTATCTAGTATCTTAATGTAAATAAAGTTTCATAATTCAAGGATGATAGAATCATTGCTTCAATCTCCTTGTTTAAGAAAGTTCCAAAAAAATTTTGTTTTTCGAACTCGACTTTAGAGTGCCGCCCACAGACATGACCTGAGAAACGCTTTTGCTGTTAGCTTCGTCGTGCCCATTGTCGAAAACGATCTCGTTCAATGGCTACCGTCCTTTAGTGTATTTTGCCCCCGGTAAAATTCCAAAAAACCGATTGAATTTAGGCCCGTTACACACATACCCCACCGCCCATGTATGGGCTGGGGAGATTGTCTGCCCATAATTCATGGGCGGTGGATACCCCCACCACATCAGCATGTATGGCGGGCCTTACTCCTCCAATAAAATTTATAAGTTTTTAGAAATAAAACCCGATTGTACTCCAACTTAAGACAAAAGTTTTTTCTCTAGCACTGATCCGGGCACACTAGCGACCAAGTATTTCCTTATGAAGAACCTAGGTATTGCTAGCCACGACTCAGCCACTAAAAATTGTATACCCGGCAGATTTCCGAGTAAGAATTTGCCATACCATCAATGGATGTCGGCTCGAAAAAGTTCTGGAATTCAAGTATGATGAAAATGGATCAACCAAGTAGATTGTCATAGCCCAGAATGCTCTCTCTCTCTCTCTCTCAAAGTGTGTGTATTTTTTGAGAGTTTAAAAACCCTCTGCCTATGTGTCGATAGGCCCATGGTGCTACCACTTGCTTCCATACCCTCACATAAAACCAAATCTTTATGTCATATTTTAAATATCCACTCGACCATTAAGACAGCCATCAATATACAAACGGACGATAGATGTCAGCTCCACTGTTGATCGATGAGGACCCTTGGCTTGATTACAACCCTTACCTTTATTAACACGATACTAGGAAAACCTTTTATTTCTTTTATTCCTTCTTTTTTTTTTCTTTTTTTTTCGAAGAATGTATGACATTATATTATATAGAAGTTTGCAAACAAAGGAATACGCACGTGGCAGGTCTTTTGGGATGTTCGTACAACCCAGTGACGTGCTTGGGATGTCATAACTGTGCAGTGCTCTGGTAGTTCTTCAAACAGTTGCAGACACTCACCAGCATAACATATCTGAATTGGATGGCAAATTGGGCCTGTGCCACAGGGAAACGACTGACTGTAATGAAAGGAGTAGACTTGATGAATAAAGCTGCTCTCTCAACGTTGGCACACCCAGGATTTGGTGACACAGTCATACCGCTGAAGTTTGGAAGGCACACCATGCTATGCTTCAAGGTCAACATAATCATATGGACATCTGAAGCTAGCTACTCGGGACAAACTTGCTAAATGGACTCCGGTTTCAGACTTGTCCCACTTTGCAAGACAATCAACATTTCTTTTATTCCTTGACTAGATCCTTCAAATAGTAGACATTTTTCACCATCAACTAATTTTGTTCATAATGCAAGTCTGTCTCAAATATGACGGCTTTATATAATGTGGTTCCTGCTAGTTTCTTTCAAGTTCAAATCCTTCAACATGATAAGAAAGCTTATGTCTTCATTTTTACTTGCTAAAATCTCCTCTTCTATAAACTTTTTATAATTGGATCAATGGAGATATGTTTCATGATAATGCTACTAATCTTAACTTTTATATTGGGGAAGGATTTGAGCTACTAATCTTAACTTTTATATTGGGGAAGGATTTTACCATGTTATGTGACAGGTTTGGAAAAAAAAATCGTAATTTTATCCTTTTTCCCATGTTACTACTTGACATCTACCTTTTGTCATCCATTAAGGTTGACATTGTCAAAGTTGTCTTCTTTACTTTGGTTTTCTGCTCAACATCTAGTGTGAGATGAACTTGAGACCTCCATGAAACCTGCTAGAAGAGAATAGGGCAACTCTCCACCCAACCGTCGGATATAGGGACCCTAGCCGGCTAACTATAGCCATGGCCGTCCACACTAGTCCAGACTCCTCTGAACCGCCCGACTCCCTCTAGTCCTACCCTTGTCCTAACATTATGCCCCCTTTTTGGAAAAGTTTTTGTCCTCGAAAACAAAGGTAGGATATCGGGTCTTGAGAGTACTAACGTCCTCCCAAGTTGAACCTTCTTCCAGTCTATCCTTCCACTTAACTAGACACTGTTGTCTAATTCTGTGAGACGAGTTCGCTTCTCTTGAAAATCCAAGATGCGCTCTGGCTCATGTGGTAAAACCTTAGGCTCAATTAAATCTACAAGAACACCTGTATCCACCACATTGGCATCTTTGCCTAGTCGTTTTCGTAGACGACTAACATGAAAAACTAGGTAAACCTTGGAATGTTCTGGCAGAGCTAACTTGTAGGCAACTTCACCTACACGCTTAAGTATTGTGAAAGGTCCACAATACCTCGGGTGGCGACAACTTTGGCACTTTTTCGGTCCTCAAAGTTTTCGAACTCGGGGGAGCTTTGAGGAATACTTGGTCACCCTTTTGAAATGTGACCACACTACGGTCTTCCTCCACATAGTGCTTATAATAACGATCTTAACATTTTCCTTAGCGATCTTTAGCATGTCATGATGATCTTACATAAAATATTCAACCTTTTGAATTCTTTCAGTAGCTAACCCCACAACTATTGGAGATCGGGGCTGAAAGACATACATAAGCATGAAAGGACTAAAGCCTATAGGTGACATGCTTCGTACTATTATAGGCAAATTCTAAAATTGGTAAGTAATCTTCCTAATTTGTTTGTTGTTTACTCACATATGCTCTTAACATATCCTCGAGTACTTGGTTGATCCTTTCTATTTGACCATCACTCTGGGGGTGGTCAGCAGTGCTCATAGTGAGCATTGTGTCCAACCTTTTGAACACTGCTCACCAGAAGTGACTATTAAACTTCTAGTCTCTATCACTGACTATATTGGGTAGCCTATAGAGTCGATAGATATTCTCAATGAAAAACTGAGCTAACTCTCGTGTTTTCACTATGGTTCTAGTCGGAATAAACTAAGACACCTTGGTCAACCTGTCCACTACAACCCAAATGGCATCATGGCCTCTGCTAGTTGTAGGTAGACCTACAATAAAATCCATAGAGATGCTTTCCCACTTACCATCAGGGATCTCTAAGGGTTGTAGTAGCCCGCCTATCTTAAGACGCTCAGCCTTATTGACCTGGAATTTTTGACAATGCAAAACATATTCTTGGACATCCCTGTGAAGTCCAGACTAATAGAATTGCCTTCTCACTAAGGCATAGGTCTTCCTAATTCCAGGATGACCTGCACTTGGACTACCATGACACTCATAAAGTATTTGGCACCTAGTATCAGAGTCCGAGCGAGCACACACTCTTCCTTTGTGTAGCAAGCACCCATTATCGATGGAAAAATGCTTCCAATGATTAAGCTCGTCCCTAGAAAGAGAAGAGCTGGGTTTGGAACTATCATCTACACTCACTACTGCGAAGTGGCAGGGTCCCTGCATATAACAACTTTTCACACCTGTGCATATGACTAATCATGTTTGCACTTGCCTTTGAGGGAATCTAAAAAATCACTTTTCAACTTTGTGAAACTCAACGAGTTGACTTGAGGCATGCGACTTACGACATCAGCCACCCACGACATTGTATCGACCCTTGCGATACCTTAGTTGAAAGTCGAATTCTTGGAGGATTTCTGTCCACCGAGCTTTACGACCTTTCAAATCAGTTTGAGTTGTCAACCATTTGATGCTCTCATGATCAAAGACAATCTCAAACTTAGCATCATAGAGATAATGTATCCACTCCCTAGAGCATAAATGATGGCATAAAGCTCACCTTCATACGCAGAATAATTCCGTTGAGCTCTATCCAACTTCTTGCTCTCAAAAGCTACTGGTCTTCCTCCTTGAAGAAGCACAACACTAACTGCATGGTCACTAGCATCCGTTTCAACCCACAAATGGTTGATTAGGATCTACTATTGCCAACATAGGTGTGGTAGCTATGGCAACCTTAAGGACAATCCAAACTTTGTTGTTAGTTAGCACCCCAAACAAAGTTATGACCCTTAGATTTTAATTGGTCCGTCATTGGAACTGTTAGCTGAGCATAATCTCGGATGAATTTACGATAGAACCCTACCAACCCAAGGAATATTTGTAATTCCTCCATATTGGTTGGATGAGGCTACTTAAAGATTGCCTCTACGTTTGCAGGATGCATCTAAATTCCCATTGCCAAGATTATGTGACCCAAATAATGGATCTCTTAGGCAAAGAACTCACACTTGCTCTCTTTAGCGTAAAGTGTGTTTTGCGTTAGATAGTCAAACACTAATCGTAAGTGTTGTGAATGATATTCTTTGGTGCGACTAAAGATCAAAATATCATCAAGAAATACTACAACAAATCGGCCACGATATGGGCATAACACGCTATCCATAAGCATCATAAATGTAGCTAGAGCAGTAGTTAGACCAAACGGCATAACTAAAAACTCATAATGCCCAAATCTGTACTAAAAGTTGTCTAAGGCACATCCTCCAGGTGGATGCGAACTTGATGATAGCCCAACCTTAAGTCAATCTTGCTAAAGTATCGCGCACCTTGCAATTGATCAAAAAACTCATCAACTTGCGGTAACAGATACTTATTCTTTGTGATTGCATTCAAACCACGATAGTCCACACATAAATGCATAGACCCATATTTCTTCTTCACCAATAAAATTGGTGATGCCCATGGTGAATTGCTAAGCCTAATGAAGCCCCTAGCGAGGTAGTTCGCAAGCTGACGCTCTACCTCACTAGCTTCACTAGCGTTAACCCTATATGCGGAGGCTTGCAGATTGGTTTAGCATCCTTGAGCACTTCAATGGCATGCTGGACATTGCCCTCAGGGGGCAAACCAAATGGTAAGTTTCTTGGAGACACATCATGAAATTCATGCAAAAGACTTTGCAAAGAATTAGAAACTTATTGAGTGAGCTTAGGAAAAATGTGTGTTTGTTCATTATTATGCATAGTACTAACACGTTGTTCACATATGACAGAATTGAGAGACTTAATACTTAAATTGGAATTAAAATCACCACCAACAACATCATCATGAGACAAAACTGAAGGAGACATGTTACACAAAAAGAGATTTTCTATTTCATGAGCATGTACAAGGTGGTCCACTTCAGCAGAACAAATGAGTGGAGATGGGGGCACATCGTGTTCACCTTGCAAACAAACTTGTTTACCATTGACCTCAAAATCAAAAGTATTATCTAGATAACCATGAGAAAGAGATGGGCCTAAATGGAACAACCATTCATGACCCAAAATAACATCAGCTCTAATAATATGCATAACCTGAAAATAACATCAGCTCTCATAATAACATCAGCTCTCATAATATGCATAACCTGAAAATCTAAGTGCATTTCATGTCCTCGAATACTGAGTGGTACTTGCTTAACCAATGTGTCCCATACATACTTATCATGCCCATTAACAAGAGATACTATGTATTTATGATCACTAGGACTTTGTGGCAATTTTAATTTTTTAACCAAGTAATAATTCAAAAAGTTGTGTAGCCCTATTAATCATGACACGAACTCTTTGACCAGTTGATGTGTCCATGCATCTGAACCAAATCATAAGGCCCAAAAGAGGATACCCACATCATAGAGGCTACCCACATCATAGAGGCTACACAACACTCATGTGTGGCATCAGTATGGCATACTTGAACTTCAGAAAACTTTTGCGAAGCTTCAAGTGGCAAGACTTGCACTGCCTTACTACCGCCCTTATCAATATCTTTACCACAATTCTTTGGACAATTCTGTTTATCGTGATCAACAATCATGCAAATAAAACATAGTTACACAACACTCATGTGTGGCATCGGTATGGCATACTTGAACTTCAGAAAATTTTTGAGAAACTTCAAGTGGTGGCAAGACTTGCACTATGTGCACTGCCTTACTACCGCCCTTATCAATATCTTTGCCACGATTCTTTGGACAATTCTATTTATCGTGATCAACAACCATGCAAATAAAACATAATTTTTCCTTTTTAGCTCTCTCTCATAATCTTGCGGAGACAAGGGACCCCTTGGCCCCTTAGCCTTCTTAACCGCACCATTACCTTGTTTGGCCCCCTTTCGTTTGTTCCCCTTAGAACTATGGAAGTCGGATGCTCCAACCCAAGGTGTCTTAGTTG
Source organism: Cibotium barometz (assembly GCF_041138505.1). NCBI lineage: Eukaryota > Viridiplantae > Streptophyta > Polypodiopsida > Cyatheales > Cibotiaceae > Cibotium > Cibotium barometz. The sequence continues at coordinate 29,424,060 of NC_141046.1, forward strand.
TGTGTTTCTTCTCAATATTATCATCAAAGATCTGTGCACTTTTTTATGGCCTCTTCTAAATTTTTAGGATATTGTGTTTTAACCTTAGTCTTATATTCATTATCTAGACCACGCAGAAAACCTCATACTTTCTGAAAATCATCCAAACCCTCAAGCTTGAGAATTATCTCACGATACTTAGAAATATATTGGGTCAATGTAAGACCTTCCATCTTACAATTGTCCCAAGCATTCTAATTGCATTTCTTCTCATTCTCAGGTAAGAATTCTTTCCAAAAAAGTGTCTCAAAAGCAGCCCATGTCGTAGGTCGATCGCTTGCGCTAAGACTCATCCACCAGTTGTAGGGCTTGCCCTCAAGCGTGAGACTTGCCTCGAACACAGGAATAGCATCAGGAGTACGCTTCAAAAGGAGCAAGCCCCTCCACTTTTGTAAAAAAGTGTTCACTGCATCTTTATTACGCTCCTCTTCCCCATGGAACAGAGGAGGCTTCATGCTCTTGAGCATAGCTACCACTTCTTGATTCCCGAGCGTTTCGGTGTCTTGAGTGGACCCCCCAGGAGTAGATGCCCCTGGAGTATCAACCGGGACACTCTGAAACCTTGTGTGCGTGATTCTAATAAAGTATGTGCATGTAAATCCACTATTTCGTGATCACCCACATCCAAATCAGCCATATTGGTATCCAAAGATGGATGTTGCTAACCCTCGGGGTGCTCGAAATCTTCTAAGGTGATGGTAACAAATCAAATTCGAGCGCAAGATGAAGATGAATACCTGACCAAAACCGGCTTGGCCTTGCTGTTGATTGCTCTTCGTGGACACCCCTTGGTGCTGGAGTTGTGGTGTTGCTTCTCTCCTTCCGCGCCGATACGAGAGAGAGAGAGAGAGATTCTTCACACCAGGGTTTCCTGTGCGCCATCTGTAGAGAAAAGAAAAGATCTCTCTCTCTCTCTCTCTCTCTCTCTCTCACACACACACACACACACACACACACAAAGAGAGATCACTCTTCCCTAATGAAGGCTAAAGAACTCCACGAGAAACAACATAGTGGATAACCTAGATATGGTAGAAATATATCTTTTGAATACCTCCTTCCTAGGAGTAGAAATCCCTCTTTCAAGAACTACTTGCAGAGAAAATTACCTTGACATTTTTAATTTATTCTAATCGATCAAAATTTATTTAATTTTCTATTTTTCTTGTTAGTCCCTTCTCTAATAGATCAAGGGTTGAAAATTTCATAAAAGAAAGTAACAATATTCTCTTGAAGCCAAGCGTGAGAACCGTTATAAAGACCCCATCAAATAAGAGGTTTGATGCAAGAATTTTGGAGAATAAGGCAAATGTGCAGAGACATTGGAATAAATTCCCCTACGCTTATAACAAAGTGGTTTTCCATTAGCACATGTACACATTGGGGCTGAGGCACATAGGCTAGTGTGAACATATTTTAGGGTAAGTGGCTATATAAGTCACTTAGTAGACAGCTATTATACCTTTTTGGCATATTATACACTTGATCTTGGAGCTATTAGCTTCTTGTACAAGCTTTCGTGGCTTTCTTCATGAACCTATGGCTACTCTAGGCATTGAGAAGCAACCTATGCGAACTCTAGCCATTAAGCTGTGAGGACTCCAACCATTGAGTTCTACCCTCCCTAGGTGTGGACTCCAGCCATTAAGTCTAGTTGTGAGGACTCTAACTATTAAGTTCTAACCTCTCTAGGTTCCCTTTATTGGATTGGTTTCAGAGCCATGGATCCCCTTCATTGTATTGGTATCAAAGATCTTGTCTTAGATCTTAATGTTTTGATTAAGGGAGCGATTAGTGCTTAATCTATTTTTGGAATAGTGCTTTTACATAGTTTTCAGATTTTGACTTTCTTTATTTTGAGAGGATTAGCAGTGAGATTAATGCTATCTTTAAGGGGAAAAGATGAGAGTCCATATTTTCCCTAATGGTAGCCACAATGGGCCTTCAATAGCTTGTAGCCCTGACAGTGAGGTAGTGTGAGTTCTGATAGCCCTGCACTAACGATTCAAGTATAAAATTCTATTGCATGATGAATCCTGAAGGCTTCATGAGTGAAAAGATATCTTGCAAGAAACTCAATAGCCACTGCCCAGCTCAAGGACCCAGGAGTAGTATCATCACAAGATGCTCATTTCCAAGGCTTGACTGGAATTTTACATTTGAGAAAGTGAGGTTTCTCTTTGTCAAAAGTTTTCTCATAAACACTATGTGGAGTCACTTGAAAACAATGCTCTTAGCATCCCTATGGTACAAGACAGTAAAGGTGAGATAGTGGTGGATAAAGTATGAACACAAAGCTGTGCAAGCTAGCAAGTGTTACTGTAGGTCTAAGTGGCCTTGAGAGCCTCTGATCTGCCTCTGCAGACGGTTGTTTTAGAGCATCAAGAGCATCATATCATCAAAAAAAGGCTATCAGCATGGGTGTCACCAACATAACAACCAAGCATAACATAGGCAAAGATTTATTAAAAAAACACATCGCAATGTGGCCATTGAAATCATGATGTTGATTGTCATCGTCCTATTGCTAAAGCACACATAACTAAAAAGAAAAAAAAGCCTAATCTTGATGCCCCTAACAAAAAATAGTCTTGCACTCAGTTCTTGACAATAGGAGCTCATGATTGCACTCAAAATTAGCACATAGTGTAGCAAAAGGCAATATAGTGTGCTCGAATTGAAGCCATAATCAGCATGGGCTTTTCCTTTACAGAGACGGATAAAATCAAACAAATAATCCAACACGCTGAGGTTGTGCAAACACAGTTCTTTTGCTTACTTAGTGATTTCTCTACAAAGCTTGTCACATCCTCAAAACAAGTTGAGTGGGCAGTAGGTTTTCAACTTGAGTAGGCAGTCAACCTTCAGAGTGCTTTTGGTGCCATGGTCATACATACAATGCTATAGGCTTGGGCATCATTGCCTTGATAAAAGGCTTAGCAATTGTTAGCGCTTGGCAGGAGCATATTCAAAATCAGACAAAGAAAAAATAAATAACAATAAACCACTTCAAATTCAAGCCATAGCATCATACAGCTTGTGAAGGGCATCATTGAGCTCAAGGAGCTCTCAACCTAGAGATAGCACCATAACCTTGGGTGAAGGCCCTGATGGGTGGAGGCTGTCAAGGGCACAAACATGAAGGAGGAATAAGAGAAGATAAAGAAGAATAAAGCTTCCCTTCCTTTAAGTTGGAATTTTTAGGGTTCTTAACCCTTTTTCACAAATTTTACCTTCCACACCTTAGCTAGTCCAATCTTGACCTACACCCTTGGCTACCCTTTTACACCAAGTTTTGACCTATTTTACTCCCTCACTTATGCTAGTGGTCATTCACATGTACGTTAGTGATTCTTTCACACGTGGTGTACCCTTGGGAATTGTTTTTGGGGCTTTCACACACACTATTGGGCTTCTTTGTGGATCGTTGGGGTTTGTTCGCATGTGTTGAGTTGTTGGGCTCTCTTTTGAGCATTGTTTGAGGTAGAATCACATGCTTAGGGTTCTTTTACACATGTGTACACTTTTGGGAGTTGTTGGGATGTGTTCACGTGCATCAGGGCATTTTGGACTTGTTTCGCACACTTTTGGGTTTTCCACACGCTTTTGTTTGCTTTGTAGAGTGTTCATAGATTTGGGGGTACCCTATGGAGAGTGTTCATGCATAGTTATGGTATATTCACACTATTTTTACCCTTTATTTAATCACCATGGTGCAAGTTCACATCATCATCAACATCACTATACTACCATCTGAGATCCTGATCTTAGGATTGTCACTCATGCATTAACTTCACGACTCTATGATCGATATTTTGAGTTGCCATTTTGATTCATGGGTCACATATCTTTTGCTGATTTCACACATATATTTGGTACTTCGAGGCTTAGACCACTATACCCTCATTTGCAGACTTCATGTTATGATGAGGCAACATACTCATGCCATGGTTGGATGTTCGAGCTTGCGGGTTTGTTGCCTAGTCATATGAGGTGTTATTTTGATAAGAAGGATATATGGTCCCAATGGTTTGCATATGGCAACTTCATTGATTCGTTGTGTGATTACCTTGACACACATGGTTTGGCATTGTTCGCATGGGAGGAGTCTTTTGGTGACTTATGCGAGTGCTCCACACTCTTGAGCTGCCATGATTATGTTCCAAATGGTGTAGATTACATCAACACAAATCTATATGATGATGGCATATCTTATACTCATATACATGATGATGTATCACGCGCATGCACACACACACACACACACACACACACACGATGATATTCATGTATCACATACACGTGCACATGATGATATTGATATATGTGCACATTGACAGGGACACATATGCACGTGATGAAGATGTATGCACGTATGCACGTGATGATGATGTATGTGATGGTGTTGTGTGTGAGTTGGATCATGTGGGCATGATCTTGAGGGCAGGGATGGTATCAAGCACATCGAGCATTGTGGATGATGATACGTCTAGTATGTCTACCTACTTCTCTAGAGATCATAGGGAGGACTAATTAGAGAATCTTGAGTATTATTCTATTGCACATGAGGTTAGAGATACTCCATAGGATACCCATGAGCATACGATGGACCATGAGTTATGCTAGATATATCAGGCTATTCTTCTAGGGCTTTTGCATGTGGAGATGTTCACAATACCACTACTCGTAGTTCTCATAGTTTACTTGGCAACATTTATGTGTGTATAGTACATATATTTGAGCAATCAAGCATTGAGCATGAGGGTAGTGTTGATTTTACTAAGGTGAGATCTCATACATGACTATTCGTATGGATCTAGAGAGTTTTACATTTGACTTAGACATTTTCTTAGATCCTTTATTGATGGAGATAGACCCTACCTATGAGGATTACTTCAGTGATCTTGGAGATTCTAGGGTTAGTGATTTTTTGGATGATAATTCCACTTATCTCTCATGTGTGGATACGTTGTCTTCCATGATGATGATGTTTATGATGATCCTATTGATTATATTTTTACCTTGTAGAATCATGTACACATAGAGGGATTTCCACATGAGGATATGATGTATAGTTTAGATCATGCACATACACACATGGATGTAGTGGATCATGTCTCGAATGTTTTGACACACTACATTGGGTGACAGTGTCGAGATTTCCATTTGACTTTGCATGATGTTGACTATGAGCTATGTGCGTTTGGTTCTTGTGATTGTCGAGATGACCCTACGTTTTTGGAAGCCCGACGTTTATCATTGGGTGCATCATTTGCCATTTGCAGTGTATGGTTTTTGACTATATGGCTTGACATGAAGATGCACC